>NC_140990.1:205974566-206372805 GCF_052327205.1 Somniosus microcephalus | reverse complement strand
TCGGATCGGGGGGGGTTTGGCTCTACCTCCGCCTGCCACCTCTGGGCTCCACGTTCGGGGTTCCACCCCCGGGTTCCACCCGCCCCTTGCTGCCAGAACCTCACTGAAGACTTGGCACTACGGGTGGTGGCCGTGAGGTCCGTTTTCTTTCAACCAGGGTCATCCGTAAGCAGTAGCCGGTGACGGTTGGAACTGGAGTCCTCGCCCTCATTCCCCAGGAGAGAAACCTGCTCTGACGCGTGTCTTTGGGGGCAGGGGGTATGAGGAGCTTAGGGATGCGGTTCTAGAGGCCATGGTGATGGATGAGGGAAGTCCCTTCTCCTTCGTGGAGAACACGATCCAGCTTTCTGGGAAAACCCCGCAGGCTTTTGCGGACCGGCTGTGGCCGGTGTACCGGAAGGCTTGCCTGGGGACACCGGGCTGGACGTTCCTGAATGGGGATTCCCTGACGCATTGGCTCCATTGCCTGGTGGTGAACAGCCTGCCACAGGTCCGGGCCAAGGCAAAAGCCTGGTTCGACCCCAAAGATCCCCAGACCACAGAACTCACGGTAATTAGGCAGCTCACTCTGGCTTACAAAAACGGTAGGGGAGCTGATGCACACCCACCCAAGGGGAAGGTGCTTGAGATAAAACCCGGACCGGGTAGGAAAGAGTGGCACCAGGAAGGGAGTAACACCCCCAACACAAAGGCAAATTGTTACGGGTGTGGGAAGGATGGTCACTGGCGGAAGGAGTGCAAAAACCCCTGGAAGGATAACAAGGGAAAGAATTCCACAGCCCCAGCCCAAAAGGCAGAGGCAGGAATCACTCCCGCAGCGGTCGAGTCATTTTTGGACGCAATGAGGTCCATATTGACTGGCCAAGGGAGGGTAGCAGCTGCTACCAGTGCTCTGACCCCGTCAGCCCCAGCTAACCCACAGCCCTGACTAGAACCAGCGCAGCCTGTCGACCTGTGTACCCTTGAAAACAATGAGGTGTTAAGATGCAGGGGAGATATTCGGTGGACACTGGAACTTCCAGCACGGTGGTCCATTCGGAAGACCTGACCGATCCACTCGGGTCTAACAAGGTCCCATTTAGCCCAATGGGACTCACAGGGAACGAGCAGGCTGGGGAAATGGCCAAACCTTTGGCCATAGTTTTAGGAGCCCTCCCTACCATGTGGGAGGATAACCAAGGGACCCATGAGGTGGCTGAACAGGAGGCTAGGGAAGGAGAGTTATGGGATCCCTGTAGAGCAGGCCCGGTAGCCGAAATCCGGGACAAGGGAGGCACACGGGGTAGTTTTGGCCCCGGACCTAAAGCAGGTCCAAGCCCGAGATCCCGTCTGTGAGGCCATCCCGGTAAGGGAAGAGAACGGGGAGTCCCTAGAAGGCCCGTTCGGTGGCAGCGGATGAGGTTTTAAAACAGGCTGCTGGTTATATCAACCAGTGCAAGCTGTTTAAACCTGAAAGAGGAAAACAGCCAGTTGGAGAAAGTTCTGAGGATAAAGATCCTCAGCCTGCAGCAGGAGTGAGTTCACAGACTGCACAGGCAGGTGCTGTGGCTTGCTTGAAGGGAGGGGCCATCCCGCCCATCGATTGGGGCACTCCCCCACTCTTCTGGGATCCAGACGAGGGGGAGGGACCTGAGGGCTGTAAGGGGTTTTCGATCGCCGAGGTCGCTCTCTCTCGCTCTAGAGGCCTCGCTCTCTTGCACAGTAATACACCGAGTGGTTCGACCCACTCACCCCTTAGGTTCTATACACTGGATTTGAGGCAGGAACTACAATGCAGAGAATACTCTATAGACCAAAGTTTAATGAAACATAATGAAATTTTATTGTACAAAGGAAAAAACATTGAATGTAAGCCAATAAGGTACATGGGAGGGAAAAACAAATCATTATACAGTACTAACCAACATATCTACAGGCATATTATGTTTTACATGGTTCATCCTGAAATAGGGAAACACACGGAACATCGAGGGACAACAACTCATTGTTGAATTATTCCCAAAATGCCCACCCCCTAGGCCTAGCTAGATTAGATTACGGGGGGCAAGAAACATGCTCACAAATCCCAGTTAGAAACATAGAGGTTTTGAAGTCTGCGTTTTGATCCTCTCAGGCGTCCTGTCTCCACATGGTTGTTGGGCTGTCGGAGCAGCGGGCTGCTCAGACTGATGGCGTCTCGGCCACCTTAAGTCAGCAGGACTCGCCATCCATCATTTTGCCCACCGGCTGTCTTCTCGGTGTTCCTGCAGATGATGATGGTGGTCACAGCCTCAACTTTTCCATGCTCCTACACTCAACACTGGCTACACGATCGGTAGGGCGTTTCGTCTCCTCTTCTTCATGTTAATGGCCCGGGGTTTTGTCGATGATCTCCTGATGACTACCCCGGGTCTCGTCTTCTTCTTCGATCCACCTTCTCCGATGTCAAGCCTTCCCAAGGCTAAGAAGCGTACCAAACGCTGTAAACGCTGCCAAAGCTCTCCACCAAGCTCCAAAAGCTGCACAAGCTACAAGCTACCGATGGCTACCCCGGGACTCCAGTTATACCTTTTCATGGAGGCCCTTATCTCCCGCCAAATCAAGGTTAGTCTTTGTTTAACTTTTGGCGGGCTTGTAGCACAGCGGGGTATTCTTTGTTTTTAAAGTATCTTCGGGATGGCCGGTAACTGCCATCTCTGGTCTGGAACGACCCTGTATTGTCTTTAATGTCCTTCTGATGTCTTAAACGGTTCTTGATATTCCCCCTATGAATATGAAATTGTTTCCCTTTGTCTGGGTAAACATATAGATGGCCTTTATCTACAGGCCGATCTGATCGGATCTGCATCCAATCTATATGTATGGGGTTCTGTCTGGTTTCCTTTTCCCTGAAACTACCTTCTAGAACCTACGTGGGCTGAATCCACAAAAGTTGTCTGGGGACTGCAGGAACCATTTTAAAGTGTCCCAAAAGCTGGTCACGGGGTCTGGCAGCCATTTTGTGTGCCCCCTTTTTCTGGGCTTCTTTTAAAACAGTCTTTAAAACCAAGGCCTTTTCTGCCAATAGACCCTTATAGGACAATGTTCAAATTTTGCGAATTCTACAGTCCCCCCTGATGATACTATAACTTGCTTGAAGTATCATAATTCTGGGTGAGCAAAATTTTCTGACTCTCCATAATCAAACCATTTCCTGTATTTACCTATCTATGACCCCACGACACATGGATTTCCCATCTCAGAAAAACCCACTGTGTACATTAAGCATCTATAGATGGCAATACATTGGAATTAAGATCTGACACACACATTTCCAGGCGTGGAGGGGGGCCTAATACCCCTACACCACCTGGTTCATACATATTATCTTTTATTAACAGCAACACAACCTAAAAACTTCAATAAAAATAATAAAGAAAGAAAATACACGCAAAATCACGCATGAATACGATCAAAAATATAGGAGGGAGGGAAACTTTAACTCTATACATAGCAGCAAAAATTCAAACGGGTGTCTCCTCATCTACCCGCACATAATGCTCCCTCCATTCTCCTCTGTTCTCATACTTCTGAAAACGTTTGTCCCTCCTACAATGTACAAAGAGTAAATAAATCACAATAAAAATCTGACATACTACGAGGATGTGGGAGGCTATCCTAATCCAAGAAGGGACTTCTATATTAGTGAACAGGTCCCACCACTGTGGGGTCACTATATCTAATATGTCTGCCCCTATTTCTAATGTCTTCTGCTCCAGCATGTAAAAATGTTTCTGTGAAACGGCAACGGCTTTCAATATCTTGGTGAGGTGTTCAGGGAGAGGGGGAATGATATAGCCAAAATGTGCAACGAATCATTGCAGATCAGTGAAATTTTCCTTGACAGTGAGGTGAACAGTGGAAGGTTCAGGAATAGGGACAATTCGCTCTTGGGCCACTTGAACTCCTGCCTTGGGTTTGAAGCAGAAACTGCTGTCACTGACCAGACACCAGCCATGCTGTCCATGTTGGTAGTGGGGCGCTGCAGTGGTGACACAGTATGTCCCACCTCCTATATATGCCACCTGCGGGGGCACATGGCCTTGTGTCATTGCCTCCATGGTGCAATTTATAGGCTTCGCGCCAACAGTTCTGAACCCGCACTGTGGTTTTGAATAGGCATTCAAGTGCTGGGGACACAGGATGATGTGTGCTCCCCGGCTCCGGCACCCCGAGAGGTCGGTACCCATCATTACATGCTCCCATCGAATGACGTAAGGTGGGACCGCTGTGTAGCGAATGTGTGCACCCCCTTGAATGACTCCAATGTTCTCCACCCTGTATACCAGGGTGGGTTTAGCTGTCTTTCCCATAACCGGCATTCTTACCACTACACCCATAATGGTGTGATTAGACCGCCCACAGTCCACTGGGACTGGGTAGGCCTCTGAAGCTAGTCTGAGCTGGCACGGACTTAATGCGTTCTCAAAAGGGTGGAGGGCTGCGAGGTGCTTATTGCCGATCCAGGAGGGGACCAACCCTTGTTTTAAATCCTCCAGATTACTGCGGCCCTCGCCCAGTAACCACGCCCCGTACAGCACGCACGCCTCGTTCTGCGCAGCCTGATCTGATGCATTCCAATCCTCTCTGATGAGAGCATTTACCGTTTTAGCGTGTTTTTCCAGCTCAGCTATGATTTCTTTAAGTGTAGTGTCATGGCCTACTCCTCATGTAACTCAGAACCCACTACCTTATTCTCATCCATCAGTATCTTTCTTAACCGCCCTTTTAAACCATTGATCTGAGTCTGCAGCTCCACATCATCCAGAGTGTTGATGACGGAAGTCCCTGTGTTAAAGGCTGTAAAAATATCATTGACTGTACCCCTTCTTTGTCTCCCTACCCTGTCCAGGACCTCATGTGGTGTGGTGTATAATCCGGCTCTTTCGACATCGGCAAAGTCGAACTCATAAAATTGTCTGAACATGTTAGTTAACAGGACCTGGTACAATTGCTCCGTTTCCTTGGGGCACCACTCTGGCAATCGCACCTCGGTGAGGATTAAAATCACCGAAGCCACCGCGTAGTGCACCCCTTGGTACAGCACCTGACCTGTGGGCACTAATACCAATCCGTTCCTGGGTCCCTTGGTAGTGGTGGGGCACCCTTCCTTGCGGGCTTTGGCTACCGGAATCGTGGGCAGGGGCTTGCGGGGGCGGGTGATGAGCTCAGTGGCATTCACCGGGATCTGAGAGTACGGGACTCCACACACCCGTGTGCTGACGTCCCACCTCATCCCTTTCCCAGCATCCTGCCACAGTCTTTGGAAAAAGATGGAGACGCCTGTGGGGCAGATGCATTCTGAACCCCACATGCAGATGTAAATCCTCTCATCTGGTTCCCACCATTTGTCCCAACAGACACTCAATCCCCCATGAGTCCCTGTAATAGTCCGATGGGTATTGTTACCCAGTCGCTCCCACTCGACCGTGGAGTTCTTCATGGTCTTGCTCAGCTTCCGGAGCCACCACCATCTGTCCAAAGGAACATGTCCATGGCAGATTAAACAAATCTTCCTTCCGACGGTGATGCTGACTCTGGGCGCGATGATCCTCACCCTGGGACACATTAGAGAAGTGTCTCTGTATGCAAATCCTGGCCACCTCCCTTCGTGGAAGTAGGTAGCTGTTTCTTCAACGTCCCGTACTCCTGTCCCATCAGTCGCGATGGGGGCTGTGACCCCGGAACATCCATATAGTATGGAGTCCTTGGTGTAGCCCCGATAGGCCAAGCTACACCCGATCACGGTGAACACGATGAGAATCCCTTCCATAGTGCCTTTGGTTCCTGCAACAGATTAAACGATACAGCCAGGCTCCCGAGAGATTCTGGCCTAGGTGAAGGCATAATCGGGTCTTTCGACCTTGATCCAAAACAAACACACATGCTGGGCAGATTCTAAAACTATTCCTTATAACACCCATCACCTTAAAATTTACACACCTTATATTTAACCAACCTTGAACTTAACTAAACTTATGTACAGCGCCGCCCGTCCCCGGGCGGCCTACCTAATCCCTGTTCGGGCTGTAGCTCACCGCTCCCTGTGGCGGGGCCGCACTGACCAATAGCTTGAGTCCCCTGCAGCCTTTTGCTGCCAATTGGGGACTGCGTCTTTCTAGGGATTTCGCAAGTCGGTGTCTGCTGAAGGAGGGGGAATCGGGCCAGGGCTTTACTGGCTGAGGCGTTCGAGACGACCTGTGAGGGGGTGCCTTGGGCGAGGCTCCCTTAGCGAGTGGACCTGTGGTTGGGACTTTAGCCCTCACAGCCCGTGGCTCCACCACGACTGCCGGCTTCGGCTCCCTTCCCTCAGGCTCCGCCCCTTTGGGTTTGGGTCTGTGGCGGACGACTCCTCCCTACCTGTCCCTACAGGTGGAGAATCTCCGCCTCCAAGTTCTACCTCCCCTATGCTTGAGTCAAGGGCGGGACCTCCGTCCTCCGACTCCACCTCTTCCAGAATCGTGTCAAGGGCGGGGCCCAGCTGTTCGGGCTCCCCCTAACTGTGCTCGGGTCAGACGACCTGCGACGGGGTACTTCGGGCGAGGCTCCCTTAGCGAGTGGACCTTTGGTTGGGACTTTAGCCCTCACAGCCCGTGGCTTCACCACGACCGTCGGCTTCGGCTCCCTTCCCTCAGACTCCGCCCCTTTGGGATTTGGGTCTGTGGCGGACGACTCCTCCCTACCTGTCCCTACAGGTGGAAAATCTCCACCCCCAAGTTCTAACTCCCCTACGCTTGAGTCGAGAGCGGGACCTCCGTCCTCACAACATTCAAGAAGCATTTGGATGAGCACTTGAAATGCCATTGCATACAAGGCTATGGACCAAATGCTGGAAAATGGGATTAGACTGGACAGGGATGGATGGGCGGCGCAGACACGATGGGCCGAAGGGCCTCTTTCTGTGCTGTAAAACTCTATGACTCTATGACTCCGACTCCACCTCCTCCAGAATCGTGTCAAGGGTGGGGCCTAGCTGTTCGGGCTCTTCCCCGTCCGAGTCCCAGGCCAATGGGGAAACCTCCCAGGTGGGCGGGATAGCTCCTCCCCTCAGGCAGGCTGCGGCGCCAGCCTATGTGGTCTGTGACTCTTTGCACGCCTCAGGCTGAGGATTTTTACCCTCAGACCTGGCTTCGGTTGTTGGCTCTTTTGCACCCGGCTTAAATAGTTTGCACTGATTTATGTGAAACCATTTAGTGCGCCGGGGCACCTCCACTACGCAAGTGGTGGGGACCGGTGCATCTTGTACCGGTTCCCATCTGGCCTTGTCTACGGGCTGCGCTGGTTCTAGTCATTGGGGTGAAATGGTCGGGGCTGCGAGAACGACAGGACCGGTGGTGGCTGCTACCCTCCCCTGCGAGATCATAAGAGACCGCATTGTCTCTAAAATTGACTCTATTGCAGCGGGATCCATAGCTGCACCGGTTTCCTTTTCTGGGGCGGCGGTCTGGGCTTGGGCTTGGGCTGCGGGAGATCTTCCCTTATTATCCTTCCATGGATTTTTACAGTCCCTGCGCCAATGTCCATCCTTCCCACACCCGTAGCAATTGAGCTTGGCCTGGGGAGGGCAATTCCCCTCCTGATGCCACTACTTTTTACTTGGGGCTGCGGGTTTTGCCTCATGCACTTTTCCCTTAGAGGTAGGTGTGTCCTGACTCCTGCAATTCTTGTATGCAATAGTGAGCTGTCAGAGCACTGTCTCCTCTGTGGTATCGGGACCTTGGGGGTCAAACCAAGATTTGGCTTGGACCTGTATCTGTGGTGAGCTGTTGACAACCAGGCAGCGGAGCCAATGAACCCGCTGGACGTTGTTCATTGCGGCCCGTTCCGGCATGCCCGGACAGCTGCGCCGATACACTGGCCACAGCCTTTCTGTGAAAACCCGTGGGGGTTCTCCAGTTAGCTGCACAGTCCCTTCCACACGGAAGAACGGATTGCCGTCATCAACTCCCATAACCTCCAAGACCTCGTCCCTGAGTTCCACATATCCTTTCCGTCCCCTCTTACTCCCGTCTGAGAGGCACTGAAGGATTGTGCTATCCAGGGAGAACAGCAACATCTTCGCCTGTTCAAGATCATCACAATCATTGACGGCGGCTGTCTCCTCTATCTCCCTGAAATGGACTGAGGGATCTCCCTTCTCGGTGAGTTTTGGGAGGTGGCTCACCATCGCTCTGAGTTGTTGGGCACCGTGGGGCAACACAATCTGGTTCAGGAGGGGTCCATCCACGCCATTCGCGTCGATGGGACCGTACCTCTGGTGCCAAGTAGGACACATTGGTGCCGGCTCCGGCTTCACTACCAGGGGTTGTTCCTCCTCCGGTTCTACCTCGGCTTCCTCCCCTTCTACCACTCCCACTTTGGGCCAAACCTCACAATAGCTCGGCGGTGCTGAGGGTTCAGTGGCTGGTGCCACAACTACTTCGTGTGGAATCGGTCTCTTGGATTCCTTCAGGAAGTCTATTTGACTCGCTTTTGGGCTTACGAGGCATACCATGCCTTTTGCCTTTGCCAGAGCTGTTCTTAGGTCTTCTAACGCCTTCTGGCAGGGGCCATGGTCTGCGCCCTCAAACCCGTTCTCAATGGGTAGCTTGTAAGCTGCTTTGACCTCTACTAATCTCTCCTCCTGCGCTCTTAGCTGTTGTGCGAGGTGGGCGCTTTTCTCCCGTACTCTCGCTTCGTGCAACTTTGCCTCAGTAACCTGACATTCCAGGTACTCTATTTTAGCCTGATGATGGTTGGCTACCGTTTGGCATTCCTGATTCAGCGCGTGAAGCGCTGTGATGAGCTTTTCCCCACCCATGGCCTTTTCCTCTATCTCTGAAGCCTGGGTTTTGATCTTGGCTGCCTGCGCTGCAACGACTTTGTCCAAAATCAGGACTTGTCTTTTGTAGCACATCAGCCACACTGCCTTCTCGACTGACTTCTTATGTTCTTTGCTCTCTGTCCACCTGATGGCTGCGTCTACCGGACGCCCATCCAGTAAGAGATCGGAAATCCACTGCTTAGTGAGATTTACCTTGCCAAAAACATAATCCGCTATCCTCTCATCCATAACATTTCATCCATTTAAACCTGGGTCTAATACATTGCAATCCTGCTGCCAGTGTCCCGCCGTAGTCGCCATTTTCTGTAAGGGGTTTTCGATCGCCGAGGTTGCTCTCTCTCGCTCTAAAGGCCTCGCTCTCTTGCACAGTAATATACCGAGTGGTTCGACCCTCTCACCCCTTAGGTTCTATACACTGGACTTTGAGGCAGGAGCTACAATGCAGAGAAGACTCTATAGACCAAAGTTTAATGAAATGAAATGAAATTTTATTGTACAAAGGAAAAAATATTGAATGTAAGCCAATAAGGTATATGGGAGGGAAAAACAAATCATTATACAGTACTAACCAACACATCTACAGGCATATTGGCCTAGAAATTCAGTATAGCCACGTTTGGGGCGCTAAAGTCGGGCGGCCGCTAAAGTTTGCGCCCGGCGCAAAGCCGCGCCACCTTCGCCGATATTCAGTCGCATCGCCCCAAGAGGTTGCTGCTGCGCTAAAACAGGCGATGCACGACTATCTTTAGGCGCTAAGCCGGCGGTGCTGAGCAATACCCCCGAGGCCGGGCGCAGCGCAGGTGCGGCGAGTTGCTGATTGACGGCAGACACTCTGGCACCGGTCAGCTCTTAAAGGGGGAGGGTGGATTTGTTTGCCTGCCACGCCCTGCACACTGCAGCCCTCAACCTAGGCCTGACCACTTCTGCTTTATCTGCACAACGCCCAGGGCTATGGAGAAGGCCAGGGAGAGAGCGCAGCGCTTCAGCGACGGTGACCTGAGGGTGGTGGTTGGCGGAGTGGAGCGTAGGCGCCATGTTCTGTTCCCAGAAGGTGGCAGGAGGCCGCTGCCCAGCGCCCACCGGAAAGCCTGGAGGGAGGTCTCAAACAGGGTGTCTTCCAACAGCGTGGTTGCCAGGACTCCTGTGCAATGCTGGAAAAAGTTCAACGACCTCACTCGGGTTGTCAGGGTGAGTACCCTTTCCAGTGTCCTCCTCATCCCTGCATGTGCACCTCAGTTTATGGGCAAAGGGACCTGAAAGCCCTAATGGCCAGCCCTCATCCAGCAGCTATGGGACTGTCATGGAAATCACTTGCACATTCAGCACTTTACACACTGTACAAGCTATTCCACCATGGGAGGCATTGCAGACAAGATCAGGGCTTCACACTGTACAAGCTATTCGACCATGGGAGGCATTGCAGACAAGATCAGGGCTTCACACTGTACAAGCTATTCGACCATGGGAGGCATTGCAGACAAGATCAGGGCTTCACACTGTACAAGCTATTCGACCATGGGAGGCATTGCAGACAAGATCAGGGCTTCACACTGTACTTAGAGGCCGTCCTTTCTCTTGCAGGCCAAGGTGGCGCACAACCGGCGGAAACTAAGTGAGACCGGGGGAGGCCGTCCTGACGTCAAAGAGCTCTCCAACCTCGACCAGCATGTGGAGCGCATTATGGCAGGCCGGCTGATTGGCCCCGTCGCCAGTGGAGATGCCGACCCTGTTCTGGGCACCAATGGTAAGGGCATCACCTTTTTGACCTCTCTCTTTCCACTTGCGCCTCAGATCAGCATCCTTTGCCACTGTCCGACCAATGCAGTGCATGGCAACACTCATGCCTCCCTCGCTGCCGCCCTGTCCTCACTCTAAAGCTACTCTTGTGCCTTCCTGCTTTCAGATGGTGAATCGCCAGGTGAGGAGGCGGGCCCTCAAGCTGCCACTGTCAGCAATTCCAAATTCGAGGAGGAGGAAGAGGAAGCCAGCCCATCAGTGCCACCCTCAGCCGCGCCAGCCCATGGCGATGAAGGGGACACGTCTTCCCTGGAGGGGAGCCGGGGGGAAGGGTCGGAGGAGAGTGAAGCTCCGGGGCCCAGCGGGCTGCAGCAACGCGGGAGGGGTGGGGAAGCTCGGCGGACTTCTCCCCAGAGGGTGAGTGCGGCCTCCAGTCCTGCGACGGTGAGCGCAGAGGAGGTGCGGCTCCTGGAGGAAATGGCCATCCAGGCTGAGCGCAGGCACAATGAGCTCATGGCTGCAGTGGCAAGGATGCCTGACTCCATTGAGTCTTTGTCAAGGAGTGTGCAGCAACTTGGAGCAGCACAGGCCAGGAGTCTACAGGACTTCGCGGCAGCACAGGCGGCTTCGAGCCAAGTGCTCAGTCGTGCCGTCCATTCACTGGCTGTTGTCATGCGGACACAGACCAGGGCCACACGGGCACTAACTGCTGCCACCCTCGCTGGATCAGCCAGGCATCGCCAGGGCACTCGCCGTGCAGCAGCAGCCCAGCAGTCTGTTCTTCAGCTGTTTGCTGCTCATGCTGCAGTGCTGGCCCGTGCAAGTGCCAATGTATCAGGCGACCAGGGAGCACCTGCGATCTGTCAGGTTGGCACCATTCCTGCAGCCGACACTGCCACTCCGCCATTGCAGCTGCCACGAGCCGCTGGACAGACTGCTGCCGCCCAAGCAGAGTAGGAGCAGTCAGCAGCCGGCCCCTCCAGGGCCAGAGATGGTGCAGGCCGACCCCCAAGGGCATCTGCCGTCTCGCCATCTGACCCTCAGCAGCCTTCCCCCAGCCTTGCTGCAGCCACTGGGCTCCCATTGAGGAGGAGCTGCAGGGCGGGCAGGGGCCAGGCAAGGATGCGAAAGGCATCGCCCTCGCAGGGCAAAAAGTAGAAGGTCTGCACAAATGCTTTGTGGTTGTTGAAAGGCCGAGACTGGTGTAGTTGTGTTTTTGTAAGGCCGAGACTGGTGTCTTTCTTTGTTTTTGTAAGGCCGAGACTGGTGTCTTTCTTTGTTTTTTAAGGCCGAGACTGTTAGTTTTGTGTTTTTGGAGGGGGCTTCTCAACATGAGGTTGTAATGTGGGAAGGGCAGAGGTTTGCAATAAATTAATGTTCTTAAATCGCACTGTGCATGGTTTCTTTTGCAAGTCCTGGTTGCCCTGCTCGGCTGAGGGCTTGTGGAGCGGCTACATTCATCTGTTGACATTGGCACAAGCCATTCCCTGAGAGGGGGCCTAGAACCAACGTTGAATAAGCCGGCGACGGGCGGCCCTTGCACTTTCTGCCTCCCTCCTGTGCTGGTCCTCCTCCTCCTCCTCCTCCTCCTCAGGTGGTCCTCCAATCTCTGGTGGCAGTGGCTGAGTCCTGCGGATAGCCAGGTTGTGCAGCATGCAGCACACGACCACGAAATGGGAGACTCGCTCCGGCGAATATTGTAGGGCTCCACCGGAACGATCCAGACAGCGGAACCATTGCTTCAGGACGCCGATTGTTTGCTCAATGATGTTCCTGGTCGCTTGATGGCTGTCGTTGTATCCCTCTTCAGCAGGGGTGCTGGGCGCACGGAACGGGGTCATCAGCCAGGTACACAAAGGATAGCCTTTGTCCCTGAGAAGCCATCCTCGTGGGTGAGGCTGGGCCTGGAACATGTCTGCCACAGAAGTCTGGCGCAGGATGAAGGCATCGTGGCTGCTGCCTGGAAAGTGGGCATTGACAGCTAGGATGAGCTGCCTGTGGTCACACACCAGCTGGACGTTGAGCGAATGGTAGCCCTTCCGGTTGCGGTAATCCTCGGAATTCTCCAGAGGTGCCCGCAAAGCCACATGCGTGCAGTCAATGGCGCCCTGCACCATGGGGAAGCCCGCGAATGCTGCAAAGCCCATTGCACGCTGTTGCTGCTTGGCAAGGGCCATGGAGAAGGAGATGAACTGACTTCTCCTTTTGAAAAGGGCATTGGTCACCTGGCGGATGCAGCAATGCACGGCGAACTGGGAGATGTTGGAAATGTCCCCAGTAGCGGATTGGAAGGAGCCGGTGGCATAGAAGTTGAGAGCCACCATCACCTTCACTGCCACCGACAGAGACGTCCTGCTCCTCAGATGTGGCTGCAGATCACCGCCAAGCAGGTGGCAGATCTCTGTGACCACCTCCCTTCGGAATCGCAGCCTCCAAACACACTGCTCGTCAGACATGTTCAGATAGAACTGCTGGCGGTATACCCTGGGTGGGTAAGGCCTCCGTTCCCGACGCCTGTTGCCCCCTCTCCGTCTAGCCAGGACTGCCACTCTCTCACGGCGTCTGTGAGCCCTTTGGATGCAATGGAGAAGGCCAGCGTTTGCACCCATTGCAGCCCCCATTATATGTTAGCAAACAATGATATGTCAATGAAGGCAAAGACAAGTGGAAAGCTGTGGCCTGAAGCCACAAGTACCTGTCCGAGTGTTGAGCCAAAGCAGAAAGCTCTCTACCTTGGTCTCTCTGCAAAGATCAGTCTCTCAAGAAGGAGTGCTGCGAAATGGCAGCCTTTTCCAGTGCAGGAGGAGTGCCCTTTAATTTGCGCCCCCCGCGCCCCGCATCGACTGAGCACCGTTCCACTCTACCAGTCGCTAGGGGCGCCAGGCGCACAAGAGGGCGTCGCGACTGAATTTCCGGTTTGGGGCGCACAAAGGGCGTTGCACGAGGAAATGACGTCAGGATCTGTGCGTGCAGCTGAGCGCGCACAAAGACTTTGCGCCGCCGCTAAATCGTGAGTGAAGTTGGGGAGAGGCGCAGATCGCGCTGCGCCCGGCCGCTAGCCGCTAAGCGCCCGACATCTACTCCTCCTAAGGCGCTACCGGCTGGCGCAACCAACTGAATTTCTAGGCCATTATGTTTTACAGGGCTCATCCTGAAATAGGGAAACACACGGAACATCGAGGGACAACAACTCATTGTTGAATTATTCCCAAAAGGCCCACCCCCTAGACCTAGCTAGATTAGATTACGAGGGGCCAGAATCATAGAGGTTTTGAAGTCTGCGTTTTGATCCTCTCAGGGGTCCTGTCTCCACGTGGTCGTTGGGCTGTAGGAGCAGCGGGCTGCTCAGGCTGATTAACAGTACCATAACACTCATTTAACAATTAAATATCAAACGAATTATAATTAACACTTTTAACATGCAACATTAGCTGAAAATAGTCTATTTATATATTCAGTCTTTGGGGAGGCTTCCTGATCCTTTCTGGATAGCGCCTTTCCCGAGTGTCTTGCTCTTGGTGCGGAGGCGATTCTGGCCCCCTGTCGTCGGTTGGTTCATCAGCTTCCGATGCTACTGTTTCTGGGGTAGATGCGACCTGTACGTCGGGTTCATCACCAGGTACGTATGGGCGAGGCATGGGGTTGACTTGTTCCTGTGACTCTAGGATCTGGTCAGCATGGCGTCTCACGATGCTCTCCCCAATGTCCACTGTGTACATTAGTGGGCCCTGCCATGTGCATATCGTTCCTGGCTGCCATTTTTCTGTTCGGTAGTCGCGGACCAAGACTGGTTGCCCTACATTGAAGCTCCTTGTTGGCTTCTCATGGATGTGCTGGAATTGCTTACTCTCAACATCTCTTCGTACGTTTGGTCTGAGCAAATCCAGGCGAGATCTTAACCTTCGGTTAAAGAACACCATGGCTGGGGCCTGGTTGGTGACTGCATGTGTCGCATTCCGGTAGGCGAACAGAAAATTGTCCACCTTGTGCTGCAGCGGAATGTTGTCATTGTACATAGCCTTTATTGCCTTCTTAAAGGTTTGTACGAACCTCTCAGCCAATCCATTTGTGGCTGGATGATACGGGGCGGATGTGTAATGCCTTACCCCATTCTTTTTCAAGAACCTCCGGAACTCTTCGGACACAAACTGTGGTCCGTTGTTGGAGCAAATCTGTTCTGGCAAGCCATTCCTGGCAAAAATGGTCCGTAGGACTGCAACAGTTTTCTCTGTGGTGGTGGAGGACATTTTGATGACCTCAGGCCATTTCGAGTGCGCATCCATGGCTATTAAAAACATTGAGTCCATGAATGGACCAGCAAAATCAATATGCACCCGTTGCCATGGAGATGAGGGCCACTCCCATGGGTGTAGATGGGCCTGTGGTGGTGCATTTTGAACTTTCTGGCATCCTGATCAGCTCTTGGTCAGGTCCTCGATTTGTTTATCGATTCCCGGCCACCACACATAAGCCCTGGCTAGGCTTTTCATTTTTACCCCTCCCAGATGACCCTCATGAAGCTCATTGAGCACTCTATCCCTTAACTTGTGTGGAATTACCACTCGGGATCCACACATCAAGGTCCCCCGGCACACTGACAGCTGTTCTCTCTTTGTTGAGAATGCTGGCAACAGTGAGTCGCCATGTGCTGGCCATCCCTTCACCGTCAAATCATATACCCGAGACAGTGTCGGGTCATTTCGGGTTTCCTTTTCGATACAAGCGTTAGTTACCGGTAGGTATTCAACTATAGTCGAATGGAATATTTCGACAGGATCCACTGCTGGTGCTTCCTCCGCAGTAGGCAGTGGCAGGCGTGATAGCCCATCAGCATTTCCATGCTGTTTCGTGCCCTTATATTCAATCTCATAGTGGTGCGCCCCTAGAAAAAGTGACCATCTTTGTAGTCGTTGCGCAGTCATCACCGGTACGCCCTTCTTCAGATTAAAAATGGAGACAAGAGGCTGGTGATCAGTCAGCAAGGTGAATTTCTGCCCGTGCAGATAGTGATTGAACTTTTTCACTCCCCACACTAGGCTGAGGGCCTCCCTGTCAATCTGGGCGTAGCTACGCTCGGCTGAGGTTAGTGATCGTGACGCAAAGGCTATTGGCCTCTCTGAGCCGTCCGAGAATTTGTGCGACAGCACCGCTCCAATGCCGTAGGGTGACGCATCACATGCGAACCGAATTGGTAATGCTGGGTTGTAATGGGCCAATATCTCTTTCGATGTGATTAGTGTTTTGCTCTTCTGGAAAGCTCGTCTACATTCGTCACTCCACTTCCATGGCACCCCAGTTTGCAGTAGGGTGTTCAGTGGGTGTAGTATTGTAGACAAATTTGGCAAGAACTTATGGTAGTAGTTTACCAGCCCGAGGAACGACCTCAGTTGTGACACATTTTCCGGTGCTGGAGCCTTGACTGCTGCCTCAATCTTCTCTGGGGACTTATGTAACCCCTCTTTATCGATAACGTGGCCACAATACGAGATCTGTTTTCTAAAAAACTCACATTTGGTGCGGTTAGCTCGGAGCCCATATTCCTGCAATCTAGTGAGCACCTGCTCCAGGTTGGCAAGGTGATCACTGTCATTTTCGCCCGTGACCAGGATGTCGTCCAAATAACACTGGGTCCCTGGGATCCCTTGCAGGACTTGTTCCATTGCCCTCTGCCAAATAGCCGGAGCTGATGCTACCCCGAATACCAGCCGGTTGTATTGGTAGAGACCTTTATGGGTTTTGATTGTGAGGTATTTTTTTGATGCTTCTTCTACCTCCATTTGCAGATACGCCTGGGCCAGATCAATCTTAGTGAAGCATTTCCCTCCAGATAGCGAGGCGAAAATATCTTCAATCCGCAGAAGTGGATATTGTACAGTGTGAAGGACCGGGTTTACTGTTACATTAAAGTCCCCACAGATGCGAACCTTCCTTGGTTCCCCAGGCGTGCTGCTCAATGACTTTTTCATCAAAGGGACGATGGGTGTAGCCCACTCGCTCCAGTCTACCTTGGACAGTACACCTGAACATTCCAGACTCTCCAGCTCTGCTTCGACGGCTGGGCGGATCTCATAAAGTACCTGTCTGGCCTTAAAAAATTTTGGGCTTGCTTTTTCTTCAATTTTAATTGTCGCTGTCATGCCTTTTAGTGTTCCAAGTCCTTGCTGGAACACTTCTTCTGCGTCAGTTAGGAGCTTTGACAGTCGCCCAGGTGTGACGTCGTTATCCTTTTTGTCAGCCACAGTCAGTGCCTGTATGGAATGCCAATCCAGTTGTATTTTCTGGATCCATTCACGTCCCAGTAATGGTGGTCCTCCATCTTGCAAAACATACAGGGCTAGTTTTGGTGTTTCCTTACCGTTATATATAACGGTCACCCTTATTTTTCCTTTGGGGTAGACATTTTGCCCCGTGTACGTCTTCAAAATAACTTTTGTGTCTCTCAAGGGTATGTGTGAGAATAGCCGCTTGTAGTCCCGTCGGTTTATGACTGTTAGGGCTGATCCTGTGTCCAATTCCATCTTTACCTGGACTCCTGCTATCTTGAGAGTGACCCAAATGGTTCGGTGATCCTCCGTTGTGATCACATTATGTAGTTTCAGACAACTCAGTTCCCTGCTTTCGGAGTCGTTATCACTCTTTTGTTCGTCTGAACTATTCTCCGTCATCTTATGTACCTTCTTGTAATTTTCTTTGGTAGGTTTCTTATTGCTGGTTTTCTTTCCCGACCTGCAGACTCGTGCGATGTGTCCTACTTTTCCACACAGTCTGCATACTTTGCCTTTGAACCAGCAATCATTCTGGTCATGTGTTGTTCTGCCGCAGCGATAGCACTTCTCTGTTTCATATGACATTTCATTTGTGCCATATTCTTGCGGTCTCTGTTGTATCTCTGCAGCGCCCCGTGCTACTGCTTCATATGATACCGCAATGCTGAAAGCCTTTTCCAGCGTAAGGTCCTTTTCAGGTAAAAGCCGTTTCTGGGTTCCTTCACTTTGAAGCCCACACACAAACTTGTCCCTTAAGGTATCTGCCAGTCCCACTCCAAACTGGCAGTGTTTCGATAGTTTGCACAGTTCTGTTAAATAATCAGCATTGCTTTCATCCTTATGCTGGTTCCGTTTGTGAAACTTGAATCTTTCTGCTATCAGCAGCGGTGTGGGGTTTAAATGTTCCTGTAGTATCGTTACTATGTCTTCAAAACTCTTTTCCATTGGCTTCGTTGGGGTTACTAGATTTCGTAATAAACCATACGTCTTTACACCCATTAAATTTAACAATACCGACGCTTTCTTGTCATCTGACACCTCATTTGCCTTGCAGTATACCTCTATTCGTTCGACATATGTAGTCCAAACTTCGCCTTCATTGTCAAACGCGGTGATACTGACACTCTTCGGCATTTTGGGTGTGGTTTAAAATGGCGTCTCCCAATGGCTTAAAATGGCGTCTCCCACACTTTCCTTCCTCCCCCGCTGCTGCCGATGCCGCTCCCGGTGGTTCTCGTGGCAATGGCGGCACCCTGTAGGTTTCGCGCGCTTCTCCTGCGCTGCTGCCAATGCCACTCTCGGCGGTCCTCGTGGCAATGGCGGCACCTCGCGGGTTTCTGCGCGTCTCTCTCTCCCTCTCTTCGACGCTGCTCGGCCCCTGAACACCGGCTGCGCCCTGTGCGCTCTGCCCTCTCTTTCCCCCGTCGACGCTGCTTGGCCCTTTGCTATGCCGCTCAGTCGGGCTCTAACCCGCCGCTGTCCGGGAAGGGTCTGCGCACTACCTGTTGCCAGCCCGTTTCGCTGGACCACCTCGACTGGAAAGCCAAGCCTGGCTCTCGACAGCCTCCCCCGCAATTCTCGAGTCTCTGCTGGATGACTGGGCGGTTGCCCGTGGTCGACGCCCGAGTCTCTGGCCTTGACATCTAATCCACTGATCTCCAGGAACGAATCCCCGGGAGGTGATGCAGAGTTGCAGGTAGGTTCGAACTTGCCTTGTTGCCAATGTTGTGTCTGTGTATAATAAGACACAGACTGCAGGAGAATGGTACAACAGGTGTTTACTCAACGTGGCTCACACGGGAACTGATCTGTACAGATTACTACTCAGTGCTACATACAGGTGTGGTCACTGCCGGTACTGCAGTATACATGAGCTGTAAAAGATAGTTCCCCCCTTAAAGGTATATACATTACAAGCAGGACTCGCCTTCCATCGTTTCACCCACCGGCTGTCTTCTCGGTGTTCCTGCAGATGATGATGGTGGTCACAGCCTTGATTTTTCCGTGCTCCTACACTCAGCGCTGGCTACCCGATCGGTAGGGCGTTTCGTCTCCTCTTCCTCTCGTCAACGACCCCGGGTCTCGTCTTCCTCTTCTTCAAACCACCTTCTCCAATGTCAAGCCTTCCCAAGGCTAAGATGCGTACCGAACGCTGAAGATGCTTCCAAAGCTCTCCACCAAGCTCCAAAAGCTGCACAAGCTACAAGCTACCGATGGCTACCCCGGGACTCCAGTTATACCTTTTTATGGAGGCCCTTACCTCCCGCCAAATCAAGGTTAGTCTTTGTTTAACTTTTGGCGGGCTTGTAGCACAGCGGGGTATTCTTTGTTTTTAAAGTATCTGCGGGATGGCCGGTAACTGCCATCTCTGGTCTGGAACGACCCTGTATTGTCTTTAATGTCCTTCTGATGTCTTAAACGGTTCTTGATGTTCCCCCTATGAATATGAAACTGTTTCCCTTTGTCTGGGTAAACATATAGATGGCCTTTATCTACAGGCCGATCTGATCGGATCTGCATCCAATCTATATGTATGGGGTTCGGTCTGGTTTCGTTTTCCCTGAAACTGCCTTCCAGAACCTACTGTGGGCTGAATCCACAAAAGCTGTCTGGGGACTGCAGGAACCATTTTAAAGTGTCCCAAAAGCTGGTCACGGGGTCTGGCGGACATTTTGTGTGCCCCCTTTTTCTGGGCTTCTTATAAAACCAAGGCCTTTTCTGCCAATAGACCCTTATAGGACAATGTTCAAATTTTGCGAATTCTACAGGGCGAAAACCCCGCCCCTAACCCAGGTGTAGAGAGGGAGGGACCTGAGGTTGAAAACCCCGCCCCGGACCCAGCCATGGGACCTGGGGGTGGAGACTCTCAGCTCGCAGCAGCAGGCTGCGAAAAGTTACCTGCTGGGGGGGGAGGGGGTGGGGGGGGAAGGGGGGAGTGGGAGGGGAGGGGGGGAGGGGAGGGTTGTGGAGGGGGAGGTGAGGGGGTGGGGGGGTGGAGGGGGTTGGGGTGGGGCGTGGGGGGGAGGGGTGGTGGGGGGGGAGGGGAGGGGAGGGATTGGGGGGTGGCGAGGCGGGGGGGAGGGGGAGGGGAGGGGGGGAACGGAACTTTTGTAGGGGGTGGCGTGTGCCCAGTCAGCTCTGCCCCTGACTGTCTCTGAGCGGTTCGAACCGCTCCCACATCCCCTGGGTTCTAGTCACCGGACTTAGGTACAGGCGGCGATACAGAAAATCGAGTAGACAAGTGGTTTGGTGCAAGAAAACTGCAATTTTTATTAAAGGCACAATAAAACACAATCTTACTGAGAATTACTGAAATAATTACAGGCATATAAAATTACACTTATATGGGAATGGGGAACACACGGCACATTGAGGGAACAAACACATTAAAAATCCCCTTTTCCTTATCCCATCCCCAATACCTAACTAGATTAAGCTACGAGGGGCCAGGAATTCATGCTCACCAAATGGGGTTTCTTTATGGTTCGAAACCTGTTGATTACGCCAGTTGGTTTTGGGCTTCGCTCTTGTTGTCCTTTGAGCCTGCTGTCATCACGTGGTCACAGGGCGCGGCGATGGAGTCATCTGTGCGAAGTACCCCTCCTTTCCTTTGTTAGATAAGAGCCTTTTGTGGGGTACTTCACCTCGCGGGAATGGTTGTTCTTCTGGTGGCGGTTTGGTCGCCGACGGGTTTGCTGCGGTTGGGGCTTGGTTGGCGGTTTTTACCGTTCATATGATTTTACTATCCAAGCTTCAAACGTCGGTTTATTCTTACTTGGCTTTCACTGTCCATGCATCAAACGCCAGCTTATAACTAGGCCGTTTGTCCCCCAATGCTTCTTCTTGCTGCCCTTCTCTGCCTATCGGTTTTAACGTTTGTCTCGTCTCGTTTCGTCTCGTCTGCCCGTTTGCGGCCTGTGTGTCCTGTGCGCGCTCTAATTCGGTTCCGTTCTTCTCCTCGTTTGGCTCCCGGTGTTGTAATGGGTGTCCTCAGTGTCAGAATAGAGCGAGAGGCAAGAGAGCGAGAGCTACCGGTGGGCCTACAATTATACCTGGTTCTTCAACCCTTATCTGCGCGCCAAATCAGGTCAGTTCTTTGTCTAACTTTTGGCAGGCTCGTCTAAAATGATTACAGTCATTTACTTTAACGCCTTCTGGGGCGGTTGTCTCCTTGTTTAATGGCTTCGATATCCTGGCTGTTATTTATGAAATTTAATCGTCTTTCCTGGCTTGGCAGCTACCTGTGAGCTGTTACCGATTATTTATGTGAGAAGTTAATGGCCTCAAGATTAGAGCCATCCTGACTTGATCTGTTCCAAGGTGAAGAATGCATATTCTGTGTTTACCTAGCTGTCTCCTTTTAGAAAAGGACAAAGTCTTTCACATATCCATGCATGTTAGGTTTCGTTTCAGGATTTGAATGGGCCTGCCTTCTTCAGGGCCTTGCTTTTAAAATCCTGCAAGCCTTGGTCATGAGGTTTCAGAAGCCATTTTGGGTACCCTTTTTAATAACTTGTCCATACAGGGTCCCTTTATCCATAACTTTTGGGGAATGTGGGAATTTTGAGAACCCTACACTCTTCACTGGCTGGAGTCATACCTAGCACAAAGGAAGATGGTTATGGTGGTTGGAGGCCAATCATCACAGCCCCAGGACATTACTGCAGGAGTTCCTCAGGACAGTGTCCTAGGCCCAACCATCTTCAGCTGCTTCATCAATGACCTTCCCTCTAACATAAGGTCAGAAATGGGGATGTTCGCTGATGACTGCACAGTGTTCAGTGCCATTCACAACTACTAAGGTAATGAAGCAGTCCATGCCCGCATGCAACAAGACCTGGATGACTTTCAGGCTTGGGCTGATAAATGGCAGGTAAGATTCACGCCACAGAAGTGCCAGGCAATGACTATCTCCAACAAGCGAGAGTCTAACCATCTCCCCTTGACATTCAATGGCATTACCATTGCCGAATCCCACCATTAATATCCTGGGGTTCACCATTGACCAGAAACCTAACTGGACCAGCCACATAAATACCGTGGCAACAAAAGCAGGTGAGAGGCTAGGTATTCTGCAGCGAGTGTCTCACCTCCTGACTCCCCAAAGCCTTTCTACCATCTACAAGGCACAAGTAAGGAGTGTGATGGAATACTCTCCACTTGCCTGGATGTGTGCAGCTCCAACAACACTCAAGAAGCTCGACACCATCCAAGACGAAGCAGCCCGCTTGATTGGCACCCCATCCACCACCTTAAACATTCACTCTCTCCACCATGGCGCACCGTGGCTGCAGTGTGTACCATCTACAAGGTGCACTGCAGCAACTCGTCAAGGCTTCTTCGGCAGCCCCTCCCAAACCCGCGACCTCTTGCACCTCGAAGGACAAGGGCAGCAGGTGCATGGGAACACTACCACCTCCAAGTTCCCCTCCAAGTCACACATCATCCTGACTTAGAAGTATGTCGCTGGGTCAAAATCCTGGAATTCCCTACCTAACAGCACTGTGGGAGTAGCTTTACCACACGGACTGCAGCGGTTCAAGAGGGTGGCTCACCACCACCTTCTCGAGGGCAATTAGGGAAGGGCAATAAATAAAAGAAAAACTTCAGCACCTCAATCTCTGCTGCCTATATTCTAACTCGCAGCAAGTCCCGTTCAGCTAAATTAGCTCCTGGTCGGGTAACGCTTTGAATGTAAAATTCTCATCCTTGTCTTAAACCCTCCATGGCAAGGCCCTCCCTATCTTTGTTACTTCCTACAACCTTCCAAGATCTCTGCATTCCTCCAATTCTGGCCTCTTGTACATCCCTGATTTCCTTCGCTCCATCATTGACGGCGTGCTTTCAGCTACCTAAGCCCGAAGCTCTGGAATGCACTTCCTAAACCTCGGTCTCCTCCTGACACTCCTTAACACCTACCCCTATAACCAACCTGTCCTAATAACTCTCTGGCTCGGTGACAAATTTTGTCTGATACCGTTCCTGTGTTGCGTCTTGGGAAGTTAAAGGTGCTATATGAATGCAAATTGTTATAATTGTACAAAACCAAAAACGCAGCCATTTCACATTCTCTGTTTCAAAAAGCACTTGAGCCTGGGCATTGTTTCTGACACTATTTCAGGAATGTTGTTGATTTTATTCAGCTGTTAAGTGTATCTTTACAAAATACATCTAAATAGTTAAGGATGAAATGTGAAAAGAACTCTTATCATTGAGCTTTTCTTGCATGTGCAGCAAATATTTCCAGGCAACAGAATCTGGTTGTTTTGCTTCTCTGCATTTGAGGAATGTGTGGGTGATTTTCATTCCAATGACTTTAAAGCAATAGTGTCCCCAATTTCTGGCTCCCACAAGGAGCACTGAACGTTTGGAAAACATCTGTTTCTTGTATCTTAATAATAATATTGGTCCCAAACCGACATTTAATTTGAAACTGTTATTTACCCTGGGAATATATGGTTATCTAGGCAGCAATTCTTGTTATTTCACATGATTATACTCCTTTATATGATGCAGCGTTATTGTAGTTGAAACAGACAAAAGGTACCACATAATAGACTAATGAATAAGGTCAGAGAATGCACAGTTAGGGGGCAAGTTGCAGAATGGATAGCTAGCTGGCTTCAAGACAGAAAGCAGAGAGTAGGGGTAAAGGGTAGCTATTCAGAGTGGCAGAAGGTGGGGTGGGGTCCCTCAAGGGTCAGCGCTGGAACCAATGTTCACAATTTATATTAACGATTTAGACTTTGGAATCAACAAATTGGGGGGGGGGGGGAGGGAATAGTCCATATGGAGGAGGACTGCAACAAATTACAAGGCATTAATAAACTTGCAGAATGGGCATATAAAACAGATCAACGGAGGATGCAATCACAACTGCTCTACACTCTGCACTGAATCACTTAGACAGTAAAGAGACCTACATCAGAATGCTGTTCATAGACTACAGCTCAGCATTCAACACTATCGTCCCCAACAAGCTGGCCACCAAACTCCACACTCTTGGCCTGAACACTTCCCTCTGCAACTGGACCCTGGACTTCCTAACAAACAGACCCCAGTCTGTCAAATTAGGTAACCACACCTCCCCCCCGCTGACCCTGAACACGGGGGCCCCACAAGGATGTGTGCTGAGCCCCCTCCTCTACTCCCTCTTCACCCATGACTGTGTGGCTGTTCATGGTTCCAACACCATCATCAAGTTTGCGGATGATACCACGGTGGTAGGCCAGATCACCAACAACGATGAGTCAGCCTACAGGGAGGAGGTCCAGCATCTCGTGAAGTGGTGCACCGATAACAACCTGGCCCTCAACATCAAGAAAACCAAAGAAATCATTGTGGACTTCAGGAAGTCTAAAGGCGGAAGTCACACCCCCATCCACATCCATGGGGCTGTGGTGGAAAGGGTGGACAGATTTAAGTTCCTCGGAGTCCACATCACGGAAGACCTCTCCTGGTCCCTCAATACCTCCTCTCTGGTGAAGAAGGCCCAGCAGCGCCTTTATTTCCTAAGGAGGCTGAAGGGATGTAACCTGTCACCCCTGATCCTCTCTAACTTTTACCGCTGCACAATAGAGAGCATCCTGACGAACTGTATCACAGTATGGTATGGCAGCTGTAGCTACTATGACCGGAAAGCCCTGCAGCGGGTAGTCAAAACTGCCCAACGCATTACCGGCACCTGGCTACCGACCATAGAGCACATATACCAGAAACGCTGTTTACGGAGGTCACGGACCATCATCAAAGACCCTACCTACCCCAGCCACAGTCTGTTCGCCCTCCTGCCATCTGGGAGACACTACAGATGCAATCGCACCCGAACGACCAGATTTAGGAACAGCTTCTTTCCCAGGGCTGTCATCCTACTGAACTCTACAAATAAACTCTAAAGCCTGCACATCTGCCAATGCACTTTATTATGTTTATGTTAATGTATTACAAGCCAAATGAATGTTGAATGTTTAAATGTCTTAATCTAAATGTACACTCTCGGGAGCCGCAAGCCTACATTTTGTTGTACTGCACTTGTGCACTAACAATGACAATAAAGTTGATTATTATTATTATTATTATATAATTGGCAAATGAAGTTCAACACAGATAAATGTGAGGTATTACATTTTGTTAAAAATAAGGAGGCCACATATTACTTGGAAAGTAATCTAAATGGGGTAGAAAAGCAAAGGGATCTGAGTACAAATATACAAATCATAAAGGTAGTGACGCAGGTTAATAAGGCCATAAAAAAGCAGACCAAGCACTAGGGTTTATTTCTAATGGGATAGAATTGGAAAGTAGTGAAGTTATGCTAAACTTGTATTGAACCTTGATTAGACCACACTTGGAATACTGTGTACAATTCTGGTCGCCATATTATAAAAAGGATATAGAGGCACTGGAGAGGGTGCAGAGTAGCTTTACAAGGATGATACCAGAAATGCGAGGGTATACATATCAGGAAAGGATGAACAAGCTGGGTCTCTTTTCTCTTGAAAAATGAAGGCTGAGGGGTGACCTAATAGATTTCTTTAAAATTATGAAAGAGTTTGATAGAATGGATACAGAGAGAATGTTTCCACTTGTGGGGAAGAGCATAACTAGAGGCCATCAATATAAGATAGTCACCAAGAAATCCAATAGGGAATTCAGAAGAAACTTCTTTACCCAAAGAGTGGTGAGAATGTGGAACTTGCTACTAGAGGGAGTGGTTGAAGCAAATAGTATAGATGCATTTGAGGGGAGGCTGGACAAGCATATGAGGGAGAAGGGAACAGAGGGTTACACTGATAGATTTAGATGAGGAAAGACGGGAGGAGGCTCGTGTGGAGCATGCACAGAGCCTTCACGTAAAGGGTTTAGATGGTCAGGAATGATTGGACCAGGTCATACAGGCATAATTCAGCTCCCTTTCATAAGAGGCACTACCCTGATTAAAACAAATAGGTTAGTGCCTATGTTAGAATAGCATATCATAGAATCCTAGAAATTTACAACACAGAAGAAGGCCATACAGCCCATCTTGTCTGTGCTGGCCGACAAAGAGCTATCCAGCCTAATCCCACTTTCCAGCACTTGGGTCGTATCCTTGTAGGTTACGGCACTTCAGGTGCATATCCAAGTACTTTTTAAATGTGATGAGGGTTTCTGCCTCTACCACCCTTTCAGGCAGTGAGTTCCAGACCCCCACTGTTGTGTCGGTACCTTTCTACCTAGACACAATTTAGGACTCAGAACTCAGAGATTCAAACATGAAGTGCTTTATTGGAAGGAAAGGAAGTTCTGGAAAGTTCCGAACAAAGAGAGCTAAACTGAACAGAGAACACCCAACCATTTATCTCCTGTGACAGTGCCACCACAGGTGGGAGGAGAACACACAATAGAACACACAATACATAACATTTCCTCCCCTCTTAAATGAAAGGTCCACATTATTCCTCAACAGGTAAGTTACTTTCAATGCACTCAACGAACCTAGGGTAGAGGTAGACTGCCTCAACCCCTGACTTTACCCTGGGGTTTATTCTGCCCCAGTCTTGTGGGTAAGTCACTAAGCCTACAGATCCAAGCGTCTTGGAGGCCGCCGCTCTCTGACAGGATACCGGCGGTCATCGCTGGCTTCCACAGCAGTAGGCATTGACACAGGCCTGGATGGAGAAGGTGCCTGTGTCAGTCGAAAGTCAGGAGTTTGCACAGGTGGAACAGTCTCTTTGACTTCCTGTGTTGGAGAAGAGCACTGTGGCAAAGGATGCTGGTTTGCGGTATCATCCGGAAACAGTTCAGGCCAACCAACCATTGGAGCCTCTGTGGCTGTCTCTGCTCCTAGCAACAGTTGATCTGTGTGTCTTCTCCAGACAACGTCCTCAGCAGTCTCAACCGTGTAAGACACAGGGCCCATCTGCGCGATCACCGTAGCAGGAACCCATTTCGGTCCAGTGTTGTAGTTTCGAGCTAGGACGTGCTCTCCAGGGTGAAACCGTCTCTCCTTGGCTCTTTTCTCTCTCTTTTCAACTTGAGCTTGTTGTTGACAATGGACAACCTGTTCTGCCCTTGGAGGTTTGAGTAAGTCAAAACTTGTCCGCAACTGCCTCTTCATCATGAGCGAAGCGGGGGAAGTTTTGGTTGTGGCATGCGGCTCGTTCCTGTAGGACAACAGGAAGCTGTTCAGGCGTGCTTCAAAGTTTGCACAAACCTTTCTGCCTGGCCGTTAGTAGTGGGATGATAGGGCGCAGGCCTGATGTGTTGGACACCATTCACATGCAGGAAGGTTGCAAACTCCTGTGATACAAATTGTGGACCGTTGTCACTTACGAGTTGTTCCGGTGAGCCATAACGGCTGAACATCTCACCAAGTTTCTCAATTGTTTTCTCTGCCGTGGTAGACCTCATCACAGCGACCTCCGGTCACTTGCTACGAGCATCCACAACCACCATAAACATCTTCTCTTCGAAAGGACCGGCGAAGTCCACATGTACTCGCTGCCACACTTCTGCAAGCCAATCCCAGGGGTGTAGGGTTGCCAGCTGTGGAACATTCCGGACCCTTTGACATGGGGAACATGTTTTGGCTTTCTCCTCAATATTCCCATCGAGACCTGGCCACCAGAAGTAGCTTCTTGCCATTTCCTTCATCCAAACCATCCCACTGTGGTCTGTATGAAGTTGTTGCAGTATAGGTTCCCTCAGAGGTGGCAGAGCGATGACACGGCATCCCCAAAGAAGACAACCTGCCTGGACGGAGAGCTCATTTCTTTTTGAAACGTAAGGTTTCAAACTAGGAAAATCTCCTATAGCTCTCCCTTGAATGACATTGTCCATTACCTCAGACAGGACTGGATCGTTGCGGGTGTACCTTCGCACCTGAACTGCAGTGACAGGTGCTCCCTCCACTTGTCTAAAGTAGAAGATGTCTATCTGACGAGGCTCTGGGGGAGTAACAGGCAAGGGTAGCCTCGAGAGACCGTCTGCGTTGCCATGCAAGTCTGATTTGCGATATTTGATGTCGTATGTGTGTCCTGACAACAGTGAAGCCCACCTTTGCATCCTGCTTGCAGCGAGAGACGGAATTCCGGTGTGGGGCCCGAAGATTGAAGTCAATGGACGGCGGTCCGTCAGGAGTGTGAACCTTCTCCCAAACAGGTACTGATGAAATTTTCTAATTCCAAAAACGATTCCCAAGGCCTCGCGCTCGATCTGCGCATAGTTACTCTCGGCCTTGTTCAAGGCGCGTGATGCGAAGGCGATAGGTTTCTCTTCACCCGAAGGCATGATGTGGGATATGACTGCTCCCACACCATATGGTGATGCATCACATGCTAGCTGCACGGGTAGCTTTGGGTCGAAGTGTGTCAGGACCTCCGATTTCAGCAATGCTTTCTTTGCTTGGGCGAAAGCTTCGTTGCACAGTTCAGTCGATTTCCATGTTTTGCCTTGACATAGCAACTGATGTAACGGCTTCAGCAATGTTGCCAAGTCTGGAATAAACTTCCCATAGTAGTTAAGTAGCCCCAGAAATGAACGTAACTGGCTCACATTCTGGGGTGCTGGGGCCTCCACGATCGCCTTGACCTTTGACGGCGCCTTATGCAGGCCAGTAGCGTCAATCACATGCCCCAGGTACTCAACTGAAGACTGAAAGCATTCACATTTGTCTTTACGAACTCTGAGTCCGTACTCTTTCAGTCGTTGTAGTGTCGCATCCAAGTTCAGAAGGTGATTCTCCTCATTTGTCCCAGTGACAAGGATGTCGTCCAGGTAGCACTGGACTCCTGGCAGTCCACTCAAAATCTGATCCATTGCCCTTTGGAATAGAGCAGGGGCCGACGTAATTCCAAACGGAAGGCGGCAGTACCTGTATAGCACCTTGTGTGTCACAATTGTCAGCAGCTCCTTTGATTTGTCATCGACATGCATTTGTAGATAAGCCTGGCATAAGTCTATTTTGCTGAACTTTTGCCCTCCGGCCAGGCCCGTAAAAAGATCATCAATGAGGGGAAGAGGGTACTGTTCTGCAGACAGCACCAGGTTAATAGTCACTTTAAAATCCCCGCAGATCCATCCTTTTTCAGGACAGGAACAATGGGTGTGGCCCATTTGCTCACGCTCACAGGCTCCAGGACTCCATTCTCGACTAAGGCCTCCAAGTTAGCCTCAACTTTTGGCCTAATTGCATAGGGTACAGGTCGGGCTTTGTGAAACTTCGGCTTGCTGTCAGGTTTAATGTCCAGTCTCACGCTGATCTTTTTCATGCTCCCAAGTTCCCCATTGAAGAGTTCTGCATGTTTAACACTGCAGTCAGACCTGACTCCCCTTTTGACATCATGCGGACTGCAGGCCAGTCCAGCATGATTTTCTCTAGCCACGCACGTCCCAGTAGCGATGGGTAATTTCCCTTTACCTCATACAGTGGCAGTTTTGCAGTCTGTCCATTCAATTTAACTGTCACCTCAATGACGCCTCTCATGGCCACAGGTTCGCCGGTATACGTCTTTAACACAATGTTTGTTGGCTGAAGGGTAAGATGCTTTAGCATTTTGTTGTAGACAGTGTCTGAAACAAGGGACACAGCCGCGCCTGTGTCCACCTCCATCCGCACTGATTGTCCCTCCACCAGTGGTGACACCCAGTAGCCATTTGAATCACCTGCAACCGTCAGTATGTGCACCTCTTCCTCCTCAGAGGTGTCGCTCCCCTCTGTTTTGCTTGTTCCATCATACTGCACTGAATGAACACTCTTTTTACTCTCTTGTCCAAATACAGACATTTTGCTTCCATGCTTCCCAGCTCTGTCTGTTCTTTTTTTACCTCTACAGGTGCGTTCAATGTGACCCTTTTTGCCACAATTTCGGCATTCCAGCTCCGTACACACGAACAAAGAGAGCTAAACTTAACAGAGAACACCCAACCATTTATCTCCTGTGACAGCGCCACCACAGGTGGGAGGAGAACACACAATAGAACACACAATACATAACACCCACCACCATCTGGGTGAAAAAAATTCTCCTCAAATCCCCTCTGAACCTCTGACCAATTAGTTTAAATCTATGCCCCCTGGTTATTGACCCCTCTGCTAAGGGAAATAAGTCCTTCGTATCCACTCTATCTAGGCCCCTCATAATTTTATACACCTCAATTAGGTCTCCCCTCAGCCTCTTCCGTTCCAAAGAAAACAACACCAGCCGATCCAATCTTTCCTCATAGCTAAAATTCCCCAGCCCAGGCAACATCCTCGTAAATCTCCTCTGCACCCTCTCTAGTACAATCACATCCTTCCTGTAATGTGGTGACCAAAACTGCACGCAGTACTCCAGCTGTGGCCTAACTAGTGTTTTATACAGTTCAAGCATAAACTCCCTGCTCTTATATTCTATGCCTTGGCTAATAAAGGCAATTATCCAGTATGCCACCTTAACCACCTTATCTACCTGTCCTGCTACCTTCGGGTCCCTCTGATCCTCTGCACTTCTCGGTGTCCTACAATTTATTGTGTAGTCCCTTGCCTTGTTAGCCCTCCCCAAATGCATTACCTCACACTTCTCCAGATTGAATTCCATTTGCCACTGTTCTACTCACCTGACCAGTCCATTGATATCTTCCTGCAATCTATAGCTTTCTTCTTCACTATCAACCACATGGCCAATTTTTGTATCATCTGCAAACTTCTTGATCATACTTCCTACAATCAAGTCCAAATCATTGATATATATATCACAAAAAACAAAGGATCCAGTACTGAGCCCTGCAGAACCCCACTGGAAACGGCCTTCTAGTCACAAACACCATTCGACCATTACCCTTTTTCCTACCTCTGAGCTGCTTTCGGATCTAACTTGCCACTTTGCCTTGGATCCTATGGGCTTTAACTTTTGTGACCAGTCTACCATGTGGGACCTTATCAAAAGTCTTGCTAGAATCCATATAGACTACATCAAATGCACTACCCTCATTGACCCTCCTTGTTACCTCCTCAAAAAATTCAATCAAGTTAGTCAGACACGACCTTCTTGGCATCACCGCGCAATGGTCTGTCACGAGTGATTAAAAAGTCAGAATTTCACCTTTACTGTTTAATATTTCTCAACTTGATATTTCTTAAATTTGTATCTGCTATAGCTTAATCCTGTGATCTGTGGTTGTGAACTTTATATTGCTAAAGTTGTGTGTAACTTTTTGAAGGAAAGTAATCTGGCAGTTTAGAGATGCAGATTGGCTATGATTTTGTTCCTTTATGTTCAATTTCTGGGGTCACAATTGCAGTGTTCCCCCTAAAGTTCTATCTTCACCCTAAGGTGTCCATTGTTGTAGGAAATTTCTGTTGGAGGTCCTGCACGTTAACTGCACTAGCAGCCAGAGTTTCAGCTCCTGTACAAGGGCTACCCTCGCCCTCTTAGAGACAACAGTGGGTAGAGGATGCCTCAATTAGAAGATTAAAGTTGCTCTTACCAGGTCTTTACGTACTCCGTTAGGATTTGGGCTTTCTTCCAACACTTGATTTGTGTTAACAGCTAAGAGTCAGTTTCCATAAGCAGAGTTTCCTGAACTGAAACTACACCCTTGTACTTATCAGAACTGATGAGGTGCATCTAACTTTTTTAATTTAATGTTATACGGCACTGGGTACCCTGTGGGATGCACACCACGCTTTCCTATTTGCTCTCAAAATATTGCTCACTCTCATTGTTGCATTTGGGAAAAACTAACACCATTTTATTTACAAGTAAGATAATTAAACATTAGCAGTAAAATACAAGTTACTGGTGTATAAGGAAATGAAGATTGAATCAGTCCAGCAGAGTTTGAGATATTCTTCAAAATATGTTTCTTACACAGTCCCATAATCAAGACTTTTGGGGTTTCATTTTTCATGGAATCACTGTGATGTTTGCACACAGGTTGAGGTGATATTCCTGCCTACCACGCAGCCCACTTATCAATTGCAGAAACTGAAATGGTTGAAAGCTTAATTCCAAAATAAAGCTTTAAAAAAAAAACAGTTCTTGCATAATTTCTGAGTCTTCAAGGTGATGCAGCAAGTCCAAGATCAAAGATGCCATATAAAGGATTTGCAGAGTGTACTGATGAACAAATTGACACCTATTTTCTGGGTCTTCTAACTGCCAAGGCCTAAAACATTGCAGATTTGAATTTCATTTCTAATTGTCAATCTATCAAGGAAGCTTCAGTCTAGGAGATGAATAGTGTGTTGGTTGCCTGAGTATGCAAACTTGTATGCAATAACACCTCAGAGACTGACACAGACATTAATGAATCTGACCCATTTCTGAATATGGGCAATAATTTCAACAAGGGCCATCTCGTGTTGAGAGTTCCATGTACTGGCTTCTGTCTTCAACATACAGACAGTTTTTTTCCCGCTTCTGGTTGGCTGAAACCAAGTTTTAAATCACATGTTCCTATCAAGCTAAAGTTGTATAAAAATACTATGCAAAAATCTTCCCCAGTTGATGCAGGATGAAACTGCTTTTGTTGCATTTCCACTTTGGTGGTTGCTTACTGCCTTTGGTGTTTGCTTTCCCTTTTCTTTGGTCTACGTGTCAAAAATGATCTGGGGCTCTGAAGTTCATGTGTCCTTTATACTACATATGAACTGGAAAGATCTAATGGATGACATGTCATTACGATATTAATGTCTTAAAGAGACACTATTTTGATTTATTCCTCCCCACCCCCCTGCAAACATGCGCCAGCTCAGTCTGCTGTTGCAAGTGTGTTGGAGTTTCTTGATGTGAAGGATGACAATGACCCTGCACGGCTAGGTAATCTTTGTTAATATCCTGTGGATTTTGTAGTGCTTAAGTAAACCAGTAATTGGAACCCTGCATTTGAACTACTGCATGGAGTTTGTTATCTGCATATTTTAAAATTCCCTTTCCTTATGGACAGCATCTTGTCTTTCTCACCAAACTGCATTTGGAATTGTCAGTACAAATCTCCATCCTATTATGTTGCTCAGTACATTGGTAGATTGTATTAGATTGCTAAAAATATGCCAAAAAATGATACATACCTTGTTTAAAGAACCAGAGAAAAGTCAGGAATGAGGAAAGGCCTTTCAGCCCATTGAACCTCGTGCTCTCAGCATAGCCTCTATTTACTCTTGTATATATGTCAAAAAAATATTCTTCCTGTTACAACTAGTGGTTTAGGGATTCAACATTTTTTTGCTTTTAATTGTAAGTTGAGAAACTAATACTTGAAATTACAAGGTTGTAGGAATGGTCAAATTCCTATCTAGAGATTGAGTTCGACGCAGGCAATCATTCAAAAAGGTTTTTAATGTCAAACTAACGAGTTTAAACAGATTGATGCAAGAGAACTATGAATACAGGTCTTAACAGGTTGGAGGCTCCACAAGGACTGCTCGGCGGTCCCGTGGATGGCGTCATGACGTCATCACGTTTTGCCCGTGTTTGGGTGATCACGTGATTAGCGGCATGACGTCATCACGTTTGCCCGCGCTCTTAAAGGGACCACGCACTGTACATGCAAACAGTATATACAATGGTACAGATTTAGTCTGTAGCTAACACATCATTAAAGGGAATTATGTACAGTTGTTCAGAGTCCCTCAGTGGCTCTGCCACATGGTATCCATTTGCCATGGTTATACAGATTGCATTTGTAGGGAGATGGACTTGCCTGTCAGGACTTAATACTGTTTTTTAAAATTCCTTCTCTACCCTCCATGTAGTGTTCAAATGTGACAATTCATTGCCTTATCAAAGGACACACAAACGTGCAAAGCTTTATGACCTTGGCTTAAATGCAGTATTGTAGGAATTGCCGAATTCCTATGAATAATTGAGATCGACGCAGGAGAACAATGAAACAGGTCTTTACTCAACAGAGATGCCATGAGGACTGCCTGGGCAGTCACGTGGTTTGCGATGTGACGTCATCGCGTTTGCCCGCGTTTTCCCGCACTCTTAAAGGGGCCATGCCCCGTACATGCAAACTCTATATACAAAACACAGTAATGCCTAACACAATGGTACAGGCTTAGGCTGGTGTTAGAACATCGTTAAAGAGAATTATGTACAGTTAACCAGTCAGTGGTTCTGCCACATGCGCCCGCCCAGAATTCGCTTTAACGGACAAAGTCAAACGGTGAGGGGGTCTGATGAGCCTGTCAGAACGACTCCTGTACTCTCGAGGCGGAGGCTGCAGGGCGGCCGGCGGTCTGGCGGGCGGTCGCACTTGGTCTGCCATAATGACGATGGGTGGCCAACCCCGTCTCGGCGGTTGTGCTGTCTCAACGGGGCGGTCGAGGTCCAAATGTGCTGGCTTTAAGCGATCGACCGAAATGTGGTTCGGTTTACCACCGACATCTACTGTGAAGGTTTTGTCCCCTGCTTCCAACATGCGGAAGGGACCAGTATATGGGGTCTTGAGCGGATCCCTATGTGCGTCATGGTGAATAAAACATACTCAGCCTTGTGAAGCTCCGTGGGAACGTGTGACCTCTGCAGCCCGTGGTGCGAAGTGGGCACCGGTGCGAAACATCTGGCCGCCTCTTGGTGACTAGCAAGCTGGGCAGACGCGGACCATGGCTCCGTCGATATTGGTAGGAAGTCCCCTGGGACTCGCAGCGGCTGACCGTACATGAGTTCCGCAGATGAAGAGTGAAGGTCTTCTTTGGGGGCCGTGTGAAGGCCCAACAGGACCCACGGTAGCTTGTCTGCCCATCCAGCGTCCTGGAGGCTGGCCCTCAGGGTAGCTTTCATTGAGCGGTGGAAGCGTTCGCAGAGGCCATTTGCCTGTGGGTGGTAGGCTGTAGTGCGGTGTAATTTGACACCGAGTCCTTGGGCCACGGCATTCCAGAGTTTGGAGGAAAACTGCGGTCCCCTGACCGACGAAATATCTGCGGGCACTCCGAAACGGGCGATCCAGGAGGAAATGAACGCCGTGGCCATGTCCGCCGAAGTAGTGGATGACAGGGGAACCGCCTCTGGCCATCTGGTGGTGCGGTCAACCATGGTCAGGATGTATGAAAAACCATGGCAGGGTGGGAGTGGTCCTACCAGGTCCACGTTGACATGGTCAAAATGTCACTCCGGAATGGAGCTTTGATGTGGCGCTGTACATTTGCCTTTTGGCAGACCACGCAGGTGTTGGCCCAGTCGCGGACATCTTTATGCATGCCATGCCATACAAATTTCGCGGACATCAGTTTCTGAGAGGCCTTCATTCCAGGGTGTGACAACCCATGTATGGCGTCGAACACTTTGCGGTGCCAGACGACCGGCATGACAGGGCGAGGATTCTGTACAGAGACGTCACACAACAGCGTGGTACCTGCCGAATGGAACTTGACGTCGGCCAACTGGAGGCCGGTGATGGCCATTCTGTAAGCTTGGACTTCCGGGTCTGAGGCTTGGTCCGCTGCCATGAGGGCGTAGTCGATGCCCAAATGAACCGTATTGACGACTGCGTGGGAGAGGCAGTCTGCCACCAGGTTGTCCTTACTGGCCACGTGCCGTATATCCGTGGTGAATTCGGATATGTAGGTCAGTTGACGCTGCTGTCGGGCTGACCATGGTTCGGCGGTCTTGGACATTACAAAGGTCAGCGGCTTATGGTCCACAAAGGCAGTGAAAGGACGTCCTTCCAGAAGGAACCGAAAATGGTGGATAGCCAGAAAAAGGGCGAGCAACTCCCGGTCGAACGTGCTGTATGCTCTCTCATTCTGCCGTAGTTGATGGCTGAAGAGTGCCAACGGCTGCCACATCCCGTTCACCAACTGCTGTTGCACGGCACCAACTGCGTAGTCCAACGCGTCAGTGGTGAGGGTGATGATGGCTCCAGGCAGCGGGTGCGCCAGCATAGTCGTGTTGGCTAAGGCGCTTTTGGTGTCGGTGAACGCTCGGGCCATGTCGTCCGTCCAGTCTACCAGGTCCTTGCCAGTCTTACCCTTGAGGGCCTCGTACAGGGGCTGCATGAGTAGTGCCGCCTTAGGCACGAAACGGTGGTAAAGATTTACCATGCCTAGGAATTCCTGCAGGGCCTTTATGTTCTGTGGGCATGGGAAGGATGTCACCGCCTCTACCTTCGAAGGTAAAGGAACCGCTCCCTCTGAGGTGATGTGATGCCCCAGGAAGTCAATTTGGTGCAGGCCAAACTGACACTTGGCCGGGTTGATAATCAGGCCGTGTTGGCTGAGGCATCGAAAAAGGGTGCGTAGGTGACAGGTATGTTCTTCCTTGGTAGGACAGGCAATTAGAATATCGTCCAGGTAGATGAAGAGGAACTTGAGGTCCCGCAGTACGGAGTCCTTCAGTCGTTGGAAAGCCTGGGCGGCGTTCTTTAACCCAAACGGCATACGTAAAAACTCGAAGAGGCCGAATGGGGTGATGACTGTGGTCTTCTGGATGTCCTGTGGATGAACTGGGACCTGGTGGTAGCCTCGGACGAGGTCGACTTTTGAGAAAACGGTGTTCACTGCCAAATGGGCAGAGAATTCCTGGGTATGGGGAATCGGGTACCGATCAGGAGTGGTGGCGTCGTTTAGTCGTCGATAGTCGCCGCATGGCCGCCATCCGCCGCCAGGCTTCGGGACGATATGGAGGGGTGAACACCAGGGACTATTCGACCGGCGAATAATCCCTAACCGTTCCATGGTGGCGAACTCCGCCTTTGCGACTGCCAGTTTGCCAGGTTCCAGGCACCGGGCCCGCGCGGGCTGTTGGTGTTGATGTGGTGTTCCACACCATGTTTCGTGGCTGTGGAGGAGAACATGGGTCTTGTCAGGTCGGGGAATTCGCTGAGCAGGCAAGCGAACTCATCAGGAGTCGGGAACGCACAGGAGACGGTGCGTGACGTAGTGTGACTGCGATAACACGGAAGAGAATTAAAAGTGGCTGCGTTGATCAGCCATTGGTTCCGAACGTCGACCAGGAGGCTGTTGGCGCACAGGAAATCTGCGCCGAGGAGGGGCTGGGAAATTTTGGCCGTAACAATCTCCCAGTGAAAACATTGCCCCCCGAGGCACAACTCCACTCGCCGTCTGCCGAAGGTCCGAATAGTGCCGCCATTGGCCGCTTCAAGGGCGGGGCCGTGATTCCCAGTCTGCACATCGAGGGCGGACGCGGGTAAAATGCTGCACTGCGCTCCGGTGTCGCACAGAAAACGACGACCGGAGAGGGTATCGGTGATGAACAGCAATTTTCCCGCGTTGCCGATCGCCATCGCGGCCGCGGGGTGCCCGTTAGACCCATTCCTCGGTGGCCGCAGTGTCAGATGATGCTGGGTTTTTTGGGGGGAAAACTGCAGGGAGGGCAGCAACGCTTGCCCTTCGCGCCAAACTACGCGTGGTAGAAACACAGCCCAGCAGGCTGACGAGCTGGGGCAGCATCTGTGGGGGATGGGTGCCTCGTGGCGGTGCAGTACTACCGAGTTACAGCGAAAATTTTGTCAGCCTCCGCCGCGAGTGTTGCGCAGTTTTCAGCTTCAGATCTGGCCAGGGCAGTTTGTACCTGTTCAGGTAGTTGGCTGAGGAAAATTTTGCAGAATAGGAAACATTCCCGTTCTAAGCCCAGGAGTGTGAGCATTTGGCTCATCAACTCTGAAGGCTTGGAGTCCCCGAGCCCGGGCATAGCGAGTAATCGACGGGCGCGCTCCGATTTTGTGAGCCCGAAAACTTGCAGTAACCGTGCTTTGAGGGTTTCATACTTGCGCTCCATTGGGGGGTTTTCGAGGAGGCTGACGATCCGAGAGGCAGTAAAGCTGTCGAGTGTGGAGACCACGTAAAGATACTTGGTCTGATCCGCATCGATGTTCCTCAGGGCGAACTGGGCCTCGACCTGAATAAACCATGAGGGCACTTGCTGCTCCCAGAACTGCGGTAGCTTTAGCGAAACAGCATTTGCCTCCATGCTGTGCTCTTCTTCTTTGAAAACGTTCACAAAAACGGGGTCACCAATGCAGGAATTGCCAAATTCCTACGAATAATTGAGATCGACGCAGGAGAACAATGAAACAGGTCTTTACTCAACAGAGATGCCACGAGGACTGCCTGGGCAGTCACGTGGTTTGCGACGTGACATCATCACGTTTGCCCGCATTTTCCCGCACTCTTAAAGGGGCCACGCCCCGTACATGCAAACTCTATATACAAAACACAGTAATGTCAAACACAATGGTACAGGCTTAGGCTGGTGTTAGAACATCGTTAAAGAGAATTATGTACAGTTAGCCAGAGTCATTCAGTGGTTCTGCCACAATATCTACAATTGTGGGGGGGTGGGGAGGTGGTGTTTGCACATGCTGGATTTGAGCTATATGGTAGTCGAGCTTTGCAAGATTGCAGTCTGATCAACTCCGGAAGTTGCTGTAATTGGATGTTGCATATGAATTCCAGGGATTTAATTTTGGGGGAAAATTAGTAATCCTAGGCGCCTGGTTGTTACACTTCCACTTCCTTCAATTGGTTAATTCCATACAGGCTGAGGATCGAATCTAGTGTGTTTTTGGTCTAAATAGATCACTATTGCACAATGTAATACTTTTGTCAATCAAGGTCTTTTTCAGTCATTTCTTGTTAAGGTAAATTTAAAAGGTGTAAAATCTCCCCTTCTCTCCTGTTAGCATTGGTTCCACAGGATTAGGGTTAGGGTTTTCTGATATTTCACAATTCTTCATGTATCAACCTAGACAATTGGAAGGCAATTCAACTTTGGTGGGTATCCTAGCTTAATTGCATTAGGGGGAAGGAGAGGGAAGCATTGCTGTACATCATGGTAATATTACAGTCAAAGCTCCCCAGCCCCCTATAGTCCGTTTATAACTAATATATTGCAATTTTTATTTTGCAAACATTCAGATGTGTTCCAATTGTCCCTGGGTTGAGATGATAAACAGTTCTAGCGTTGCTCTTGTGTCTTATGATGTCAATTTGATCCTGTGTTACAGCCTTGTAGCACATTCTCCAACTCTCCTGCATACAATGTGATGTACTAGTGATGCACTAGTGTTCAGAGGGACCTGGGTGTTCTTGTACACTAATCACTGCAGGTACAGCAAGCAATTAGGAAAGCAAATGGTATGTTGGCCTTTATTAAGAGAGGTTTTGAGTGGAAGAGTAAAGATGTCTTGCTGCAATTATATAGGGCCCTGGTGAGACCACACCTGGAGTATTGTGTGCAGTTTTGGTCTCCTTACCCAAGGAAGGATATACTTGCCATAGAGTGAGTGCAACAAAGGTTCATCAGACTGCTTCTTGGGATGGGGGGATTGTCCTAATGAGGAGAGAGTGAGTAGACTAGGCCTATATTCTCTGGAGTTTAGAAGAACGAGAGGTGATCTCATTGAAACATACACAATTCTTACAGGGCTTGACAGGGTAGATGCTGGGAGGATGTTTCCCCTGGTTGGGGTGTCTAGAACCAGGAATCATAGTGTCAGAATAAGGGGTCAGCCATTTAGGACTGAGATGAGGAGAAATTTCTTCACTCAAAGGGTGGTGAATCTTTGGAATTCTCTACCCCAGAGGGCTGTGGCGGCTCAGTCATTGAGTATATTCAAGACAGAGATTGATAGATTTTTGAATTATGGGAATCAAGGGATATGGGGATAGTGCAGGAAAGTGGCGATGAGGTAGTAGATCAGCCATGATCTCATTGAATGGCGGAGCAGGCTCGATGGGTCAAATGGCCTACTCCTGCTCCTATTTCTTATGATCTTATGTACAATGAACTCTGCACATTTGAGGCAGATACTCAATGAGCTAAAGGAAAGGACCAATAGTTTACAGGAAATTGAGATGTCTCTAGCACCAGACACATGGTTTGAGGTGAGGGGGCTTCTTTTCTGCAGCCCATTGCTCAGTGGCTGTTCCCTTTCACTTCAATTCAGAAGCTAACCAAGATGGCCTTTTAATTGAAATGTCCATGTGGGGCCCTTCCACTCTGGTGTAGTGTGCTAATATGGCAACGTGTTGTTACCTGGCACCTTCCAGTGAACATTTGATCTGTTTGGAGGGAAAAGAGAAAGAAATTGTCATTGACCAGATATGCTTAGCACAGTGAATGTACAAAGTGATTTATTCCGTTTTAAGCAAAGTGCAAGTTCGTTGGTTAGGACATTGTGTTGTCATTCATCTGCTAAGTAATGATTTTTCAATGGGTGTTGAGTTTGAAGGGATGTACTTTGAATAAAAAGTGACTTTCCTTTTAAAGTTGGTAAAGCTGTAAAGTGGCTATTTTATTTTGAGAATAGCATATCTTAACTGCATTAGAGACCTGCTAGGCTTCCATGTCACTAGTCTGCTCACTAATGGGGAGGCCTCCTGCACACACTGTAGTGGTGCCATTCAAAACAGTGGGGGCCATGAATTTGGGGTGACTTGGCAACTGATTGAAACTGCACAATCCTGTTATCAATGGGGTGTGTTGTATGCCCATTCGTCGTGGGTCTCTGATGGAGGTGAACATTTGATCTTTTCAGAAAAAAGTCGCACTTATTTCTGGATGTTAAATGGGAAAGTACGTTGAATAATATTCTCTCCAGCCTTTCCTTCCCCTTTTAAGGATGTGTAAAGCATTGCAGTGGAATTCCCAGAAAGAAAATAGAGGTCTGTATTTTCCGATCCCTACGGGTGCATACGAGCTGTGTATACACCCGAAGGGGCCTTGCAAGTGCCGGTTTCAGGCATGTGTAAGGCCTGCTTTTACCAGCATGACAGTTTAAAAAAGTAAAAAACTATATTTTTCCCACTCATTTATAATTTAAAAATACTTTAAAAAAAGCTAAGTTTATTTTTAGCCATGTAAAAAAACTTTAATTTTTTTCAAAAAATCTGGACTCTGACTTCAGGATGTGAGTCAGATGTGTTTTTCATACCATAACTAATTTTAAAACTTGATTAAAAAGAAAAAATTAGTGTTTTGATGTGTTTTTTTGAGTGATCCCCATTTATACTTTTGACAGGTCTATGCTGAGAGACCTGTTAAGTGTGCAGGGGGATTCCCTTCTTCCATTGGTTCCCCATGGCCCATGTGATCCCAGGGACGCTTGCGAACTGCCTGCGCCCCTGGGGTACCTGGGCCTCTGTGGAGCGGAAGTGTCATGACCTACGGAGCCAGCAGGTAAAGGCGTAGATTTTTTTCCAGATCGGAGGCATCTGCACTAAGGAAGCCTCCGATCAGAAAATACAGACCATTAAGACTAAGTTTTATTTTGGTAGCCAGTATCTCCACTATCTGTACAGCTGTCAAATCAGAAACTTGGGTGTTTGAGCCCAAGTGTTACCTGACCCTTGAACTTAGATGAGTTTGTTTGCAGTCAACCATGATATGCACTACCGTTATGAAAGGAAAAAGCCGGGTGAAGCACCTAAGAATCACCACAGTTCTTGTTGGTCATGAACTGTGAAACTCACTAGGGTTTAAAATTGTGCGCACATTCAGGTTGACTTCTGAAGTCAAATATTTGCTCTTAAAAATTTTGTAAGTGACTCAAAGTTTGATGTGGGAGAAATGGGTTTCGATTCTTGGGGCACTGGCACCAGTACTGGGGTAAGAGGGAGCTGTTCCATCGAGGCGGGCTTCATTCAAACCAGGCTGGGACCAGTGTCCTGGCAAATCGAATAACTAGGGCTGTAGATAGGACTTTAAACTAAATAGTGGGGGGGAGGGATCCGCTGAGCAAAAATTAAAAAAGTCAAAGAAAAATTAGAAGGCAAAAGTGCAGGGTAGTGATAGGGGTAATGATAACCAGAGTGTGACAGGAAGGGACAGAGTGTATACACATGAGTGATCAGAAAGAGGAGTCACAGTAGGGGAAAAATGGTAAAAAGTCAAAATTAAAAGCTCTATATCTGAACGCACGCAGCATTTTTAATGAGATAGATGAGTTGACAGCACAAATAGAAATAAATGGGTTTGATCTGATGGCCATTACAGAGATGTGCTGGCAAGATGACCAAGGTTGGGAACTGAATATTCAGAGGTATTTGCCATTTTGTAAGGATAGGCAGAAAGGAAAAGGAGGTGGTGTAGCTCTGTTAATAAGGGATGAGATCAGTGCAGTAGTGAGAAATGATATTGGCTTAGAAAATCAAGACGTAGAATCAGTTTAGTTGGAGATGAGTAATAAGGGTAAGAAGTCATTGGTGGGAGTGGTCTACAGGCCCCCAAACAACAGTAGCCACACTGTAGGACAGAGTATAAATCAAGAAATAATAGAGGTTTGTAAGAAAAGTATGGCTATAATCATGGGAGATTTTAATCTTCATATTGATTGGACAAAGCAAATTGGCAAAGGTAGGCTTGAGGAAGAGTTCTTAGAATGTATACGGGATGGTTTCTTGGAACAATATGTTGCAGAACCAACCAGGGAGCAGACTATTTTAGATCTGGTAATGTGTAACGAGGCTGGATTAATTAATGATCTCGAAGTAAAGGATCCTCTTGGGAAGAGTGATCATAACATGGTAGAATTTCAAATTCAGTTTGAGGGTGAGAAAGCTAGGTCTCAAACTAATGTCCTGAACTTAAATAAAGGTCATTACAAAGGTATGAAGGCAGACTTGGTTAACGTGGACTGGGAAAATATATTACAAGCTAAGACTGTAGAAAAGCAGTGGCAAACATTTAAGGAGATATTTCATAACTCTCAGCAAAGGTATATTCCAGTGAGCAAGAAAAACTCTAAGAGAAGGATGAACCATCTGTGTCTAACTAAGGAAGTAAAGGATGGTATCAAATTGAAAACAAAAGGCATACAATGTTGCGAAGAATAGTAGAAGGCCAGAGGATTGGGACATTTTTAAAAACCAGCAATGGACGACTAAAAAAATGATAGAGAAGATAGCTTATGAGAGTAAGCTAGCAAGAAATATAAAAACAGACAGTAAGAGCTTCTACAGGTATATAAAAAGGAAGAGCGTAGCTAAACGTTGGTTCTCTAGAGGATGAGTCTGGGGAATTAATAATGAGAAACCGGGAAATGATGGAGACTTTGAACAAATATTTTGTATCGGTCTTCATGGTAGAAGACACTAAAAGCATTCCAATAATGGATAATCAAGGGGTTATTGGGGTGGGGGGGGAAACTTAAAACCATCACTATCACTAGAGAGAAAGTACTAGGCAAACTAATGGGACTAAAGGTGGATAAGTCCCCTGGACCCGATGGCCTGCATCCTGGGGTCTTAAAAGAGGTGGCTGCAGAGGTAGTGGATGCATTGGTTGTAATCTACCAAAATTCCCTGGATTCTGGAGAGGTCCCAGCGGACTGGAAAACCGCAAATGTAACGCCCCTATTTAAGAAAGGAGGGAGACAGAGAGCAGGCAACTATAGACCAGTTAGCCTAACATCGGTCATTGGGAAAATGCTGGAGTCCATCATTAAGGACATTTAGAAAATCATTGAGTCAGCATGGTTTTATGAAAGGGAAATCATGTTTGACAAATTTGCTGGAGTTCTTTTGAGGATGTAATGAGCAGGGTGGATAAAGGGGAACCAGTAGATGTCGTGTATTTGGATTTCCATAAGGCATTCGATAAGGTGCCACATGTAGCCAAATTTGCTGATGATACAAAGATAGGTGGGAAAGCAAATTGTGTGGATGACGCAAAGAATCTCCAAAGGGATATAGATAGGCTAAGTGAGTGGGCAGGAATCTGGCAGATGGAGTATAATGTGGGAAAATGCGAGGTTATCCACTTTGGTAGGAAAAATAAAAAAGCAAATTATTATTTAAATAGGGAGAGATTACAAAATACTGAGGTACAGAGGGATCTGGGGGTCCTTGTACATGAATCTCTCAAAGTTAGCATGCAGGTACGGCAAGTAATTAGGAAGGCAAATGGCATGTTGGCCTTTATTGCAAAGGGAATGGAGAATAAAAGCAGGGAAGTCCTGTTACAACTGTACAGGGTGTTAGTGAGACCACTCCTGGAGTACTGCGTACAGTTTTGGTCTCCTTATTTAAGGAAGGATATAATTGCATTGGAGGCAGTTCAGAGAAGGTTCATGAGGTTGATTCCAGAGATGAAAGGGTTGTCTTATGAAGAAATGTTGAGCAGGTTGGGCCTATTCTCATTGGAGTTTAGAAGAATGAAAGGGGATCTTATTGAAACATAAGATTCTGAAGGGGCTTGACAGGGTAGATGCAGAGAGGATGTTTCCCCTAGTGGAGGAACCTAGAACTAGGGGGCATAATTTCAGAATAAGGGGGCACCCATTTAAAATTTCTTCTGAGGGTCGTGAATCTTTGGAATTCTCTTTCCCAGAGAGCTGTGGAGGCTGGGTCATTGAGTATATTTAAGGTGGAGATAGACAGATTTGTAAGGGTGTCAAGGGTTATGCCTGTGTGACGGCCATTGCCTTTCCCTGGTGACGGGGTTACCCCTTCTGAGGACATACTGGGCAAAATAATATTAAGTGGGGGCGTCCCAGCCTCCCAAGTGTAAATGAAAAGGCCAGTTAACACTTGGATCCTGATTTTGAGCCATTTTTAAAAATGTTATTACGGAGGTTGGCACAAATCGTGTGACCTTTGCTGCCTTGCGGGAGAAGGAATGGTATTCAAATCCCAGCAAATGCCAATGGCAGCAGTGCATGATGAGTAATGAATTGAAAGCAGAAGATGGACTGGACAGGAGGGCATTCAAACCAATTGAGAGTTGGCCTTTTCCCATTTTTATGCCCCTCACTACCAAAATGTTGGTGACAGATATAAATTTACAATCAAACTGTGGTCATTTTTATGTTCTGGAACCAGTGTTGACCAGGTACTTGGTTTGTACTGGTGACCATGTAGCCTTTTACAGCTGACTGAGGGAAGATTGTTGTTATATCAAACTGAGCTGGATTTGAACCCACTCCTGGTGGTGTAAGAACCATGTTCAAAATCCCACTGTTATCCAGTCAAGTTCATTCTTTCCTTTCTTTTGGACTGTTGTTGACCTACATCCAAAAATTGAATATGTTGACTTTTCAATCTGTGCAAAATCTGCTTTTTATTATGGTTGCGTTAAAATAGATTCTTTTTTGGTGATACTAACTAACTCCCTTTTATGGTATTTTTACTATTCGGTGTATTCTAGGTCTTTCCCAAGTTCGGATATAATATTATATGCATGTCTGGAAAAAATTAGAAGAAAATAACTACATTCCGAATTGGTATCCTCGCATAATTGAATAATCACTAACTGCCCCAGTATTCAGCTAATGATAAATACGCTAACTAGTTAGGCTAGAAGAGCAAGCTGTGCAGTCTCTTTTTTTTGTTCATAAATGATTATGAATCTAACATTCAGTTGAGGAAACACATGGACTAATGTCTTCCAACTTTTGTTGAACTATGTTGCAGAATGTGACCTGCAATTAATAAAATACCTACATGCGAATGGAACATTTTCCTCCCATGCACAGGACGGGAGGAAAAAGAGCGGGAGAGCTATAGTAATAGGGGATTCTATTGTAAGGGGAATAGATAGGCGTTTCTGCGGCCGCCAATGAGACTCCAGGATGGTGTGTTGCCTCCCTGGTGCAAGGGTCAAGGATGTCTCAGAGCGGCTGCAGAATATTTTGGAAGGGGATGGTGAACAGCCAGTTGTCGTGGTGCATATAGGCACTAACGATATAGGTAAAAAACAGGATGAGGTCCTAAAAGCTGACTATAGGGAGTTAGGAGGTAAATTTAAAAATAGGAGCTCAAAGGTAGTAATCTCAGGATTGCTACCAGTGCCACATGCTAGTCAGGGTAGAAATAGAAGGATATTTCAGATGAATACGTGGCTAGAGGAATGGTGCAGGGGGGAGGGATTCAAATTCCTGGGACATTGGAACTGGTTCTGGGGGAGGTGGGATCAGTTCAAACCGGACGGTTTGCACCTGGGCAGGGCCGGGACCGATGTCCTAGGGGGCGTGTTTGCTCGTGCTCTGGGGGAGGGTTTAAACTAAAATGGCAGGGTTTGGAACCTGAGCGGGGAGACAGAGGAAAGGGAAACAAGGATAGAAGCAAAAGACAGGAAGGAGAAAAACAAAGACGGCAGTCAGAGAAATCAAGGGTTAAAATCAAACATGGCCACAGTAAATAATAATTCTAAAAGGTCTAAGAGCGTTAAAAAAAACAAGCCTGAAGGCTTTGGCCTAGAAATTCAGTGGGCTGCGCCACCAGTTTGCGCCCAAAGAAGGCACTCAGTGGCTTTAGCGCCACTGGCCACACCTCCTGTGATATTTAGCGGGGTGCTAATGGCGGCGTTAGCCTGTAGCGCTGCGCCGCCACCGATGACATCATCGGTGTGCGCAGCGCCCCGCTCCCGCCCCGATGACCATATTTGGTCGCGCCCGCCTCTTTAACGCCGGTCGCAAATAGCGACCGGTTCACAGGGCCTACCTGTGGCGGTAGTGGCGCTACTTAAGGTGGAGGTGCGGGCGGCCACTTTTTCGGCGGCCGCCTGCCAGCACCTCCGTCCCCGGCCTCCAAACCCCCCCCCCCCCGCGGCATTGCCGGCTGTTTCCCGAGAGCCCGGCACTTCTCCTTGGTGCCGGGCTCATTTGCCGGCAATCGCGAGCGGGGCTCGCGCTGTTGCAGGCACCTCCCCCTTAACAGGTGCCGTGCCACAGCGTGTGGCGCTGCGGCCCTTAGCGCACCAATATTCAGGGTGAGATCATGGCTGATCATCCAAATTCAGTACCCTGTCCCTGCCTTCTCCCCATATCCCTTGATCCCTTTAGCCTTAAGAAATATATCCAACTCTTTCTTGAATATACTTAATGAACTGGCCTCCACTGCCCTCTGTGGCAGAGAATTCCACAGGTTCACCACTCTCTGGGTGAAGAAATTCCTCCTCATTTCTGTCCTAAATGGCTTACCCCTTATCCTTAGACTATGACCCCTGGTTCTGGACTCCCCGGCCATCAGAAACATCCTTCCTGCATCTAGTCTGTCCAGGCCTGACAGAATTTTATAGGTTTCGATGAGATCCCCTCTCAATCTTCTAAACTCCAGTGAGTATAAGCCCAATCGACACAATCTCTCCTCATACGTCATTCCTGCCATCCCAGGTATCAGCCTGGTGAATCTTCGCTGCACTCCTTCCATGGCAAGAACGTCCTTCCTCAGGTAAGGCGACCAAAACTGCACACAATACTCAAGGTGTGGTCTCACCAAGGCCCTGTACAACTGCAGCAAGACATCCTTGTTCTTGTACTCGAACCCTTTTGCTACGAAGGCCAACATACCATTTGCCTTCTTAACCGCCTGCTGCACCTGCATGCTTACCTTCAGCGACTGGTGCACAAGGACACCCAGGTCTCTTTGCACTTCCCCTTCTCCCAATCTATTGCCATTCAAATAATAATCTGCCTTCCTGTTTTTGCCACCAAAGTGGATAACCTCACATTTATCCACATTATAGTGCATTTGCCATGTTTCTGCCCAATCACCCATCCTGTCCAAATCGTACTGGAGTTTCATGACATCCTCCTCACAGCATACCCTCCCACCCAGCTTTGTGTCGTCTGCCTACAGACAGAAGTTTCAGATCAATTGACCCTAAGCACCTTCTCGTAACACTGAATTAAGGCAACCCGCCCCTAAAATTTCCCAGTGCATGCCCCCTTTCCATCTAGCAGCTTGATGAAATCCTACATTAAATCCTGGGAGCAACAGTTGCACAAAGGACAGTTTCTAAATAACAAACAATGTTGTTCTTCAGAATGTAAATTTACAATTTGTGAAGGTTTACATATAGGTGTACATCAGCACATTTTATTACACCACTGTACAATTAAGGGCACATTGACATTGATATTTTGAGGTCATTCGAGCAGACACACTTTATGAATATACTTTCTCATACATAGTTTATGGAATTACTTCTAATCCTCACTGCAAAGTGCTTGCAGGAGGAATATATCATCACCTCAGAATGTTGCACTGGGAGCAATGCGGTCAAGTGGCTGACGCTTTTTGTTTTTTTTATCAAGCTGGTTGGCGATGGATCCTCCATACTGGTCATGCTGGTTGGAGTTGATGCCCTGTATGGAAAGTGAGTGTGGTCCTGTGCTGAGGGGGGTCGTTTGTGTTGAGTGGGTCTCCAAGTAGGCCTCAGACTGAGATTTTGCCAATTCCAGACCGAGTGCCAACATCATTCTCCGATTTACCATGTGTTTCAGCCACTTGCTTGTGGAGGGTAACACTGGGTTTGGCAGAAGGTGATAGAACTTGGGTTCCTGGTGTCTTGTCTGCAGTAGGGGAGTCCATGTGCTTGACAGCATTGGGGTGGGAGGGTGGGCAGACATCCCACGCCTGGCAGCCCTGTTTTGCAACTTTGTAAGAGACAGTTGTAAATCTTACATTTGGTATTTGTGATTGGTTCTTGGAAGCCAGTCTCTCTCTGGTTCTTGGAAGCCAGTCTCTTTCAGTCATATAGTCATAGAATAATACACCACAGAAGGAGAATAATACAATACAGAAGGAGGCCATTCAGCCCATCATGCCTATGCCAGCTCTCTGAAAGAGCTACCCAATAGTCCCAATACCCTACTCTTTCCCCACATCCCTGGAATTTTTTTCCTTACGTTTGTCACAGGTGTTGGTTAGAAAATGTAAATCTTCCAATTACTAACACCTGAGTTTTTCCTCATCCTAATTGGTCTTTAAAAATTTCAGTTGAATTGTTAAAGCCCACAGCATCTAATTAGCTCTTGCTTATTTAATGTTGCAATTTTCTAGCCAACAGCACCACTACTAGCAAAGGGTGTAATTACAGTATAGCAAGTTTACATAGCAAGTTTCCATTCTAAATATAGGAATTGATAATGGAAATATCACTAACTTTTATGTATATAGTACCTTTAACGTCCTTTCCTTGGATCGCCACCTTGTCGTGGTGGAGAGGCTTGCTTGAACCTATGAACCTGTGAGCGATGCCGTCGGGAGCATAGCTCTTGGCAGGGTCACCCAAGCGGTAAGGTCAAGGGGGAGGTTCCAGACGAAGTGCGATCCATACCAAGTCGTCCTCAACGGTGGAACAGGCGGATGATGGTGGTAACTCTGAGTCACTTTGGTTCAGGGGCTGCGAAAAGCACCACAACGGCTGTGAAGGCGGAAGAAGGCTGCAGCAGAGAGGGGTCTCCAGTCGTCTCGGTTTTTCCTTGCCACTGGACCCTGGCCCCTTTTCTGTCAAGGATCGTGTGGTGGCTGGCTGTGTGTTATGTTCATAAATAAATAGACATTATCATTATGAACAGCTAGCTTGAGCTAGTCACTTTATTCAGCCATGTGGACTTCGTGTGCAGGCATCCATCTTGACTACTGCCTTGTGGGTAGCCTAGTGCATCGTGGGTAGCCCACTCTTATATACATACAGCTCCACCTAGTGTACCATTCTAGGATGACATGTTACTGATCATTACATCCCCCTTTCTTTGAGGTTAAACAAAATCAGTATCAATCAATATCAATCAATCATAATGACATAAACATCTTCACAACAGTCAATACATTTTCAATATAGTTTTCTTTGTATTCAAAGATTAAGTCTATCAGACTTTTTTACTTCACATGTGGATCTTCTCAGCACGGGTAAGTCTGATGTGTTTTCATGAGAGCCTATATGTGTGTTTGTATTAGATTGTTCTGGTGGTGAGTGACAAGATTCAGTTGCGGCATTGTCATCGATTTGCTCTTGGATAGTTTCTTGTGTTTTCAGGAGGGAACGGCGATTCCTCCTGAGAATCTGTCCTTCCTCAGTTCTAACAGTGTATGACGTGGGTCCTACTTCCTCAAGAACTGTAGCTTTCCTGTTCCATGCATCTGGATCCTCAATCCTGACAACATCATCCCTTGTCAATGGTTTCAGAGTTTTGGATGACTTGTCATAGTTTGATTTCTGTTTCAGCTTTAACAGTTGAAGTCTCTGTCTTAGTTCCTTACTCTGCTTTTCTTTTGCACAGCAGGGTAGCGTGGTGCGCAACTTGCGACCCATTAGGAGTTCAGCAGGTGAAAAACCACAGTCTAAAGGAGAGGCTCGGTAGCTCAGCAGGACAAGATAAGGATCAGACTTGTTTTCTGTCACTTTCTTCAGTAGCTGTTTGAGAACTTGAACACCTTTTTCTGCCTTACCATTCGACTGAGCATACAAAGGACTGGATGTGATGTGCTGAAAGTCATACTGTGCTTCAAACTGTTGCCACTCCTTACAGTTGAAGCACGGACCATTGTCGCTAACGGCAATCCTGGGAATTCCATGTCTGGCGAAGATGGATTTCACATGCATTATGACACTGCTTTCTGTGGTGCTTAAGTGCAGTGCCATCTCAGGATAGTTAGAATAGTAGTCAATCACTATTAGATAGTCTTTACCATTCAAATGAAAAAGGTCCATACCAACCTTTTGCCATGGTGCTGTTAGAAAGTCAGCTGCTATCATTGGTTCCTTTGCTTGTTTGTTTTGGTGTTTCTGACATGTCTCACATTTGCCTATCATGTTCTCAATGTCCTTATTTATGCCAGGCCAATAAACAATGTCTCTTGCTCTCCTTTTGCATTTTTCAATTCCGACGTGACCCTCATGAATCCTTTTGAGCATGTCTTGACGTAGAGCCTGTGGAATGACTATTCTGTTCCGTTTTAGTAATAGTCCACTTGCGACACTCAATTCTGACCTGATGTGAAAGTACTTTGGACAGGAACCTTTTGGCCAACCATGATGAATGTTCTCTATTACTGTTTGTAACGCTGTATCTTTTACTGTTTCTTCTGCTATTTGCTTTGATTTTGTGTCCGACACAGGCAGCGCAGCAGTGACCATACTCACATGAACATCCACGTCTTCTTCAGTAGAGCTCACATGACTCATTGTGGGTGCTCGGGATAGTGCATCTGCTAACACTATGTGTTTGCCTGGTGTGTAGATCAGTTCAAAGTCATATCTTTGCAGCTTCATCATGAGTCGTTGAATCCTTGGAGACATCTCATTCAGGTTCTTTTTTATGATGGCAACCAGTGGGCTGTGGTCTGTCTCAACTGTGAAGGTGGGAAGTCCATATATGTTGCCATGGAACTTTTCTAGTCCAACTACCAAGCCTAGACATTCCTTTTCAATCTGGGCGTATCGACACTCAGAATCAGTCATAGACCTGGAGGCATAGGCAACAGGCTTCCAATCTTCACCCTCTGCTTGTAGCAAGACCACGCCTAGGCCATCTTTTGATGCATCCATTGACACTTTGATTCTCTTTGTTGGGTCAAAGGAGGTGAGTACAGGTGTGGTTGTCAGCACTGTTTTGAGGTTCATCCACTCTTGTTCATGTCTTTCTGTCCATGCAAACTCATTTGTTTTACGTAGCAGGTCTCGCAGACAGGCTGTCTTGGCTGACAAGTTAGGAATGAACTTTCCAATGAAGTTTATCATCCCCATGATGCGTAGCACTCCTTTTTTGTCAGTGGGTCGGGGCATGTTGTGTATGGCATTTACTTTTTCCATATCTGGCTCTATTCCTTTACCAGATAGATTATCTCCTAGGAAAGTGACTTCCTGGACGCCAAACTGACACTTGGCTTTGTTGAGCTCCAGTCCATTCCGGCGTATGCTCTGTAGCACTTTAGTCAGTCTCTCATTGTGTTCTTTCAGTGTGGAGCCCCAGATGATGATGTCATCAACATAGACCCGAACTCCTTCCAGACCTTCAATTATGTGTTCCATCGCTCTATGAAAGATTTCAGATGCAGATATTATCCCGAAAGGCATTCTGAGGAAACAATACCTGCCAAATGGTGTGTTGAAGGTGCAGTATTTGGTGCTCTCTTCATCCAGTTTTTGTTGCCAAAATCCTTGTGAGGCATCGAGCTTTGTGAAGTATCTGGCACCTGACATTTCACTGGTGATTTCTTCTCGCTTGGGAATCTGGTGGTGTTCACGTTTTATGTTTGCATTTAAGTCCTTTGGATCCATGCATATTCTTAGATCATTGTTCTTTTTCTTTACACATACCATGGAGTTAACCCAGCTTAAACAGTAACACAGTATAATCAGTACATCGCACTCAGTCCATGGGGTAAAGGATTGAAATGCAGACTGTGAAAGGGTTGATTGTATATGGGCTGTGGAAGGATTGCTCAGCCGTGCTTCATACCCCAGCCTGACCGACCCAGGCCTTAGAGAGAATCCTTATCCCGAAGTTTTGGATCTGACTTTCCGAATTATTTTGTTTTAACATGCCAGAAGATATTCACCTTGGAGACCTGGATTTTCAAGGACCAGCTAGAGCGCACCGGACACCATCGTAACTGCAACACTTTTCAAGGGTCGGTACCCTTGGTCGAGGTGAACCCATTCCAGGGCACCGTGCCCTTCACAACAGAATGAGAACGCTCTCTGGGGCTCCTGCGGGGCTTCTCCAGGATCGTTTGCATTACCGCACTGGATGCCGCGAGACACCCATCTCTGCATTCAGGATCTGAACCTGTCTCCCAGGGCAACGGAGGCCATCACCTGCCCCTTTAAAAGTGACCAGGCTGTGTGACTCAGCGGTGCAACAGCTGGGAAGCTACAATTGGTCTGAACATCCCCGAGATAGGGAGGCGGGGAATAAAATCAGCCAAGGTCCCTGCTTCTGATCACTATCCAGTGACCCCGGTAGAAAGAGTGTGGGTGAACGCTGGATGAGGACCGGATCAGGCTGAGTCTGTGATACTGTAGGAGTCACTGGAAATCAACAGACTGCGAGACTTTCGTAGCAGCAAAGAAAAACACGTGTTAGGTTTATTAACTCTCCGCATGGACTGAGGGACTCGGCCTCGTCGCAGGGCTATGACGTCATCACACAATCGACGACTCTTAAAGGGACCCTGCCCCGATAACCCAACCAAGTTCCGTACATAACGTGGAGCGATAACAACATTGGCTAAGCATAGTGAATTGTGTTAATGTCCCTATGTGGTCTCCGCCACATAACGTCCCCCCAGAATTCACTAGAACTGGCAATGTCAGTCGTTGAGGGGCCCGGATCACACGGCCGAAACGGCTCCTTAAGTCCGGGGCGGGGACCGGGGGGTCGCCGGAGAGTTCCCGGGTGCTCGGTGGTGGACTGAGGGTGCAGAAGCCGGAGGTCGGCCCTGCCGCGGGGGCTGAGCCAACCCAACGGGTCAGTCCAGATCCAGGTGGGCCGGCTTAAGACGGTCCATGGAAATGTAGCCCGGCTTACCACTGACATCCACCACGAAGGCCTTGTCCCCGGCTTCTAGGACGCGGAATGGTCCGTCGTAGGGAGGGTGAAGAGGTCCCCGGTGGGCGTCGTGGCGGACAAAAACGTACTCCGCCGCACGAAGGTCGGGCGGAACGTGGGACTGAGGGAGACCGTGCTGCGACGTGGGCACCAGCGAGAAAACCTTGGCATTGTCCAGGAGGGCGGACCGCTGACAGGCTGCGGACCAAGGGTCCGTGGCATTGGGGACAAACTCCCCATGAACCCGCAGCGGCTGCCCGTAGACGAGCTCAGCCGACGAGGACTGGAGGTCCTCCTTGGGGGCGGTCCTGAGTCCCAGCATGACCCACAGGAGTCTGTCGATCCAACTGTCGTCCCGGAGGCTGGCCCGGAGCGCGGCCTTCATGGAGCGATGAAAACGTTCGCACAGCCCGTTAGCCTGAGGGTGATATGCGGTGGTGCGGTGGAGTCTCAACCCGAGGCCTTGGGCGACAGCGTTCCAGAGCTCCGACGTGAACTGGGGCCCCCGGTCGGAAGAGACGTCAGATGGGGCGCCGAACCGGGCGACCCAAGTGTTGATGAACGCCCGAGCCACATCGGCAGACGTTGTTGACGACAGTGGGATGGCTTCCGGTCATCGGGTGGTTCTGTCGACCATCGTGAGGAGGTGGGTGAACCCGCGGGAGGGCGGCAGGGGCCCCACCAGGTCCACGTTAACATGGTCGAACCGCCTCTCGGGCACCGCGAAAGGCGCCTACGGGGTCTTAGTATGGCGATGCACTTTCGAGCGCTGGCATATCACGCAGGTATTGGACCAGTCGCGAATGTCCTTCTTGAGCCCGTGCCAGATGAACTTAGCTGCCACCAGCTTCTGTGACGGCTTCCTGCCTGGGTGGGAAAGGCTATGGACGGCGTTGAAAACCTGCCGTCTCCACCCGTCGGGCACGACGGGGCGTGGCTGCCCAGCGGAGACGTCGCACAGGAGCGTGGTGCCGGCATTGTCAAACGCGACGTCCGCTAACTGAAGACCCGTGACAGTCGTCCTGTAGGCCTGGACATCCAGGTCGGAGGCCTGGTCGGCCGCCATGCGGGTGTAGTCGATGCCGAGGTGTACGGTGCTGGCGACGGCCCGGGAGAGACAGTCGGCGACGGGGTTGTCTTTCCCAGCCACTTGCTGGATATCCGTCGTGAACTCGGAGATGAAGGAAAGCTGGCGCTGCTGACGGGCCGACCACGGCTCGGAAACTTTGGTCATGGTGAAGGTCAACAGCTTGTGGGCCACGAACGCCGTGAACGGGCGGGCCTCTAGCTGGAGACAGAAGTGTCGGACGGCGAGGTAGAGGCCGAGAAGCTCGCGATCGAAGGTGCTGTACTTCCGCTCGTTGGGGTGGAGCTGCCGGCTGAAGAAGGCGAGTGGCTGCCAGGCGCCGTTGACCCACGATTCGTGGACGGTGCCGACAGCATAATCCGAAGTGTCAGTGGTGAGAGCGATCAGCGCATCGGGCAACGGATGCGCCAGCATGGTCGCGTTAGCCAGGGCCCTTTTCGTGTCCGTGAAAGAATTGGCCATCTCCTCGGACCAGTCGACGGCGAGCTTGGCAGGCTTGCCTTTGAGGGCCTCGTAAAGGGGCCGCATAAGCTGGGCTGCTCAGGGAACGAAGCGATGATAAAAGTTAACCATGCCCAAAAACTCCTGCAGGGCCTTCACGGTGAGGGGTCACGGAAAATTCTTTACGGCCTCCACTTTCGACGGCAGTGGCACCGCCCCGCCCTTCGTGATGCGGTGCCCGAGAAAGTCGATCGAGGACAGCCCAAACTGGCACTTGGCCAGATTGACGATTAGGCCGTGCTGGCTGAGGCGTTCGAAGAGAGTCTGGAGGTGGGACACATTCTCCGTCCTGGAGGCACTGGCGATGAGAATGTCGTCCAGGTAGATGAACAGGAATGGCAGGTCCTGTAACATGGTATCCATTGTGCATTGAAAAGCCTGAGCGGCGTTTTTGAGACCGAATGGCATGCGGAGGAATTCGAACAGCCCGAACGGGGTGATCAGCATGGTTTTTGGGATGTCCTGCGGCCGGACGGGGACCTGGTGGTAACCCCGAACGAGGTCCACTTTAGAGAAAACAACTTTCCCGGCCAGGCGGGTGGAAAAGTCCTGGATGTGTGGAATCGGGTAGCGGTCGGGGGGGGGGGTCATAGCGTCGTTGAGGCGCCGGTAATCGCCGCACGGGCGCCAACTGCCACCTGGTTTCAGTGCGATGTGGAGGGGCGAGGCCCACAGACTGTTCGACCGGCGAATTATGCCGAGGCGCTCCATCGTGTCGAACTCGGTTTTAGCGATGGCGAGTTTCCCCGGGTCAAGGCGCCGAGCGCGGGCGTAGACAGGCGGACCGGTGGTCGGGATGTGGTGTTCTACCCCGTTCTTGGTGCCGGCGGACGAGAAAGTGGGCTTCGTGAGGTCCAGGAACCCGGCGAGGAGGCGGGAAAACTCGTCGGAGGCCGAGAGTGCGCTGGACAACTTCGTCGTGCCGGAACCACTGAGCGAACACGGGAGTGAACTGAAAGTCTCAACGTGGACGAGACGTCGGTTCTTGACATCCACCAAAAGGCCATTGGCGCAGAGGAAGTCAGCGCCGAGAAGGGGGGTGGACACTTTCGCTGAAACAAAGTCCCAAGCGAAACGCTGCCCGCCAAAACACAGCACCACGCTTCGTTTCCCGAAGGTACGGATGGAACTGCCATTGGCGGCTTCGAGATCGGGGCCGTGGTTCCCCCCCTGTATGTCTATGGGCACCCGTGTCGCAGAGGAAATAATGTCCAGAGTCAGTGTCCGTAATGAATAACAGACTACCTGAACGGCTGACAGCCATGGTAGCTAATGAGTGGGCCTTCGCGTTTCCCAATGCGGTAAAGCTGCACGGGGGCCGGCACTTCTTAGCTTTGGGGCCGAACTGCGTGTGGTAGAAGCACATGTTTGGGGGCTGCCGCCGCTGGGCCGTGGCGGTGGGGGCAGGGCCCCGCATGGCCGCGCAGTACTGTTGCCCGGCGGAGAAAAATTTGTCGGCCTCTTTGGCCTGGTCGCGGAAATCACCAATATGAGAGTTGGCTAAAGCCAACCGTACCTGCCCTGGCAGCTGTTGTAGGAACAGTTCTCTGAAGAGGAAGCACGGCTTGTGCTTGTCCAGGAGGGTTAACATGTGGTCCATCAGTTCTGAGGGCTTGGAGTCGCCAAGCCCGGGTAGAGAGAGAAGCTGGCGTGCGCGCTTGGGTTCAGTTAGTCCAAACGTCTCTAGGAGGTGCGTTCTCAGCGTTGCAAATATGTGGTGCTCCGGGGGGTCCTCAAGCAGGCTCACGACTCTGGCCGCGGAGGAGCTGCCGAGAGCAGAGATGACATATTAATACTTCGCATCGTCCGCGGTGATTTCCCGGAGTGCAAACTGAGCCTCGGCCTGGGCGAACCAAGCGGCAGCCTGTCGTTCCCAAAACTCCGGTAATTTGAGAGAAACAGCGTTCGCCGCCATCTCGGATAAAGTCTTTGGAAACGTCCAAAAGAGAAACGGGGTCACCAATGTAGCAATCGCTGGAAACCAACAGACTGCGAGACTTTCGTAGCAGCAAAGAAAAACGCGTGTTAGCTTTATTAACTCTCCACATGGACTGAGGGACTCGGTTTCATCGCAGGGCAATGACGTCATCACACAGTCGACGACTCTTAAAGGGACCCTGCCTTGATAACCCAACCAAGTTCCGTACAGAACGTGGAGTGATAACAACATTGGCTAAACATAGTGAATTGTGTTAATGTCCCTATGTGGTCACCGCCACAATACTCTCCTTAATCCAATATCCTGCCAATGCTCACTCGTACCAAATGGCCATTTAAGTAAGGCACTCCTGGAGGATGCCTGACTCCTATGGAAGCACACTGCAGCTGGGAGTCAGGTGGGGAAGTGGTAAGGGGAGACTGAGGGAGGTAAAAAAGGGAGAAAAGGTTCAACAGATCAGATTTAAAAGGATGTAGAGCAGTAACAGCTTGGTAGCCTAGTGGTTAAGGTTCTGGATTAACTAGTCCAGAGATTATGAGTTCAAAGCCCCCCATGGGATGTTGTAAAACTGAATTCAATTTGTGAGATGGAGCCAGAAAAAATGACCATGAAAACCAGACTATTGTAAAAACCCAACTGGTTCACTAATGCCCTCAGGGAAGAGGACCTGCCCCTGGTCCAGTCACATACTATGTAGCTGACTCTTTTTCGGAATGGGCAATAAATACTAGCTTGCTACTGTTGCCCTGATTGCCAATCATGATCTTAGGCAACAGGTACTGATTAGAGGGAGAATGCCTTCTCTCAGGGGCTGGGGGAGGAAGGGAAAGGGATCAGTGTGTCAATTAGGCAAAGGCACACTTTTTGGCTACACAGCAGCATTGGCAGAGGCTTGGGAGCAGGGCTTCAGTCAATCTTATCAACAACGGAAGTTTTGTGGTGCATGGGGATTATAGGAAAGGGCGGTGGGAAAAAGTGTGATTAGGCTTTAAGATAGAGATTGTGCTTTTGGAACTGGTAAAATGTGTTACCCTCGCTATTGAAAACTTACACACTGAGCAGTGAAGGGGAAGAGTGCAACTGAATGAGCTACAGGACTCACCGATGAAAGCTCCTGCTGTGTCATGGCTGAGGTCGAAGAGCTGGGATGGTAGGAAACTGGTTGGAGCATCAGCCGATTTGGGTTCGACCGCTTCCGCGACAGGCCCCGGACTGAGGCCCGAGCTTCCAAAGGTGTTCTGACACTCGTGGCTGAAGTCATCGGGTGCACTGGGATTAGGGTTCAGCAGGTCATTCAAAAACGTCAACTCATGTTTCTCCAGATCCTCACTTTCTAACATGTCCGCCAGTAGGTCCTTCGGCGCTGAAACACAAAGGAGAGCTGTGGTCGTACCAAGCTGAGTGAACTGGGCATTCCACACAAACACTTCCTAATCAGCCCATGACTAAACAGGCTGCAACCACATGACATTCACTCAGTGGGGACACTTGCTGCAATTGGTAAGTTGAGAATCAGAGGAGATAAAAGGTCATTATGGAAGCAGAGTGATGCAAGATTCATTAACTGCTGTGATCAGGTGGAAAGCCTCCATCTGTGAAAGGAACGAACAGTGGAGGTATTCCGTGCAGTATTCATCGGAACAAACTGGAACAATTCAGGAGTATGTAACGAGAATAAAGGCAATTAACTGAAGACAGCGTGCAGACATAGACACCCCATCGAGTCTCACAAAGCTGTGAAGATTGTGAAAGACAATTTAAAAAAAATTTGCATTTTATAGCGCCTTTCAGGACCTCAGGATGCCCCAAAGCACTTACAGCCCACTGCATTTGGCATGGTTAGTTCTTCACTAGAGCTATCGATAGGTAATTACCATCTCGACCTGAATCTTATCCTCAACACGGAAGATCTACATGGACTCCAGTCATGAAGCAGGGCTTGAACTCAGAAACCTAATTTAATACCAACTGCTATTAGATGGATGGAGGGAGGGGGCAAGGGAAGGGGCTTGATGTTAATGTTTGCTTAATTTTCAGCAGAGAATATGTTTGCCATGTGACTTCAAATTGTTAGATCCATGGTATGGTACTGAAAGTGACCTTTTGTTGTTGGCGAAAGATCATAACTGTGAACGAACATACCAGGCCCCTTACTCGAGTTAATGGTACGGCACTAAAAAGTTGTTGATGAACAGGATGACTGAGCTGCAGCTCATAACACCTGAAACTCAAATAGAAAAGTGGGATGGTGGCTGGGAATGAGCAAATCTCCTTCTAGATACTCCCCTCTGAACACTGAAACTCAAAAAGAACTGGAACTAGAGGCGACATGAGTACAGGGCTATGCGGAAAGAGCCAGGAAGTGGGATTCATTAAATAGCCGGCACAGGCGTGATGGGTTGAATGACTTCCTTCTGTGCTGTATGATTCTATCATTCCATGAATCTATGTGGTCATTGGTCAGTGAGTGAGTGGAGATGTACAGTCCTGTACCTGAATAGATGCTACATTAAGTGACATGTGTCATTGATCAGTGAGTGGAGAGGTATCGTCCTGTGCAGCTGCTAAGCCATTCAGGGGTGAATTCAGAAACCATTTTTTAACACATAGGTTAGTAGAAATCTGGAACTCCCTCCCACAAAAGACTCAATTTTAGGACAATTGGCAATTTCAAGACTGAGAGAGATAGATTTGTGTTAGGTAAGGTTGTGAAGGCATATGGAGCAAAGGTGGGTAAATGGAGTTGAAACAGATCAGCCATGATCTAATTGAACAGGGGAGCAAACCCGAGGGGCTGAATGGCCTCCTTCTGTTCCTAATGTTCCTATGTTCCTGTAAGAGAGAGTTGTTTGCAGGGGTGGACGAAGATGGAAATGGGGTTGGAAGGTGATAGGGGGTTATGGGTGATACAATGAATTGGTCAGAGATGGCCTTGTCAGTGATTGAGACCATGGAAGTAGTGAGGCCAGGAGAGATGGCAAAGTAGCGGGGGTGGCCGTGATGGGTAGGAGTGTTTAAGGGCCAACAGGAGGGCAGTAAAATCAGAGGAGAAAGGATAAGGGGAGTTGAGATGGAGATTGAAATGACCGATGATGAGGAGTCATTGAGTGCAGAGACTGAAGGAGGAAAGCAGGGAGGATGTGGGGGTGAGAAACCTGGGGTGGTGGGCAACAGAGAACAAGAGTTTTAAAGGGGAGAAGAGTGGAACAAATGTCACAACGGACTGCTCTGATGTCACAACGGACTGCTCTGATGTCACAATGCAGCGTTCTGATGTCACAACTTCCACATGACGTCATTAAGCAGCTTCAATCCCTGACACACGAACATCCCAATTTGGGGACAATTCTGCTCGAAATGTACCTTAAACTGCCACAAAGAGCTGGCAGGGCTTATAAGGGCACATGACCCAGTGCCACATCGCAACTGAGGAGTTCGGTAACTCACAATGGAAACCATGACAACACAGAAACCACAGGGGCGGACAAAATACAGCAAAGTGGCACAAACGGTGCATTTGTGCATGAGAGAGCAACGAGAGCAGAGTGTAAAGACAAGTGCGTTCATCAAATCCATCCCAATCTTGGAAGATCACCGGAGAGCTGACTGGAAACACTGTGCAAAGAAACAGTGTTAATTATTGGAGAGAAAGAAGCCAGAGAGGAAAGAGTCACCCAACCAGAGATCTGATTTCAGACCGTCAGTGAGTGAACAAAGACAACAGAAAATGCTGGAAAAACTCAGCAGGCCAGGCAACATCTGTGGAGAGAAATTAGAGTGGTGTTTCGGGTCTAACCCTTTTTCAAACTGGAAAGGAAATAAAATAGATCGAAGGCAGGGCTGCGATAGAACAAAAGAAGTAAAAGAAGTAAAAGAGATCCCATCAAAGAGAAGAGCAGAACTTCTTCAAGGTAGGCATGCCCCAAAGACAGTCTTTCATTGATCATAAAAATTATTTCGTTAAAATGTTTATTCAGATTGAAGAGTAGTAGAATACAGAGTAAAGACCTGGACGGAGCTGCTGAGAGTGCATCAGACAGCTTAGTGAGAGGGCAGTAATAATCTCTAATACCGAAGGGAGCAATTCTAAACTTCCAGTGGGCTGTGAAAAGACTGCTAAAATGTACCTCAACATGAAATCATTCTCAGCTGTCCTCGTGAAGATGATTGCTGAGGAAGAGGAAAGTTGTGAGCAGGAAATATCCAACACTCTCCAGACACTGGGGCGTCAGCACCCGGAAATAGTGCAAATGAGCTGCCATGACTATCTGTGCCACCACACCATGTGGACAGCTGTACGGGAGTTGTAGTATTGTAGAGCATGTGGTGATTATCAAGGACACCCTTGATCAAATTAGCCCAGCATTCGCTGCACTGTGGATGATGATGTTAACAGGAGCACAAGTTGACTGCCAGGTTACCATGAGCTTCAGGTTTATTAATGAATCATAGAAAGTTACAGCCATTTGACCGTGCCCGCTGACAAAGAGCTATCCACCCTAATCCCACTTTCCAGCACTTGGTCCGTAGCCTTGTAGGTTACGGCACTTCAAGTGCATATCCAAGTACTTTTTAAATGTGATGAGGGTTTCTGCCTCTACCACCCTTTCAGGCAGTGAGTTCCAGACCCCACCACCCTCTGGGTGAAAAAAATTCTCTTCAAATCCCCTTTAAGCCTCCTACCAGTTACTTTAAATCTATTTCCCCTGGTTATTGACCCTTCTGCTCAGGGAAATAGGTCCTTCCTATCCACTCTATCTAGGCCCCTCATAACTTTATACACCTCCATTAAGTAAACAACCCCAGCCTATCCAATCTTTCCTCATAGCTAAAATTCCCCAGCCCAGGCAACATCCTCGTAAATCTCCTCTACACTCTCTCTAGTGCAATCACATTCTTCCTGTAATGTGGTGACCAAAGCTGCACGCAATACTGTAGCTGCGGCCTAACTAGTGTTTTATAGAGTTGAAGCATAACCCCCCTGCTCGTATATTCTATGCCTCGGCTAATAAAGGCAAGTATCACGTATGCCTTCTTAACCACCTTATCTACCTGTCCTGCTACCTTCAGGGATCTGTGGACATGCACTCCAAGGTCCCTCTGATCCTCTGCACTTCTCAGTGTCCTACCATTAATTGTGTATTCCCCTGCCTTGTTAGCCCTCCCCAAATGCATTACCTCACATTTCTCCAGATTGAATTCCATTTGCCACTGTTCTGCCCAAAAGACCAGTCCATTGATATCTTCCTGCAGTCTACAGCTTTCTTTTTCATTATCAACCACACGGCCAATGTTTGTATCATCTGCAAACTTCTTAATCATACTTCCTACATCAAGTCCAAATCATTGATATATACCACAAAAAGCAAAGGACCCAGTACTGAGCCCTGCGGAACCCCACTGGAACCAGCCTTCCAGTCACAAAAACACATTTCGACCATTAACCTTTGTTTCCAGCCTCTGAGCCAATTTTGGATCCAACATGCCCCTTTGCCTTGGATCCCATGGGCTTTTACTTACAGGACCTGTCTGCCATGTGGGACCTTATCAAAAGCCTTGCTAAAATCCATATAGACTACATCAAATGCACTACCTTCATCAACCCTCCTTGTTAACTCCTCAAAAAATTCAATCAAGTTAGTCAGACACGACCTTCCCTTAACAAATCCATGCTGACTGTCCCTGATTAATCTGTGTCTTTCTAAATGAAGATTTATTCTGTCCCTCAGATTTTTTTCCAATAATTTTCCCACCACCGAGGTTAGGTTGACTGGCCTGTAATTACTTGGTCTATCCCTTTCTCCCTGTTTAAACAATGGTACCACGTTAGCAGTCCTCCGGCACCATACTTGTAGCCAGAGATGTTTGGAAAATGATGGTCAGAGCCTCTGCTATTTCCTCTCTTACTTCTCTTAACAGTCTGGGATACATTTCATCTGGGCCTGTGGATTTATCCACTTTCAAAGATGCTAAAGCCCTTATTACTTCCTCTTTCACTATATTTATTTAGTCTAATATTTCACACTCCTCCTCCCTGATTGCAATGTCTGCATCTTCCCTTCCATTATGGAGGGATAGAGTTGAATGGAAGGGTTAGTGTACTGGAGGGATAGGGTTGAATGGAAGGGTTAGTGTACTGGAGGGATAGGGTTGAATGGAAGGGTTGGTGTACTGGAGGGATAGGGTTGAATGGAAGGGTTCGTGTATGTGATGAAATATGTCATTCATCAGACTCTGTAGTTAACTGTATATATTGTATTGCCTGCTCCGGTGTTTGTACCTTGTATTGTGTATAGGGCACCGCCCCCTTTGGGTGTCGGCTCCGCCCATACCTGGCCCTACTTAAGACAAGTCCAGGCTTGTCCTGCAGTAGAACAGCAGCACGCCAGGTGAAGCTAGGTGCAGCCACCGGCATCTTTTCTTTGCTAATAAAAGCCTTGTTTTATTCTGCTAACTTTGAGTCTTGAAGTTATTGAGGCACGTCAATTTTATTAGCAAACTTAACGATGGATCAACTTTTGAAACCGGAATGCTTGGATTTGGACCCGCATGCTTCGGATGCATCGGCATGGTTTGGACACTGGTTCCAGTGCTTGGAATTCTTTATGGCCAACTCCGAAGCCGTCACAGCCTCTACAGCCACCGGAGATGTGAGACTCGGGATCCTACAGAATTGGGTAAGCCACCGGGTTTTTCCATTCATACAAGACGCCGCCAGCTACCTGGATGCCTGCAACATCCTAAAGGCCCACTATCAGCGGCCTACCAACGAAGTGTACGCCAGGCACCTGCTTGCTACCTGCACACAGCGACCCGGAGAGTCGCTAGAGGACTTTCTAGTCACCCTAAAAGTGCTTGGCAAAGACTACAAATGCAAAGACGTGAAAGCCACGGTATACACAGACGAGCTGATTCAGGATGCCTTTATCGCAGGCCTTAGGTCTAATTATATCCGGCAGAGACTGCTAGAGAAAACGGGCCTAGATCTGACATAGGCTGTGGACACAGCGCGATCGTTGGATGTGGCTCAGAAGAACTCTGACTCCTACTCGGCAGGCCGCGCGGCCCACGCCGCCTCTGTTTCCCAGCCTGGTAGCCCAACACCGTCGGGGCCCTGCTCTCCCCCCAGAAGCCCTACGACCGCCACGACGCATCGGGGCCCCAAATGCTACTTCTGCGGACAGCCGAAGCACACCAGGAACCTGTGCCCGGCGAAAGGCACCACCTGCTTTAAGTGCGGTAAGAAGGGGCACTTTGGGAAGGTGTGCAGAGGGAAACCCGCAGGCAAAACCGCCACCGTTGCGTGCGCGCCGTGGGAGTGGCCATCTTGGACGCCATCTTGTCCGACCTCGTGGGGTCCGCCATCTCTCAAGCAGACAGCGTGGACGCCATCTTACCCGGCCTCGTGTGGCCCACCATCTTGTCCCAATCAGGGCCCTACAGTGGCGTCGATCACAGTGGACCAGTCCAGACCGCACCCACTATCCAAATCGATGGTGGACATTGAGGTAAACGGGTGCAAGGTTAAATGTTTAATTGACAGCGGGAGCACAGAGAGCTTCATTCACCCTGATCTGGTACAACGACTCTCTCTAACTATAGTCCCTACTCAGGGCAGGATCTCTATGGCCTACAAAACCCAGATATCGACTATTGCGGGTTACTGCGCGGTACAATTGTCCGTTAAAGACACTGTATATAATCATTTTAAACTGTTAATTATGAAAGATTTATGTGTGAGCGTGATCTTGGGCCTGGATTTTCAGTGCCACCACCAAAGCATCACGCTCAATTTCGGTGGGACCCAGCCGCCCCTCACAGTGTGCGGTCTGGCTACCCTGAAGGTAAAGCCGCCTTCGCTATTCGCGAACCTTACCCCTAACTGCCGGCCAATAGTGACCAAAAGCAGGAGGTACAGCTGGGAGGACAGGCGGTTTATCGCGACCGAGGTAGACAGGCTCCTGAAGGAGCACATTATTGAACGCAGCAACAGCCCATGGCGCGCCCAAGTGGTGGTGGTAAGGGGTAGCGAGAAGAAGCAGATGGTGATTGACTATAGTCAAACAGTCAACATCTATACCCAACTAGACGCCTACCCGCTACCCCGCATATCCGAGATGGTGAACCAAATCGCCCAATACCGGGTGTTCTCCACCATCGACCTCAAGTCAGCGTACCACCAGCTCCCTATCAGACCAGAGGACCGTTCGTACACCGCCTTCGAGGCAAACGGACGCCTCTACCAGTTCCTCAGAGTCCCCTTTGGGGTGACGAATGGGGTCTCGGTCTTTCAGAGGGAGATGGACCACATGGTCGATGACCACCACTTGCAGGCAACCTTCCCCTATCTCGACAACGTCACCATCTGCGGCCACAACCAACAGGACCATGACTCAAACCTCGCGAGGTTTCTAAAAACCGCACAAAAACTCAACCTCACCTACAACGAGGACAAGTGCGTTTTCAACACCACGCGCCTTTGCATACTAGGCAGCATGGTGGAGAATGGGGAAATTGGACCAGACCCCGACTGATTGCGCCCCCTACGGGAGCTGCCCCTGCCCAACACTCCCAAAGCCCTGAAAACGTGCCTGGGGTTATTCTCATATTATGCCCAATGGGTCCCTAACTACTCCGATAAAGCCCGTCCCCTCTTGAAAGCATCCTCTTTCCCGCTCTCTGCTGAGGCCTATGCTGCCTTCAAAAGCATTAAGCAGGATATTGAGCAGGCCACGCTACAGGCAGTGGACGAGAACACTCCCTTTCAAGTGGAAAGTGATGAGTCTGACTTTGCCTTGGCGGCCACCCTCAACCAAGCAGGGCGGCCCATAGCTTTCTTCTCGAGGACCCTCCAGGGGCCCGAGATCAGACACTCCTCCGTGGAAAAGGAGGCCCAAGCCATCGTGGAGGCAGTGCGCCACTGGTGGCACTACCTAGCCGGCAAACGCTTCACCCTACTTACCGACCAGCGGTCAGTAGCGTTTATGTTCAATAATAAACAGAGGGGGAAGATTAAAAATGATAAGATTCTTAGGTGGCGGATCGAGCTCTCCACCTTCGAGTACGACATCATATACCGGCCAGGGGCCCTTAACGAATCCCCCGACGCCCTCTCACGAGGGATGTGTGTCAACGCCACCGGGGATCGGCTACAGACCCTCCACACGGCTGTTCCACTTCATAAAGTCTCGCAACTTACCCTACTCGATTGAGGAAGTTCGGTCTCTGACCAGGAACTGCCGCACTTGTGCTGAGTGCAAGCCTCGGTTCTACCGCCCAGATAGAGCCCACCTAATCAAAGCTACACGGCCCTTTGAGTGGCTTAGCTTAGATTTCAAGGGCCCCCTCCCGTCCGTTGACCGCAATGTTTACTTCCTGAACATTGTGGACGAATACTCCCGTTTCCCATTCGCCTTCCCCTGCCCAGACATGACCAGCGCCACGGTCATTAAATGCCTCAACAGCCTGTTCTGCCTGTTCGGTATGCCAAGCTATATCTACACGGATAGGTGGGCGGCCTTCATGAGTGAAGAGCTACGCCAGTACATGCTGTCCAAGGGGATTGCCACGAGCCGTACCACCAGCTACAACCCCCGGGGTAACGGTCAGGTGGAGCGAGAGAACGGGACAGTATGGAGGGCAGTCACCCTAACTCTAAGGACCAAGGGCCTCCCTATCTCCCGCTGGCAGGAAGTCCTCCCAGATGTGCTCCACTCAATACGGTCACTATTGTGTACCGCCACTAATGCCACGCCTCATGAGCTAATGTTTGTGTTTCCCCGGAAATCCACCTCAGGCGTATCCATACCGTCATGGCTCTCCACCCGAGGTCTGGTACTCCTGCGGAAGCATGTGAGGGGCCACAAGACAGACCCCCTCGTGGAGCCAGTGCACCTGCTCCACGCCAACCCACAATATGCGTATGTCCGGCACGCCGACGGACGGGAGGACACTGTGTCCATAAAAGACCTCGCCCCAGCCGGTAACAACAGCAACAACGACAATGACTTCAACAGCAACAACAACAACTATTACCCACCCACTCCACCCACTAATTTTTCATCACCCCCGGAAGAACACCAGCCAACGGTACACCCACCACCTACTCCGTCAACAACCCCGGTGGCGCCCCCGGCAGAGACCCAGGAGACCACCCGGGACACCCAGCCGGCACCCGCGGCACCGCATCCGTTACGTCGGTCACAGAGGACTATCACACCCCCGGACAGACTGAATCTGTAGAAGGGGTGAATGTGATGAAATATGTCATTCATCAGACTCTGTAGTTAACTGTATATTGCCTGCTCCGGTGTTTGTACCTTGTATTGTGTATAGGGCACCACCCCCTTTGTGTGTCGGCTCCGCCCATACCTGGCCCTACTTAAGACAAGTCCAGGCTTGTCCTGCAGTAGAACAGCAGCACGCCAGGTGAAGCTAGGTGCAGCCACCGGCATCTTTTCTTTGCTAATAAAAGCCTTGTTTTATTCTGCTAACTTCGAGTCTTGAAGTTATTGAGGCACGTCAGTGTAATGCGAGGATGAACAAATATGAGCTGATCAGAGACAGCCAACATGGCTTTAAGAGCAAGTCATGTGTGACTATCTAGTTGAATTTGTTGAGATAGTTAGTAAGGTAGATAAGAGAATGTCGATAATGGACCACACAAGAGATTATTAGCAAAAATGAGAGGGCACAGAATTGGAGGCAACCTTGTGACTTTGGTTGGAAATTGATTGGGAAGTAGGAGACAGAGTGGGGATAAAGGGTAAGTATTCTGAGTGGCAGGATGTGACAAGTGGTATTCCCTAGGGATCTGTTCTGGGGCCTCAACTTTTCACTATATTTATTAATGACTTTGATGATGGAATAGAGAGGTGAGTATCCAAGTTTGCTGATGACATTAAGTTAGGGGGGACAGTAAGTAGTGCAGATGGGAGCAGGAAGTTGCAAAGGGACAAAGACAGATCAAGTGAGTGGGCAAAACTATGGCAAATCAAGTTCAATGTGGGCAAGTGTGAGGTCATCCACAAGGACCCAAGAAAGATAAATCGGAGTATTTTCTAAATGGTGAGAAACTTGAAACTGTGGAGGAGCAAAGAGTTTTGAGAGTCCATGTACACAAATCATTGAAAGCTAGTAATCAGGCACAAAAGCAATCAAAAAGGCTAATTGAATGTTGGCCTTTATCTCAAGTGTACTGGAATATAAAAGGGTGGAAGTTATGCTACAGTTATATAGAATCTTGGTCAGACCCCAGCTGGGGCACTGCATTCAGTTTAGGCACCACATCTCAGGGAGGAGATATTGGCCTTGGAGGGGTTGCAATGCAGATTCACCAGAAGGATACCAGAGCGTAGAAGATTATATTACAGGGAGAGGTTGCATAAAATTGGTTTGTATTCACTTGAGTATAAAAAATTGAGGGGTGATCTGCTCGAGGTGTTTAAAATGTAAAAAAGATTTGATAGGGTAGATACGGAGAAACCACTTCCTCTGGTGGGGGTATCAAGAACAGGGGGCATGATTGTAAGAGTCATGAAAGTTTAAGAAAGAAAATACTTTAAAATATTGGTTAAATAGTATAATACAGTTAATTTACCTGGCTGACTTATTGTATTGAGAAACCCACTATTTTCTTGTTCCAATAGTATAGTCTGAGATACCCCCTTTATTCTTGCTACAATGGTACAGTCCTTAAGCTTGTCACATGGTATCCAGCCATTTTACAGCTCAAGCTCCACGAGGCTAGAGAGAAGGTAAAAGCTTTGATGGCTGGAGCAATACAGTTTTTGACCGTGTTTTGCTTTGTAATTCTGTTTGTAAGGTGTTACAGTAAACAGTTTAAAGACAAAGTTATGTTTTGGAACGTTTTATTTCGACACGCGTCTACTCGTTGCTAAAGCCTCAAAGCTCAGTGGCTGCATGTTTGGAAATTACGAAGCGCCACTACAATGATATAATTAGAGCCAGACCACTCAGGAGCGAAATCAGGAAGCACGTTTTCACACAAAAGGTAACCTGGCAATCTTGAACTCTCCCCAATAGGTTGTGGATGCTGAGACATTTGGAGCTTTCAAGACTGAGATGGATACATTTTTGTAAGGTAAGGGTATCAAGGACTCGATAGACTCTGGAACGGTACCCATGGATTGGAGGGTAGCTAATGTTACCCCACTATTCAAAAAAGGTGGTAGAGAAAAAGCGGGGAATTATAGACCGGTAAGCCTGACATCGGTAGTGGGGAAAATGCTAGAGTCTATTATAAAAGATGTAATAGCAGAGCACTTGGAAAGCAGTGACAGGATCGGACAAAGTCAACATGGATTTACAAAAGGTAAATCATGCTTGACTAATCTACTGGAATTTTTTGAGGATGTAACTGGTAAAATAGATAAGGGAGAACCAGTGGATGTGGTGTATTTGGACTTTCAGAAGGCTTTCGATAAGGTCCCACATAAGAGATTAGCATGCAAAATTAAGGCACATGGGATTGGGGGCAAGGTATTGACTTGGATAGAGAACTGGTTGGCGGACAGAAAGCAAAGAGTTGGAATAAACGGGTCGTTTTCCGAGTGGCAGGCAGTGACTAGTGGGGGACCCCAGCTGTTCACAATATATATTAATGATCTGGACGAGGGAATTGGATGTAATATCTCCAAATTTGCAGATGACACAAAGCTGGGTGGGAGGGTATGCTGTGATGAGGATGTTGGGAAACTCCAGTACGATTTGGACAGGTTGGGTGATTGGGCAGAAATATGGCAAATGCACTATAATGTGGATAAATGTGGATATATAGTCCATCCAGGCCCAGTGCCTTGTCTTATTTTGACTTCCTCAATCTATCTGCAATTTCCATTAACACTTACCCTGTTCCTCTCCCTCTTTTCCCCTCCCGAAGAAATAGCTTCTGTTCTGAGGAGACTGCCTGTGCTCTCCTCTGTGAACACAGCAAATAAGTATTTGCTATCCCCTGGTTACTTGATATCACATCACCGTTGGGATCTTTCAGTGGACCCACTGTTCCTTTTCTACCTGCTTGCTGCAAATATATTTATCAAAATACTTGACTGTTTTAATATTTCTTGCTATCCTGTACTCATTTTCTATTTTAACCGTGCTTACCAGTTTTTTTTAAACTTTGTTACATTTGCCTTGGTTCACCGTGTTAGCTGCAGCTTTATACTATAGGAGCTTAAGAACAGGAGTAGGCCATTCAGCCCCTCGAGCCTGTTTTTCCATTCAGTTAGATCATGGCTGATCTGTAACTTAACTTAATTTACCTGCCTTTGCTGCATAACCCTTGCCCAACAAAATCCGTCGATCTCAGTCTTGAACTTGTCAGTTGTCCCAGCATCCACAGCCTTTTGGGGGATGGGGAGAGAGAGCTCTAGATTGTCACTACCCTTTGTGTGGAAAAAAATGATTCCTGATTTCACTCCTAAATAGCCTATCTTTAATTTTAAGATTATGCCCCCTTATTCTGGATTTCCCCGGCAGAGAAAATAGTTTCTCTGTATCTACCCTATCGAATCCCTTTATTATTTTAAACACCTCGATCAAATCACCCCTCAATGTTCTAAACTCAAGGGAATACAAGCCAAATTTATACAGCCTGTCCTCATAATTTAACCCTTTTAGCCCTGGTGAATCTGTGCTGCACCCACTCCAAGGCCAGTCTATCCTCCCTGAGATGCGGTGCCCAGAACTGAATGCAGTGTCCAGATGGGGTCTAACCAGTGCTCTGTACAACTGTAACATAACTTCCTTGGTTTTCAATTCGAACCCCCTTGAATTAAAAGCCAACATTCCATTAGCCTTTTTGGTTACTTTTTGTACCCGTGCACTAGCTTTTAGTGATTTGTGCACATGGACACACATCCCTTAGAAACAATCACTTCTGCTTGTAGTCACCCAATATTTGTATTGTTGCTTATATTGGCCTTTTCCATTATCCTTCCTGCTCTTAAATGTATTGAATTTTCTCTACTATCCACAATTCTGACATCCACAATGCTCCATACAAAACAGATTGAAAGCACTCTTCTGTAGGGTGAGGTTCGCTGTTACTAAGTTCCTAGTGTTGATTATGCTGACTCCTGTGAAGTCAGAGAACCTGCCCTGTGCATTGCAATTTGGCTAGCAATAGACATTCCGAATGAGTAAATAAATGGCTGTTGTGTTGGAGTTGGTGTGTGTTGGAGTGAAATGTTTGCAGTACCCTCTGTGATGACTGGACTGTTATAATCTGGCAAGGGAAACGCTGAAATGTTCCTACACATTATAAAGAGCCAGCCATGTCTCAAGCACCTTATCCCAGTATTTCACCGCCAAAGCCTCTCTTCAGCTAATCACAGGTGACCTACACAACTCAAGAGGATTTCATGGCGGCAAGAGCCATTGGTGAACAAAATAAAACAATGGGGGAAGGAGGAACCAGGTTAAACCCAAAGTATAACATCTTTCCAATTCTCATTCATTGAGATGTTCTCATGTGAAAGAGGCCTTTACTTACCTAAGCTGGGTAAATTCAGTCAATTTCTCCTCAGTGTTTAAAATGTCTTAAAATTGCTTTGGCATTTTTCAGAAATTTGAGGTGAAGAAAAATGTTTTAATTGTTGGTATGTTTGGGAAAAAGTTATATAGTAAATGTAATGTCTATTTTCTAAACCCTTTTCTTATGCTGAGCTTTGTGTACTAGGTCTAGAAATACTCTCTTGGATTTCGAGATCAACGTTAAATACTATTGCAACAATCTAATCAACACATTAGACTAACAAGTTTGAGAGACACTGGATCTGTTGTTGTAACTTTGGGTTTAATTTTTTGTACCCCAGTACTGGCCAAGTTTGAAGTTTTAAGAAAAAGAAAGAACTGGCATTTATGTAGCACCTTTCACACCCTGAGGATCTGTCACAATGCTTCACAACCAATCAATTACTTTTAGAAGTACCCTCACTTATTTACTTTAGCATCACTTGACTGGTTCTGTGCCGTTTGCCTAAGATTTATTCTGTCACTCCATCCTTTACACTAACTGAAGTGTCCCTAATAAATCAGTAGTTGCTTGATGGCTCCAGCACTGTAGCAGAAAGAAATTAAACTGCCATTCATATCTTATTTATTCCTCATAAATTCCCCATTGAAGGTCTGCAAAAGGATATAGTGCCCACCAGCAGAGCATTTGCTGGGCAGAGAAATTAAGCTTTGGCCTAAAAATCAGGCAACTGTTTTCACTGGGCTCGGCCAGGTGGTACACTGAATTTAATTGTAACAAAGTTCAGAGATTTTCCTCACTGCAATGGCCAAAAAACTTTGGTTTTAAAGAACCTTAAACCCAACTTGCGATGGTTCTTGCTCTTGGGCCTCTTGTATAGTGTGCTATTTCTAGCTCATTGCTGACCTCCTGCCTTGCCTCTTTATCAGTCACTGTGAGAGTGGCCAGGGGTGACTGATTTTCTTTTTCTTTTTCTTTCCATCTCCCCCCTTTGTCTCTTTCTTTTTTCCTTCTCTCTCTTACTCTTCCTCTCTTTCTCACCCCTTATCGTCGGAAGATGTTTCCAGCCTCTGGTAGGACAACTGAGATTGGGAGAGTATGAGGGGCTGTGCCGATGAAACTACACAGGAGAGTGGGAGGGGAGAAACGGTTTTGTCTTGCAGGTAATTTGTTAGCTTGATTTATGGCCCTGTCCAAGAGGAGACATTTCAATTTGAATAGTTTTGACAGGACCACAGTGTTCCAGGCCATGCTCACATTTATTGGTTAGTAGTTGCAGTTTACTCTCTCGTCACAAGATCCATGAAAACAACACTTTCCAAACAGCGTAGCCTAGTAAAAGAATGCAGCCTGTTTAAAAGGATGATGTTTGTCGCTAGGCAACAAAAAAATACAAAACTATCAGGAAAATACCTTGAGGTTACTCTCCAGTGACTTAGAGATGCATATATTTTCACCAAAAAAGAGGGGTTTGTTTCTTTTTCCTTTTCTGCTCCCCCTTCCCTCCTTAAGGCCTTGGCTCTTGCTGCCGTCCCAGTCCCATCGGTGCCAGTTTGCCCTTGGGTACATCACCCAAGTGCCTGCTCTTGCGTGAGCCTGGGCAGCAAGTATTGGCTTGCTCATTGACTGCGTGGGGCACCCCGCTGGCGACGGACCCTATCCTTGCTCGACATGGACATGTGGATAGTTTGCAGCCAAGGCCACTAGATAATCAGGAATGGGAATTCAGACCTATTTTGTTCTCCCTCCCTCCCTCAAGGTGATGTGGCCCACCCCCTACCACTGTGCTGGGAAAAGGCATTACCGATTTTTTTTTAAATGGAGCAGTTTACTGGCTCTGGATTTTCCCAATAATTAACTGGAGATCTCCACCAAGCCTGTGGCAGCAATGATAATCATTGATTTTCTTGCACAATGTGACTCAGCATTGCTGATGAGTACTGCTGCGAAAACCTAAGAGAAAATAAAATATAATAAAGAGCAGATAGCTGTTCCTCGATGGCTGTGTGGATAACTGTACCTTGTGGTACGGTCCTGAACTGTACAGGCCCAAGTCAAATCTCTGGTCTGTGATGAGTCTACAACTGGGGCTGAAAATGGGTGTTAGAATTAGAATTGACCTCTGGACATATTGCCAGGATTCCCAATTGTGATTGCTGTCCAGTGACCCCTGGGTTGGAAAGTATGTGTGTGGACTTTGGGTGAAGGCAGGATCAGGTTCAGTAGTGATGGTCACACCACATTCAGTCTCTAGGATTAAGGTACTCATTATGACCTCTGCTCTTGCAGTTTGATCGCATCTGAAGCTCTCAAGATTAGTCTTTACCTTGCTCATTAATCCACCATTCAGTATATAAACTATCTGATTCTCTACATTCTAGCCAGTTGCTCTGTATATAAACTATTCAAACCCATCAATCAGATTCCACCTTCTAACACTCATTCGCATGATATATCCTTCTAGATTCCCGTATCCTGAGTGTCCATTCCAATTATAAGCCTTCCAAACTCTTCACTAGATAAAGTTTAAGATACTATCTAGTAATCCATCACAGACACCAGATTTTTAGTTCGTAACATTTCAAAGGTTAACCACTGCTGGTTCATGATAGAAATGTTTTGTTGTGTATCCACACATTGAATAGATCTGTTTGAATTTCTCTGGCCTTGCCTTAGCATTTCTAGGATTAAACCCCATTCATCATGATGACAGAGAAGTATAGGTTTCAATTTCTTTTGCCAGAGTTGCCTTCTCCCTTGAAAATCCATGCGTTTGCTTCATTGAGGCGCTCTCTGCCCTACACCTCCCTTCAAGTGGAAGGATGAGCTGTCCAATCTGATGCAGGGTGACTCTCTGCTCTGCTGATGGAGGTGCGTTAAGCTATCCAGTGTTTCCTGCTGTTGGAAAATGCCCCATTTCAAAGATTTTACCTATTTCTGTCTTTAAATATGATGTAGCTGGGCCATTTATAAAGGAAGAGGTTTGGCACTGTGCCTAAAATGATTCAGTTGAGTTCTTGGCCTGACTCGGTTCCACAGCCAATACAAATTGTAGCAGACCAAAGGATCACTGCCGACCTCCTTTGACCTCTGGTTGTTGAGGTCAAAGATGACTGAGAACTGCCCGTTTTGGGTGATGAAAATGTTATTGACAAATTACTAGTGGTTCTGGTGTTGGTAGCTATAAGCAGAACACTCCGCATTGCTTGCCAAAGTGCTGGTGGTAGCTGTAAGTTTACAATTTTATTTTTGTTTGGGGGAGGGGGGAATGAAGTGTCTATGTGTCAAGTAACTCATTCTACTGGTCCAAGACTACATTTTGCAGAAGCAGATCCAGTGACTCTTGTTAGTTTAATGTTGCTGACCAAATGTTTAGGAGTTGTTGAGATTCACTCTTAACAGGTGAGAAGTGCAACTTTTACAACCTTTGAACTGGAAACTCCCTTTGTATGCACGAAACGTACATAAAACAAGTAAAGCAGATGATTAGCAGGAGGCTTTGTGTGTTCATTAATTTCTGTCAGTTCTTTCAAATCTGAAACTTGTGTTTAACAAAGGGGGTGGTGGGACAGCACAGCTGATCTCGGTCTCCACACTAGCAGGGAGAAATATTATCTGCTGACCTGTGCTGGAACATAACCAGGTTCCCCTCCCAGTGCAACGTATTTTTTAACCGAGCAAACATTCTGAATATACCATTAGGAGCCTTAACTTCTGCTCCATTGACCAGCTTTTACTTCATCCCTGGCAGGAAGTACCTTGTCTCTAAATCATCCCCAGTAGCCCTGCCAGAGATCACAACTATTTCCCCATATGTGGGAGCACCCCCATTCCACCACTGTACCATGAACATCTGAGGACTACAGCGCCAAGAAAGTCCTGATGTTTCTTTCCTTCTCCGGTAGATCATGTTATCTTCGGCCTTCTGGTGAGTTGGAAGTATTTATAGCTCCCTTATCAGAGAGATGGTGTGTCAATTTACCTATGGATGGCTGAAGTCAGGACCAAAAGGAACATCACGACTGACCAGGACAGGAATGTTCTTAAATGAAGAGTTTCCCAAGTGATTGGCCCCTGTGGGATGGTGGTGGTCTTCTGGTTGCACCTGGATGTTCACCAAATGAGAAATGAGTGACTGCTTTCAGGTACCCATTAATGGTAGGTTGTGGAATGGAATTGATGGAGACTTAGACTTAAGTCATTTGTTTGCTTCTGGTGGGAGTTGTCAATAGACCTCCTGACAGCAGTGAAGCAATAGCAGGATGCATAAATACAGATATCAGAGAAGCGTGTAGCAAAGGCAAAGCGGTTATAATGGGAGATTTTAATTCTCACATAGATGCATAACAGCTCAAGTCATAAAGGCAGTGATTTTCCAGAGTGTATCCAGGAGTTTTCTGAAACAATGAATTGGAGTTTCTGCTAGAAGCAGAATGTGCTGGGCACTGCAGCAGTTTTGCCAAAATGAAGTTACACTCAAATTTCCACACAAACACATTGGCATAAACCCAAACATAAAATCTCCCATGAATCAGCGCAATCAAGCAGCGTAATTGATTTGTGACTAGAACAGCATCACAGAGAGTGGGGTTGCCAGGAGATGAGAGCCAGTCTTCAATTGACTGATTTAATGCTCTTGGTCTTACTTTATAATTGGCTTTAATTGATCTGCCCTTGATACATAAGAACTGTAACCAGCAGGCAATTGAAGCCACACAGGTGTGTCCTGTTCTGCTGTAATTGGCTGAATTTAGACTAATTTACACTGAATATAAAGTAACTGCAGCAGGAGAAACACAACCTTTCTATCAGACTTCAATTGACCGCTGGTCACTGCAAGTTACGGGTGATTAACTTCTCAAGGGCAATTAGGGATGGGGAATAAATGCTGGCCTTGCCAGCGACGCCCACATCCCATGAAAGAATTTTTAAAATGTGACCATGGGTGCCTGTGCACCCAATAATTTGGGCACAATCGGTGGGAACTCGCCATTCTGACCTGAGGTGTGGCCAGTTTTGTGGGCAGGGACTGTTTCGGGTGAATCGACTTTTGAACCAGCATAAAGGATTGCAGATACTTCACCGTGGTTATGGGCGCAACTCTTGTAGAATTCTGTGGTCTTTAGTGCTATTTCATTCAATTTCACCTAGATTACGCTGATATCTGGGTGGAAGTCATGCAGAAACTTCAGGCCAATGTTTAGCACCGACAAGGGAACAGATAATTAATAATTTAACAGTAAGGGAGCATCTTGCAAACAGTGACCATAACATGATAGAGTTTGACATAGGAGAAAGATCACACACAAACCATGGTTTTAAGCTTAAGGCTGAATTCAAAGGAATGAGATGTAAGCTAAACATGTTAAACCGGGCTGAGCTGTTAACAGGTAAACCTAAAGAAAAATAGTGGGCGATAGTGGTGCTGGGACCACTATTGTTTACCATTTATATAAACAATTTGTAGGCGGGAATCGGAAGTACAATTTCAAAATTTGCTGATGACACCAAGGAATACTGACAAAATACAAGATGTTGTTAAATTTGCAGAATGGGTGTGTAAATGGCAAATGAGTTTCAATATAGATAAGTGAGCTGGTACATTTTGGTACGAGGAATAAGGAGGCCAAATAGTGCTTGGAAAATAAGTGTCTAAATGGGGTCAAGGTATAAAAGGATAGAATTACATAGAATAGAATATTGAGGTAACGATTCACATACATAGATACATAGATACATAGAAGATAGGAGCAGGAGTAGGCCATTCGGCCCTTCGTGCCTGCTCCGCCATTTAATGAGATCATGGCTGATCCTTTAATTCAGTATCCCGTCCCCGCCTTCTCTCCGTAACCCTTAACCCCTTTTGCCCGTAGAAATATATCTAATTCCCTCTTAAATATATTTAATGAGCTGGCGTACACTGCCCTCTGTGGCAATGAGTTCCACAGGTTCACCACTCTCTGAGTGAAGAAATTCCCCCTCATCTCTGTCCTAAATGGTTTAGCCCTTATCCTTAAATTATGTCCTCTAGTTCTGTTCTCACCCGCCAAGGGAAACATTCCTTCTGCATCCAGTCTGTCTAGACCTGTCAGAATTTTATACACTTCTATGAGGTCCCCTCTCAATCTTCTAAACTCCAGTGTGTACATCCCTAAACTACATAGTCTCTCCTCATAGGTCATTCCCGCCATTCCTGGTATCAGCCTGGTGAATCGCCGCTGCACCCCCTCCATGGCAAGAACATCCTTCCTCAGATGAGGCGACCAAAACTGTACACAGTACTCGAGGTGTGGTCTCACCAGTGCCCTGTACAGCTGCAGCAAGGTATCCCTGTTCCTGTATTCTAACCCTTTTGCTATGAAGGCCAGCATACCGTTTGCCTTCTTGACCGCCTGTTGCACCTGCATGCTCGCCTTCAGTGACTGGTGTACAAGAACACCCAGGTCTCTCTGTACTTCCCCCTCTCCCAATCTATTGCCATTTAAATAATAATTTGCCCTCCCGTTCCTGCACCCAAGGTGGATAACTTCGCACTTGGGTTCATTTCTAGAGGAAAAGAATTGAAAAGTAGTGAAGTTGTGTTAAATTTGTATAGAACCTTGGTTTGACCATATTTGGAGTACTGTGCACAGTTCTGGTCTCCATATTACAAAAAGGATATAGAGGCACCAAAGAAGGTGCAAAAAAGATTTACAAGGATGATACCAGAGCGGAGAGGTTATAACTATCAGGAAAGACAGAACAGGCTGCGACTCTGTTCTCTGGAGGAAAGTGGCTGTGGATGCTGCGTCAGTTGGAGCTTTCAAGAGTGAGATCAATACATTTTTGTTACAGAATTACATAGATTTTACAGCACAGAAACAGGACATTTGGCCCAACCAGTTCATGCTGGCGTTTATGCTCCACTCAAGCCTTAGATGAGGGTATCAAGGGATTATAGATCAATGGGGGGGGGGGGGGGGGGGGTTGGTTATGGAGTATTTTAAACCAACACTCGACACAAGGTTTTAGATCGATAGTCAAATCGTCTTTATTGCACGGCAGGGGAAACAGTCTGTTCTGTCTTAGCCAGACCTTTCCAAATTGATAGAGCAAACACTATATTTTTATACATTACAATAAGCATAGCCACCTCATGTTAAATTCATTCCTGCCACCTGATTGGATCTTGGCCTGCATGCACCTTCACAGATTGGTTACGAATCTTAACATAAACATGTATAAGTTGCCTCCTCAATCAATCATTCAAACTGCTGAATGCTAATTAAAAGATACCTTGGAATGTAACCTAGGTAATAAAGTTCTTACAGGCAGTTGAAATGCTGGACATCCAGTCTCCATTTAATTGTTTTATATCTCTCCAAAGGTCAGCTATCTTTGACCGCATCTTTATGGATGTGGTCTTTCATGTTAGTCCTTGTCCTTACACTATTCAGTGAAACTGCCAGCGATGTCAGTTTAACTCTTTCCCCACTGCAGAAGGGAACGGAGTTGAGTTGCAGATCAGCCAGGATCTAATTGAATGGCAGAGCAGACCTGAGGGGCTGAATGGCCAACTCCTATTCCTAAAGGGAAAAGTCTGCAGGGTGGATGAGCAAGCTGACAATGGTGCAGGAGGCCATTCAAGTGGGGAGAGTGAAAGGGAATGTAGTTGTGGTAGGGGACAGTATAGTCGGGGATAGATACTGTTCCCTGCAACCGCGACCGAGAGTTCCGAAGGTTGTGTTGCCTTTCCGGTATCAGGGTTAAACATAGAAACATAGAAACATAGAGATAGGAACAGGAGTAGGCCATTCGGCCCTTCGAGCCTGCTCCGCCATTCAATGAGATCATGGCTGATCTTCATCTGAGATCTTAGCTGATCTTACCAGTTCAGTACCCCGTCCCCGCCTTTTCTCCGTAACCCTTAATCCCCTTAGCCTTCAGAAATATATCCAATTCTCTCTTGAAAATATTTATTGAATTAGCCTTCACAGCCCTCTGTGGCAGGGAATTCCACAGGCTCACCACTCTTTGAGTGAAGAAATTCTTCCTCATCTCTGTTTTAAATGATTTGCCCGCTATTTTTAGACTGTGGCCCCTGGTTCTGTGCTCCCCTGCCATTGGAAACATTCTCTCTGAATTCAGCCTGTCCAGGCCTGCCATAATTTTATATGTTTCGATGAGATCCCCTCTCAATCTTCTAAACTCCAGTGAGTACAAGCCCAAACTATTCAATCTCTCCTCGTAGGTCATTCCCGCCATTCCAGGTATCAGCCTGGTGAATCGCCGCTGCACTCTTTCCATGGCAAGAACATCCTTCCGCAGATGGGGCGACCAAAACTGTACACAATACTCCAGATGCGGTCTCACCAGCACCTTGTACAGCTGTAGTAAGGTATCCCTATTCCTATACTCGAACCCCCTTGATATGAAGGCCAACATACCATTTGCCTTCTTAATCGCCTGTTGCACCTGCATGCTCTCCTTCAGTGACTGGTGCACAAGAACACCCAGGTCCCTCTGCACTTCCCCATCTCCCAATCTATTGCCATTTAGATAATAATCTACCCTCCTGTTTTTACCCCCAAAGTGGATAACCTCGCATTTATCCACATTATAGTGCATCTGCCACGTATCCGCCCATTCCCCCAACCTGTCCAAATCGCACTGTAGCCTCCTGACATCCTCATCAGAGCCCACCCCTCCTCCTAGTTTAGTGTCGTCAGCGAATTTGGAAATATTGCATCCAATTCCCTGATCCAGATCATTTATATATATTGTGAACAGCTGGGGTCCCAGGACAGATCCTTGCGGCACCCCGCTGGTCACTGCCTGCCACTCCGAAAACGAGCCGTTTATTCCAACTCTCTGTTTTCTATCCGCCAGCCAGTTCTCTATCCACGTTAATACTTTGCCCCCAATCCCATGAGCCTTAATTTTGCATGATAATCTTTTGTGTGGAACCTTATCGAAGGCTTTCTGGAAGTCAAGGTACACCACATCCACTGGCTCTCCCCCATCTATTTTACCAGTTACTTCCTCAAAAAATTCCAGCAGATTAGTCAAACACGATTTACCCTTTGTAAATCCATGTTGACTCTGTCCGATCCTTTCCCCATTTGTCAAGTGCTCCGCTATTTTATCCTTAATAATGGACTCTAGCATTTTGCCCACAACCGATGTAAGGCTTACTGGTCTATAATTCCCTGCTTTCTCTCTACCCCCCTTTTTAAATATTGGGGTAACATTAGCTACCCTCCAATCCACGGGTACTGTTCCCGAGTCAATGGAGTTCCGGAAGATGATCCTTAGAGCATCTGCTATCTCCAGGGCCACCTCCTTAAGTACCCTAGGATGTAGTTTATCAGGCCCCGGGGATTTGTCGGCCTTCAGTCCCCTCAACTTACCCAACACCATATCCCTAGAGATACTAATTTCTGTCAGCTCCTCCCTCTCATTAGTCCCTATGTTTGCCGATATTCCTGGGAGGTTATTTGTGTCCTCCTTTGTGAATACAGAACCAAAGTATGAGTTTAATTGGTCTGCCATTTCCTTATTCTCCATTATATATTCTCCCGAATCGGACTGCAAGGGACCGACTTGGGATTTTACCAGTCTTTTCCTCCTGATATACCGATAAAAGCTTTTGCAGTCTGTCTTTATGTTTGCTGCAAGTTTACTTTCGTATTCTATTTTCCCCTTCCTGATTAATCCCTTTGTCCTCTTTTGCTGTATCCTGTACTGCCCCCAATCTTCCGGTCTGGTGCTTTTTTTTGCCAGTTGATATGCCCTTTTTTTTGATTTTATGCTGTCCCTAATTTCCCTCGTTATCCACGGTTGAGCCACCTTTTTAGGTTTATTTTTATGCCAAACCGGTATAAACATGTTCTGGAATTCTTCCATTCTATCTTTGAATGCTTGCCATTGTCTATCCACTGTCAATCCCCCCAGAAACACCACCCAATCAATCTTACCCAATTCCCGTCTCATACCCTCGTAATTCCCTTTATTTAAGTTCTGGACCTTAGTCTCTGATTCAATTTCCTCACTCTCCATCTCGACTGAGAGCTCGATCATATTATGATCGCTCTGACCCAAGGGGCCTCGTACAAGAAGATTGTTGATAAGTCCCTTCTCATTGCACAATACCCAGTCTAAAATGGCCTGATCTCGAGTCGGCTCCTCGACATATTGGTCCAGATAACCGTCCCGAAAACATTCCAGGAATTCCTCCTCCTCAGAATTTTTACTAATTTGGGTAGTCCAATCAATATGTAAATTAAAGTCACCCATGATGACAGCTGTGCTCTTATCGCACGCTTCTCTAATTTCCCTTTTTATGCCTTCCCTCACCTCCATATTACTATTTGGAGGCCTATATATCACACCCACTAACGTTTTCCTCCCCTTGCTATTTCTCATTTCTACCCATACAGATTCCGTTTCATCCGAGTTAATATCCTTCCTTTCCATTGCATTAATCCCCTCCTTTACCAGCAATGCTACCCCACCTCCCCTACCTTTTTGCCGATCCTTCCTAAATATTGTATATCCCTGGATGTTAAGTTCCCAGCCTTGCCCACCCTGCAGCCACGTTTCTGTAATCCCAATCAAATCATACTTGTTTACCTCTATTTCCACAACTAATTCATCCACCTTGTTCCTAATGCTTCTAGCATTAAGATACAAAGCCTTCAGGCTTGCTTTTTTCACACTCTCATTATGAATTAGTTTGGCCCTTTGTGTTTCTCTCCTTTGCTTATTGCTTCTCACCTTTCTACCATCTATTTCTGACTTCATATGACTTCCCTCTTTTCCACTATCTAGGTTCCCATCCCCCTGCCAAATTAGTTTAAATCCTCCCGAACCGCCCTAGAAAATATTACCCCGAGGACATCGGCTCCCTCACAGCTCAGGTGTAGACCGTCCCCTTGGTACAGGTCACTCCTCCCCAAGAACTGGTTCCAATGCCTCAAGAATTTAAATCCCTCTCCCTTGCACCACTGCTCAAGCCACGTATTTAGCTTATCTATCTTACTCTCTCTAAACTTATTAGCTCGTGGCACTGGTAGCAATCCAGAGATTACTACCTTTGAGGTCCTACTTTTCAATTTAGCTCCTAACTCCCTAAATTCAGCTTGTAGGACCTCCTCCCTCTTTTTACCTACATCGTTGGTACCTACATGTACCACGACAACTGGCTGATCCCCCTCCCCCTTAAAGACAGCACCTCGCAGCTGACGAAGAACTTGGAGTGGGAGGGGGAGGATCCAGTTGTCGTAGTCCACATAGGAACCAGCGACATAGGTAGAACTAGGAATGAGGTTCTGCTGAGGGAGTTTGAGGAGCTAGGATCCAAATTAAAAAGCAGAACCTCAAAGGTAAGAATCTCTGTATTGCTACCTGAGCCACGCGCAAATTGGCATAGGGACAAACAGATTAGAGGTTTAAATGCGTGGCTCAAAGAGTGGTGTGGGAGGAAGGGGTTTCGGTTCATGGGGCACTGGCACCAGTACTGGGTAGAGGGAGCTGTTCCGTTGGGACGGGCTCCACTTAAACCAGGCTGGGACCAGTGTCCTGGCGAACCGAATAACTAGGGCAGTAGACAGGACTTTAAACTAATGAAGGGCGGTGGGGGAGGATTCAGGAAAGAGTAAATTTAAAAGCAGCGAGAGAAATGTGAAGGCTCTAGAGCAGAGTTTTGGGTAAAAATAAGCAGAGTGGGTCAGGAAGGGACAGAGAGAGTAACAAAGGTAATAAGGCATCAGTGACTAAGGTGACATCAGGGAAAAATAGAAATAAGTCAAAGCTAAAGGCACTATACCTGTGCATGAAGCATTCGCAACAAAATAGATTAATTAATAGCGCAGATAGAAATGAACAGGTTTGATCTAATAGCTATAATGGAGACGTGGTTGCAAAGTGGCCAAGGTTGGGAACTAAATATTCCAGGATACTTAACTTTTAGAAGAGATAGGCAAAATGGAAAAGGAGGAGGGGTAGCCCTGATAATAAAGAATGGGATAAAGACAGTAGAGAAAAAGGATCTTAGCTCCGAAAATCAAGAAGTAGAATCAGTTTGGGTGGAGTTAAGCAAACAGCAGAAAACATTGCTGGGAGTTCTTTATAGGCCCCCAAACAGTAGTTGTAATGTAGGGCAGAGTATAAATCAGGAAATTAGAGGTGCATGTAACAAGGGTAATACAGTAATCATGGGAGCCTTTAATCTACATATAGACTGGGCAAACCAAATTTGCAGTAATAGTGTGGAGGACAAATTCATGGAATGTATGCAAGATAGTTTTCTAGATCAGTATGTTGAGGAACCAACTAGAGAACAGGCTATTTTAGATCTAATATTGTGCAATGAGAAAGGGTTCATTAATAACCTTGTAGTAAAGGGGCCTTGAGGGAAGAGTGACCATAATATGATAGAATTTTATATTGAGTTTGAAAGTGATTTAGTTAAATTCGAAATTAGGATCTTAAATCTCAACAAAACCAATTACGTAGGTATGAGGGGTGAGTTGGGAAACTACATTAAAAAGTATGATGGTAGACAAGCAATGGCTAGCATTTAAAGAATTAATACATAAATTACAACAAATATACATTCCTTTAAGACACAAAAACCCCACAGGAAAAGTGGTCCAACCATGGCTAACAAGAGAAGTTAAAGATAGTATTAGATCAAAGGAAGAGGCTTATAATGCTGCCAAAAAGAGTAGTAAGCCTGAGGATTTTAGAATTCAGCAAAGGAGGACCAAGAAATTGATTTAAAAAAGGAAAAATAGAATGAGAGAGTAAACTAGCAATAGACATAAAAACAGACTGTAAAAGTTTCTTTAGGTATGTAAAAAGGAAAAGATTAGCAAAAGTAAATGTGGGTCCCTTACAGGCTGAGACAGGAGAAATTACACTGGGGAATAAGGAAATGGAAGAGAAATTAAACAAATACTTTGTGTCTATCTTCACAGAAGACACAAAAAACTTCCCAGAACTAGTGGAGAACCAAGGGTCTAGCAAGAATGAGGAACTGAAAGAAATTAGTGTTAGTAAAAAAAAAAGTACTGGAGAAAAAAGGGGACTGAAAGCTGATAATTGCCCATGACCTGATAGCCTACATCCTAGGGTTTTGAAAGAGCTGGCTATAGAGATAGTGGATGCATTGGTTGTCATTTTCCAAAATTCCACTGATTCTAGAACGGTTCCTGTGGATTGGAAGGTAGCAAATGTAACCCCACTATTTAAGAAAGGAGGGAGAGAGAAAATGGGGAACTACAAGCCAGTTAGCCTGACATCAGTAGTAGGGAAAATGCTAGAATCTATTATTAAGGATGTGGTAACAGGGCACTTAGAAAAAAATAATAGGATTGGGCAGAATCAACACGGATTTATGAAAGAAAAATTGTGTTTGACAATCGGTTAGAGTTTTTTGAGGTTGTAACTAGCAGAATAGATAAGGGGAACCCTCAATGATTTGGATGAGAGGACCAAATGTAATATATCCAAGTTTACTGATGATACAAAGCTGGGTGGGAATGTAAGTTGTGAGGAGGATGCAAAGATACTTCAAGGGGATATAGACAAGCTAAGTGAGTGGACAAGAACATGGCAAATGGAATATAATGTGGAGAAATGTGAAGTTATCCACTTTGGTAGGAAAAATAGAAAAGCAGGGTATTTTTTAAATGGAGAGAGATTGGGAAATGTTGGTGTTCAGAGGGACTTGGGTGTCCTTGTACACGAATCACTGAAAGTTAATATGCAGGTACAGCAAGGAATTAGGAAAGCAAATGGTATGTTAGCCTTTATTACAAGAGGATTTGAGTATAAGAGTAAAGATGTTGTACTGCAATTATATAGGGCCCTGGTGAGATCACACCTGGAATATTGTGTACAATTTTGGTCTCCTTACATAAGAACATAAGAAATAGGAGCAGGAGTAGGACATTCGGCCCCTCGAGCCTGCTCCGCCATTCAATAAGATCATGACTGATCAGATCTTGGCCTCAACTCCACTTTCCTGCCCTTTCCCCATAACCCTTGATTCCCACTTTTCAAAAATCTGTCTCTTTCACCTTGAATATATTCAATGACTCAGCCTCCACAGCTCTCTGGGGTAGAGAATTCCAAAGATTCACAACCCTCTGAGAGAAGAAATTCCTCATCTCCATTTTAAATGGGCGACCCCTTATTCTGAAACTATGCCCCCTAGTTCTAGATTCTCCCATGAGGGGGAATCTGAAACTTACCCAAGGAAGGATATACTTGCCATAGAGGGAGTGCAACGAAGGTTCACCAGACTGATTCCTGCGATGGGGTATTGTCCTATGAGGAGAGATTGGGTAGACTAGGCCTATATGTAGCCTGGCGAAATGGAGCAGCACAGGACACAGAGCTTTCTTTTCTCTGGGGTTTTTTATTCTGAATTAATAACTTGGGTTCTAGGCTTAGGATGTAGTTGTAAATACATAAAACCACATTTAATTGTATAAAATACGGAAAAGACGGAAATACGGCAAATACAAGAAAACAGTCGATAAAATACGGCAGTGGCTTGCTGTAGAACAGAACACGAGGCAAACCACAGGTGCAGTTAGTTAGTTAGCTAACACTCATTATACAAAACAAAACCAATAGTACAATACATTCTTATGTCCCGTTATCCCTTGTTACATCTTACAAGAAAACACAGAATATTAAACTCGTTCGCAACGTAGCCCCCAAGGACTCAACAACAATTTTAGCAAGTGTTAACACCAGCACATGGTGGGACAATCTGCAAGCATCCCCGTGGTATCGAGTGATTTGGGAAACAATATCACTTTAAAACTATGTCTGGGCTGCACTAAATACTGTTTTAGTTGTACTTTACACAGAATAAGTTCATTTCAAAAGCCATACTCACCCCAGCTCTCCTCAGAGCAATCTCTCACGCTGGATGTAGAAAATGGAGGCTGTGAAGAAAGGGGAGGTTCCTTTGGCATCACATGGTCCTACCCATAATCCTTTTCTCCTTGTTCAAATTACTAAAGGGGAAAATGAACCGCGCCATCTAGTGGACTTAAATATTCACTGCATTTTCCCCACTTGGCTACATTCTCCCCTGCTTTAAAGTCAACGTCCTCGATGACTTTGCACCAGTTTTTCACTTCTTTTACAGCTTCTCGAAAAAATGCAGCACCCAGACTAGATAAAACATGAGAGAACACCTCAGGACTGAGTGAGACTGCATTACAGGCTGACTGAGGCGAATGGTACGGCTCAGGGTTTACCCCAGCATTGGCTCTTTTAGTTCTGCGAGGAGCTCCCGGAATGGGTACCTCAACCTCCGTACCACACTCAGAAGGATCTGAATGCTCTGGTTCAGAAACAGCCTCTGATTCCTGTACCTCTTGGGCGTTACCAACAGGATCATTGTTTACTTTTTCCTCCTGAGTTAACTCTGGATAGGTGACTTCCTCTACCACAACAAACTCAGTATCAGAGGGCTCTGGCAACGATTCTGTCAAAAGAGTGACAGGGGGTACGGTGACAGGGGACTTGGTTCTCATCCGCCTAGGCTCAGGGACAGGGGTAACACATGGCCTAAGATTAACTCTATGGACCCTTTTTAAAGGACCGCCCTCTAAAGGCTCAACTGCATGTGTAGTGCCCTGTACCTCCACCACCCTGTACACAGCAAGACCCCAAGCATCCTGAATTTTGTTCCTACCCAAAGGCCTGTGTCGTAAGTATACCAGCTGACCCACCTCAATGGTTGGACAGTACACTTTGTCTTTGTTCAGCTCAAAGAATTGAACTTATTTCTTTTCAGTGTACTCTCTTGCCCTTGCATGTGCCTCCTTCAAACGCTCTTGGTGGACAACCAACCACTCATGTTTCTTGTCTAACACTTGCTCCTGACCTAATAAAGCATCTACAGGAAGGTGTGGATGAACCCCGAAAAGCAGATAGTACGGTGAGTAGCCAGTCGTAGCATGGGGTGTTACATTGTAGGCATACACCAACTCAGATAAGTGCTCAGGCCAGCGGCGTTTCTTTTCTGGAGGCAGTGCGAAAATAATAGGGTAATAATAGTGGGGGATTTCAACTTCCCCAATATAAATTGGGATAGTCAGAGTGTGAAAGGCTTAGAGGGTGCAGAATTCTTAAAGTGCATCCAGGAGAGCTTTTTGAGCCAACATGTAGAAAGTCCTACAAGAGAGGGGGCGGTACTGGACCTAATTCTGGGGAATGTAGCCGGGCAAGTGGTGGAAGTGTCAATAGGAGAGCATTTTGGCGACAGTGACCACAATTCGGTGAGATTTAAGGTGGTCATGGAAAAAGACAAAGACGGCCCGGAAATAAGGGTTCTAAATTGGGGGAAGGCCGATTTTAATATGATAAGGCAGGATCTGGCCAAATTGGACTGGGAGCAGCTACTTATAGGAAAATCCGCATCAATACAGTGGGAGACTTTCAGAAGGGAAATAGAGAGAGTACAACGCCAACATGTTCCTGTAAAGGTCAAGGGTGGGACCAACAAGCAAAGGGAACCTTGGATGACAAGGGATATACAAAAATGCATTAGAAATAAAAGGGGGGCTTTTGGCAGTTACAAAAGACTAAAGACGGAAGAAGCCCTAGAGGAGTATAAAAAATGCAGGGGCATACTTAAAAAAGAAATTAGGAGGGCGAGGAGGGGCCATGAAATAACACTGGCGAGCAAAATAAAGGAAAATCCTAAGATGTTTTATAAGTATATTAAGGGCAAGAGGATAACCAGGGAAAGGGTAGGGCCCATTAGGGACCAAAGTGGCAATCTGTGTGTAGAGCCAGATGATGTAGGCGGGGTTTTAAATGAATTTTTTGCATCTGTGTTCACTATGGAGAAAGACGATGCAGACATAGAAATCGGGCAAGGGGGCTGTGACATACTTGAACATATTAGCATCGAGAGGGAGGAGGTGCTAGCGGTTTTAACAGGCCAAAAAGTGGATAAATCCCCAGGCCCAGACGAGATGTATCCCAGGCTGCTGTGGGAGGCAAAGGAGGAGATTGCAGGGGCTCTGACACAAATTTTCAGAACCTCTCTGGCCACAGGGGATGTACCAGAGGACTGGAGAACAGCTAACATAGTACCATTATTCAAGAAGGGTAGCAGGGATAAACCAGGGAATTACAGGCCAGTGAGCCTAACATCTGTGGTAGGGAAATTATTGGAAAAAATTCTGAGGGACAAAATTAGTCTCCACTTGGAGAGGCAAGGATTAATCGGGGATAGTCAGCATGGCTTTGTCAAGGGTAAATCATGTCTGACAAATCTGATTGAATTTTTCGAGGGGGTGACTAGGGGGGTGGATGAGGGAAATGCTGTGGATGTGGTTTACATGGACTTCAGTAAAGCTTTTGACAAAGTCCCGCATAGGAGACTGGTCAAGAAGGTAAGAGCCCATGGGATCCAGGGTGCCTTGGCGCGTTGGATCATAAACTGGCTGAGTGGCAGGAGGCAGAGGGTGATGGTCGAAGGTTGCTTTTGTGACTGGAAGCCTGTGTCCAGTGGGGTACCTCAGGGATCGGTGCTGGGTCCCTTGTTGTTTGTGATCTACATAAATGATTTGGATGAGAATGTAAAAGGTATGATCAGTAAGTTCGCAGATGACACGAAAATTGGTGGGGTGGTAAATTGTGAGGAGGAAAGCCTCAGGCTACAGGACGATATAGATGGGTTGGTCAGATGGGCGGAAAAGTGGCAAATGGAATTTAACCCTGAAAAGTGCGAGGTGATGCATTTTGGACGGACAAATAAGGCAAGGGAATACACAATGAGTGGTAGGACCCTAGGAAGTACAGAGGGTCAGAGGGACCTTGGTGTACATGTACATAGATCCCTGAAGGCAGCGGAACAGGTAGATAAGGTGGTTAAAAAGGCATATGGGATACTTGCCTTCATTAGCCGAGGCATAGAATATAAGAGCAGGGAGGTTATGATGGAGCTGTACAAAACACTGGTGAGGCCACAGCTGGAGTACTGTGTGCAGTTCTGGTCGCCTCACTATAGGAAGGATGTGATTGCTTTGGAGAGGGTGCAGAGAAGATTCACCAGGATGTTACCTGGGATGGAGCGCCTCAGCTATGAAGAGAGGCTGGACAGGCTGGGGTTGTTTTCCTTGGAGCAAAGAAGGCTGAGGGGGGACCTGATTGAGGTGTACAAAATGATGAGGGGCATAGATAGGGTAGACAAAGAGGAACTTTTCCCCTTAGTAGGGGGGTCAATAACAAGGGGGCATAGATTCAGGGTAAGGGGCAGGAGATTTAGAGGGGATTTGAGGAGGAACTTTTTCACCCAGAGGGTGGTTGGAATGTGGAACTCAATGCCTGAAAGGGTGGTAGAGGCAGGAACCCTCACAACATTCAAGAAGCATTTGGATGAGCACTTGAAATGCCATTGCATACAAGGCTATGGACCAAATGCTGGAAAATGGGATTAGACTGGACAGGGATGGATGGGCGGCACAGACACGATGGGCCGAAGGGCCTCTTTCTGTGCTGTAAAACTCTGACTCTATGAATCTCTCACATTGAGCATTTCCTTCTGGGTGGTGCGGGTTAGTGCGGGTTTTCTTTACACCATAAAGCTTACACAGCTCGGCAATGATTTCACTCTCAAAATTTCGACCTCTGTCTGAATACAATCTTTCTGGGACCCCATACTTCATGAACCACTCTTTGAGAAGGACATTTGCCGTGGTATCAGCCTTTTGGTCCCGAGTAGGGAAGGCTTGTGTGAATTTAGTGAAAACATCTGTCACCACTAACACATTCTCACGACCATCAGAGGCCGGTTCCAGCATGGTGAAATCTACAGCAACTACTTCAAGGGGCCGGGAGGCTAGAAATGATTTCATAGGGGCATGTATCTTGGGGTGGGGCATTTTTGTCAAAACACACCTCTCGCATTTCTTGACCCACTGTTCCACATCCTCATGCATCCCAACCCAAAAACATCTCTGTCTCAAAAGGTTCTGTGTGCGCTCTATTCCCTGATGGCCCATACGATCATGCACACCTTCAAGCACGACTTCTTTCAAACAAGAGGGCAGTAGTAGCTGGTGACATTCACCAACATGGACATCCTCGATTACACGGTACAACAAGCCATCTTGCTCACAAATACGGTGCCACTGCTTTAACGTGGATAATACTAGCTTGGATAACTGCGACCTCTCCTTGTAAGTTGGCTTTCGCTGCTCACCTCAAAACTTCCTAAACACGCTGAGGGTGGGGCCTGTGTCCTGAAACTTACGTAGTTCCTCTTTAGAGTAACCGGGAAGTGTTGGTGTGTTACCCTGCGACTCACGACGCTCAGTACTTTCTTCTGCGTCCGAAACACGGATCTGTCTGACTTTACAGCACTTGACTCCTGCTGTCACTAAGTCTGGTCCTAGAGCTGTTCCCTTGTGAATGACATTACATATGGCCACACAACCATCATAGTCTGCATCCCCACTGTCTGACTCGGGCTCCCCTGCTAACGGCTGCCTAGAGAGGGCATCTGCTGCTGCATTACAGCGGCCTGGGCGGTACTTGACGTCAAAGTCAAAAACAGCTAACTGAGCCACCCATCTTTGCTCAACAGCACCTAACTTAGCTGTAGAAAGGTGACACAGGGGGTTGTTATCTGTTATGACAGTGAACTTGGAACCTAGAAGGTAACCTCGAAATTTCTCTGAAACAGCCCATTTGAGGGCGAGGAGCTCTAGTTTCATACTGCTGTAGTTTCTGTCATTTCTTTCAGCATTACGGAGCCTCCTACTGGCATATGCTATCACTCTCTTCCTATCTCCCTGCTGCTGGTGGAGGATGGCACCTAATCCTAGGTTACTGGCATCCGTCTCTACAACGAAAGGCTGAGTGAAATCTGCGTAACCTAACACTGGAGCACTGATCAGCTTTTCTTTCAACTGTTCGAAAGCAGCTTGGCACTCAGCTGTCCATGAACCTTCAAACAACCGTTTTGCTTTTGCTGGGCTGTCTTCCCTAAGGCATGCATTGACTACGTCATGGAGAGGGCCAGCTCGTTTAGAAAAATCCTCAATGAACCTCCTGTAATAACTACAGAAGCCAAGAAATGACCTCAGATCTTTGACTGAACTGGGGACCTGCCACTTCTTTACGGCAGCAATTTTCTCTGGATCTGTCCTTATACCCTCCCCTGAAATTTGATGCCCAAGGAACCTGACTTCCTGCTGCAGGAAGTGACACTTTTCAAGCTTTACTTTCAAGCCTGTCTCTTTCAGTCGTCTTAGAGCTGTCTCAAGCCTCTCTAAATGGTCCGGGAAGGTCTGAGAGAACACGAGGATGTCATCTAAATACACCAATAGGATGTGGAACACTAAGTCGCTCATCGTCGCTTGCATAAGTCATTGAAAAGTCGCAGGTCCATTACAGACACCAAAAGGCATTCTGAGGTACTCAAAAAGGCCAAAAGGAGTTGTAAAAGCAGTCTTAGGCCTGTCACTTTCACGAGCAGCAACCTGGTGGTACCCACTTGCAAGATCAATGGTCGAGAAGAACTTTGCACCATGAAGGGCATCAAAACTCTCGTCAATGCGGGGCAAAGGAAATGCGTCACGTCTGGTTTTTGAGTTTAGTTTCCTAAAGTCAACACATAGTCGTATGTCTCCATCAGTCTTACGAACTACCACTATGGGTGAAGCGTATGAACTATTGCTCTCCTGGATGACACGCTTTCTTAGAAGCTTAGTGATGTGGTCCCTCACCTCTTTGTACAGTGTAGGTGGGATACGACGGTATGGCTCTGTAACTGGTGCGTCATCTACCAAGTTAATCTCATGCTCAACTTTATCAGTGTAGCCTAGGTCCTCATCCTTAAAAGCAAATACTTCCGAATACCTGGCTAAAAGTGCACCTAACTCTGCTTGTTGGCCCTGTGTGCCACCTATGTGTAGTTTGTCCAAAAGCAACTGAATGTCTTGGTCTGTCATCTGTCCTTCTTTTCTGCCAACAGTTACTTCCTCTGTGTCAGCGGAGATGCGTTGAAATCGCACCTCACAGGAGTCCTTGTCTACACACTCTGCCTGAGTCGGAATACCAAGCCTGGTCCTGGGGCTTAACCACACATCCTCCTCAGAGAAATTTACCACCTGCACTGGAAATAAATGTCCCTTTGATTCAACTAGAGTGGGGACAACTACCAGGCCACCTGGCAATGGTGTGTTACCTGGCTCCAACAGCATTTTAGTGCTGTCACCTGACTGAGTTTTAAGTCCCTTTACATAGACTGTAGCTATGGAAGACGCAGGCACATGTACAGCACCCCTACCAGCTACACGGACAGAAGATGACTTTGGAGTGATGTTACACTGTTGTACTTGCTGAAATGCTTCCCTCCAATCTGAATCTAACTTTCCCCCTAGAGTAGTGTCAAACTCAGCATGAACTAGTTGTCTGCATCGGCTGATGATGTTCATACCAATAAGACCTGGTGCTGCAGGCTGTGACTGCTGATGCTCTTTGACTACCAGGAAACCACACCCATAGTTATGCCCATAGTTTCAACGTCTAACTCAAGGTAGCCCAAGTAGGGAATGTCCAACCCGTTGGCGGCAGTGATCTTAAGCCACCCGGTTGTAGCCAGCATATCCTCATCCCTCCCAAGTAGGTGCTCTCTGAAAAAACCTTCAGTAATAGTGCTGACTTGGCTCCCGGTATCCAGTAAACAGTTAGCAGTAACCCCCCCAATCTTGAGATCTACTACTGGACATTTACCTATTGCACGGTCAAGAAATCTGTCACGAATACAAGTACTGTTCTGAGAGCCTGCAGGTTTTCCTCGCATTGCCCGGCTCATGGCAATCGAGGGAGCTAGTTTTCCTGCACCCCAGCCGGTATCGGTGGATGTGTTTGCTACCTTGTGCTTCTGAGGACACTGTTTGGCAATGTGTCCCGCCCCGTTACACTTAAAGCAAATAGGCTGACCTTCATCAGTGAACTTTGGCTTGGCTCTAGGTTTCCCAACCTTGTCATTACCAGTGTTTTCCTTCTGTAGAGCAAGACCCCGTACTGCCTCTGTTAGTTCCCCGATAGCTTTACCCTGCTCCGCCACCACTTTAAGAACATCCTGTAAAGTGACAGCCTGGCTGCCTGGTACCCCAATGGCAGAACACTGAAGATCCCTCCCTGTACTGTCACACACTACATTCTTGCTCTTTGCAACTTTAGTGCTACAGGGCTGGTCTTCTAAGGACCATAAGACAGCTTCCTCACATACATCAAACAGGGTAGACTGGGGGTTGCCTCGTACAAACTTGCGCAACTCTCTCCGGAGTGAGGGATCTCTAACACCATCAACAAATCTGTTTCTGACAACCCGTTTTGTGTTCGGCACAGCATCTGGTGATTGCTTTACCACAGCTCTAATAATCTGAGAGAGTGCATGTGAGTATTCTTGGAAATCTTCACCCTCTTCTTGCTTGCGTCCATAGAAAGTTTCTAACAGCGGAGACTCACTGCGTTTTTCGGTGAAAGCCCCCCTTAGGTAACTGAACAGGTCACTGGGCTGCTTAGACTCTCCACCCAACCGTAACCTAATTTCCTGTAGGGCTGCCCCCCTCAACAAAGATCGAATGAAATCTACCTGCTCTGCAGGAGTCTGATCTCTAGCTCGTAGTACACTTTCAAACTCTTCAATGAGCTCATCAACTGAGCGACTATCTTTAGATACCTCACCACTGAATGGTTGGATCTGACGCTCTCTAGGTACATATACATATGACTTGGTTGCCCCATTACCTAGAGTGGCAATAATTGCCATTGCTTGGTCATGGTTTTTTTTCAACTCTGAAATCTGTGATTTGAGTTCATCTATCCGGTTGCCCTCGCCCACACTAGAGGTATTGTCCTCAACATCCGAAGTGTGAGCTCCAACCTCCTCATCAGGAGACTCTAACATTTTGACTCAGTTCACAAGTCCCTGACAGCCACTGAATGGGATGACAGCTGCGACGATTCTTCTCCAATGGTGTCCCTCCTCGGTGCCTTGATGGGTCCTCTCCCAGATTGGTCCTGGCGCCCTCTGGATCCCATCTGTCTGGTCTGGTCCTCCTTAGCAACCCCAGGCAGCACTCTCCGTCCATCTCCAGGTCCACTTGGCACCACACCGCTCTTCCCCCACTGCCGTATTTTATGTATTTTTTCTTTACCGAGCCTGAGAACTCCAAGCTAACAGACCCCAGTCCTGGTACCAAAATGTGTAGCCTGGCGAATTGGAGTAGCACAGGACACAGAGCTTTCTTTTCTCTGGGGTTTTTTATTCTGAATTAATAACTTGGGTTCTAGGCTTAGGATGTAGTTGTAAATACATAAAACCACATTTAATTGTATAAAATACGGAAAAGACGGAAATACGGCAAATACAAGAAAACACAGTCGATAAAATACGGCAGTGGCTTGCTGTAGAACAGAACACGAGGCAAACCACAGGTGCAGTTAGTTAGTTAGCTAACACTCATTATACAAAACAAAACCAATAGTACAATACACTCTTATGTCCCGTTATCCCTTGTTACATCTTACAAGAAAACACAGAATATTAAACTCGTTCGCAACGTAGCCCCCAAGGACTCAACAACAATTTTAGCAAGTGTTAACACCAGCACATGGTGGGACAATCTGCAAGCATCCCCGTGGTATCGAGTGATTTGGGAAACAATATCACTTTAAAACTATGTCTGGGCTGCATTAAATACTGTTTTAGTTGTACTTTACACAGAATAAGTTCATTTCAAAAGCCATATTCACCCCAGCTCTCCTCAGAGCAATCTCTCACGCTGGATGTAGAAAATGGAGGCTGTGAAGAAAGGGGAGGTTCGTTTGGCATCACATGGTCCTACCCATAATCCTTTTCTCCTTGTTCAAATTACTAAAGGGGAAAATGAACCGCGCCATCTAGTGGACCTAAATATTCACTGCATTTTCCCCACTTGGCTACATATATTCTCTGGAGTTTAGAAGAATGAGCGGTGATCTCATTGAAACATACAAAATTCTTACAGGGCTTGACAGGGTAGATGCAGGGAGGATGTTTCCCCTGGCTGGGGAGTCTAGTACCAGGGGTCACAGTTTCAGAATAAGGGGTTGGCCATTTAGGACTGAGATGGGAAGTTTCTTCACTCTGAGGGTGGTGAATCTTTGGAATTCTTTACCCCAGATGGCTGTGGAGGCTCAGTTGTTGAGTATATTCAAGATGGAGATCAATAGATTTTTGGATATTAAGGGAATCAAGTGATGTGGTGATGGTGCAGGAAAGTGGAGATGAGGTAGAAGATCAGCCATGATCTTAATGAATGGCGGAGTAGGCTCGAAGGGCCAAATGGCCTACTCCAGCTCCTATTTCTTATGTTTCTATGCAACCTTGTCTAACTAATGGTGGTTGGCACCAAAAGAAAGGGAAGCGAAATAATAGTTTGTAGCTATGTGCTTTCCTCTTTGGGTTAGCTAGAGTACCTGAAGTACAGGACTGGAGTACCTGAAGAAATTCTCAACGACGACTTGTACAGAGTCTGTTGTGAAGCAACGTCCCAAAGTGCTTCATAGTGAAAGTGGTGGAGGCTAAGCAGGAAGTCGGAAAGAAGCTATGGGAGGGAACCAAAGGCACTAGAGGAGATGAGAATTGAGGAAAGGTTTTGAAGTGTGGTTGTGAGGATTAGAAAGAATTCCAGAGCAAACAAGTCAGATAATCTGAAGGGGTTAGCTGGGATTTAGGGCTGGAGAAGATTCTAAAGTGAGGCCAACGACAGCTTTGAGGATGATTCTCAAGTTCATGTGCTAGCGCCTAATGAGTTTTGTGAGTATGGGTCTGTGAAATAGGACATAGACCCTAGAATCAAGAGAGTTTATGTAAAGGTGAGCTGTGCAAGCCAATGGGTGAAATATTCCTGAGACAACAGAGGTGTGAATGAGGGTTAGGGTGGAGTTTGCTGATGTTGTGGTCATGGAAGGTAGCTTGGTTATGGGGTTTGAAACCCACCTTAGCATTGAACATGATTCTAAGATTGTGTGCCCATAGGTTCAGTCTGAGCAAGCAGCTGGACAGCAATGGATTTGATGCCTGAGGTAAAAAGTTTGTGGTAGGAGGCCAACAAGACGTGCCTGATGTTAAACAGGTGAAAGCAGGGCATAATATGAATCAAACTGTTAGGCGGTACAATTGAGACCAAGCAGTAGAATTGGGTGTCATTGATAAACAGCTGGAAACTGACCCCATGAGTGTAGATAATGGCCCAGAAATTAGGTTCGGGGGCTTGCCGCGCGTGCAAGCCCCCGATGTGCACTTACCCGGCGCGCCTGCCATTCTGCTCCCAGGACGCTTGCAATTCCTGTTTTCAGTTGATTACTCCCGGGCAGCGTCTGACGTCACGCCGCCCAGGAGTGCAGCCAGCGCGAAGCCTCGAGCGCGGAGTCTAAGTTAGACACACCCCTTGAGGTCTCCTTAACATAGGCCACGCCCCCAATTTTTAACACAAGCTGCTAAGCAATTTTACATGCAGAGCAGCATTTTAAATAAATTTTTTGTATTTTTATTAATCTTTAGGCAACTTTTATAAAGTTTTAAATACTTTTACATTATTTTGAAGAATGCAAAGTAGTTTTAAACAGAATTAAAGCGTAGTTATTTTGGTGAGCCGGCTGGGATCACGTGGGCACTGGGCAACCAATGGGAGGTTGCAAAAGTTCATTCATGAGTTTGATAGTAAGAACTGTCAAACTCATGAAAACTCAGGGTGCCCAAAACAGCAATTAAACTACAAATAAAAGTTTAAAAAAATCCCACTAAATAAATGAACTATGAATTACTGTAAAAAACTATTTTAAACAATTAATCAAATTAAAAAAAATTTTTTTTTTAACAAATCCGGTCTAAAAATACACTTACCTTACTGTAAATTCTTTAAAAATAATAAACCTGTGGAAAAAAAATTCTAAATTGTATTAATAGACCACTTACCTGTAAAACTAAGTACTTACGTCTGATTTTTTCAAGCGTAAAAACCGGAGGCCTTTACGCACGGGCAACTCTTTACAAAAAAAGGAATTTCAGCGCGCACGCGCTGCCTGAAACATCGCACGCGTTCCGCCTCTTAAGCCCTTGGTTCAGAGGACAGGAAATGCCGGTTTTCAGCGCATGCGCTGTGCATCCTGAAAACCGGCACTTCCAGCGGGCCCACGCGTGAGTACCCCTTCCGTACTCACGCGTTGGGACCCGAATTACTGGGCCAATGTCTCTGTAGATGAGGAATTGGTGGGGGCTGAGGATAGAGCTTTGGGGCACACAGGTGAAGCCATGGTGGTTAACTCATTGTTGAGACAAGTAGAAATGGAACCGTAGGAGACCACATTGCGATGGAGATCGACGAGAGATAGCAGACTACTGTTCTTCATATAGGATGCTGGCGACTTAAGGATGGATACCATCTACTTCATATATACACCTTCTAACTATTGATGTGATATTCTGGCTGAAGTTTAAACTTTATCTGGTAATTTTAAATGTGCTGACCTCTGACAATAGAACCTAGAAATTTGGAGATGATGAGGATAAAAGTAAATGACTCTGAGATAGAAACATAGAAGATAGGAGCAGGAGTAGGCCATTTGGCCCCTCGAGCCTGCTCCGCCATTTAATGAGATCATGGCTGATCATCCAAATTCAGTACCCTGTCCCTGCTTTCTCCCCATATCCCTTGATCCCTTTAGCCTTAAGAAATATATCTAATCCTTCTTGAATATATTTAATGAATTGGCCTCACCTGCCTTTTGTGGTAGAGATGTCATAATAGTCCTGAACAATTAAGATAACATGTCAATGTGTCTCACGTGGGATGGAAGGGCCTCGTCCACTTTATTTTGAGTTTACAAAGGTGCATTCAAAACATATCAATAAAGCCATTAAGCACATGTTGAGAAACTACTATTTTTAATAGAAGAGGCAAGTTTCCAGATAACCATTCAATAGAAAATACAAACACTCATCCAGTGCAGAAGCTCAAATCCTACATTTTTTTTCTTTGACAAAACAATTTTTTTAAGTTAGTGTCAAGAACCTTCAGTGATATTCCTTCTTTGTGAAGTTACAACTCCTCTGAAATAAGCTTACATAGTCCATGCAAACTGCATCCCCCACATGTGCCGTTAGTTTTTGATACAGATATGGTTTCCCGAACGTACGGATGGAACTGCCGTTGGCGGCTTCGAGGGCGGGGCCGTGGTTCCCCCCCTGTATGTCTATGGGCACCCGTGTCGCAGAGGAAATGACGTCCAGAGTCAGTGTCCGTAATGAATAACAGACTACCTGAACGGCCGACAGCCACGGTAGCTAATGAGTGGGCCTTCGCGTTTCCCAACGCGGTAAAGCTGCACGGGGGCCGGCACTTCTTAGCTTTGGGGCCGAACTGTGCGTGGTAGAAGCACATGTTTGGGGGCTGCCGCCGTTGGGCTGTGGCAGTGGGGGCAGGGCCCCGCATGGCCGCGCAGTACTGTTGCCCGGCGGAGAAAAATTTGTCGGCCTCCTTGGCCTGGTCGCGGAAATCACCAATATGAGAGTTGGCTAAAGCCGACAGTACCTGCCCTGGCAGCTGTTGTAGGAACAGTTCTCTGAAGAGGAAGCACAGCTTGTGCTTGCCCAGGAGGGTTAGCATGTGGTCCATCAGTTCTGAGGGCTTGGAGTCGCCAAGCCTGGGTAGAGAGAGAAGCTGGCATGCACGCTTGGGTTCAGTTAGTCCAAAAGTCTCTAGGAGGTGCGTTTTCAGCGTCGCAAATTTGTGGTGCTCCAGGGGGTCCTCGAGCAGGCTCACGACTCTGGCCGCGGAGGAGCTGCCGAGAGCAGAGACGACGTAATAATACTTTGTGTCGTCCGCGGTGGTGTCCCAGAGTACAAACTGAGCCTCGGCCTGGGCGAACCAAGCAGCAGCCTGTCGGTCCCAAAACTCCGGTAATTTGAGAGAAACGGCATTCGTCGCCATCTCGGATAAAGTCTTTGGAAACGTCCAAAAGAGAAACGGGGTCACCAATGTAGGAGTCGCTGGAAACCAACAGACTGCGAGACTTTCGTAGCAGCAAAGAAAAACGTGTGTTAGCTTTATTAACTCTCCACATGGACTGAGGGACTCGGCTTCATCGCAGGGCAATGACGTCGTCACACAGTCGACGACTCTTAAAAAGACCCTGCCCCGATAACCCAACCAAGTTCCGTACATAACGTGGAGCAATAACAACATTGGCTAAACATAGTGAATTGTGTTAATGTCCCAATGTGGTCTCCGCCACAATACTCTCCTTAATCCAATATCCTGCCAACGCTCACTCGTACCAAATGGCCATTTGAGTAAGGCACTCCTGGAGGATGCCTGACTCCTATGGAAGCACACTGCAGCTGGGAGTCGGGTGGGGAATGTTGAGTCTGTGTTTACAAATGCAGTTATACTGAATAACAGGACACAGACTACAGAAGTAAGTAAACAGGTCTTTAGTGATTGAGGGTCAGGGCGGAACTGAGGTACACTTTGCTCCACAGGGTTTATATACCGGTGTGGTCACCACCGGTACTACAATGTACAGAAGCCGTCAAAAAGTAGTCCATCACCTTAAGGTATCCTCTTAAGGTAGTACAGGTTACCTACACTACAGGGAAGTGGTAAGGGGAGACTGAGGGAGGTAAAAAAGGGAGAAAAGGTTCAACAGATCAGATTTAAAAGGGTGCTGAGCAGTAACAGCTTCGTAGCCTAGTGGTTAAGGTTCTAGACTAGCTAGTCTAGAGGTTGTGAAGTTTAAATCCCCCCATGTGGAAGTTGTGAAACTGAATTCAATTTGTGAGATGGAACTGGAAAAAATGACCATAAAAACCAGACTATTGTAAAAACCCAACTGGTTCACTAATGCCCCTCAAGGAAGAGGACCTGGTCCAGTCACACACTATGTAGTTGACTCCTAATAGGAATGGGCAATAAATACTGGCTGGCTACTGTTGCCCTGCTTGCTAATCATGATCTTAGGCAATAGGTACTGATTAGAGGGAGAATGCCTTCTCTCAGGGGTTGGGGGAAGAAGGGAAAGGGATCAGTGTGTCAATTAGGCAAAGGCACACTTTCTGGCTACACAGCAGCATTGGCAGAGGCCTGGGAGCAGGGCTTCAGTCAATCTTATCAACAACAGAAGTTTTTTGGTGCATGGGGATTATAGGATGGGGCGATGGGAAAAAGTGTGATTAGGCTTTAAGATAGAGATTGTGCTTTTGAAACTGGTAAAATGTGTTACCCTCACTATTGAAAACTTACACACTGAGCAGTGAAGGGGAAGAGTGCAACTGAATAAGCTACAGGGCTCACTGATGAAAGCTCCTGCTGTGTCATGGCTGAGGTCGAAGAGCTGAGATGGTAGGAAACTGGTTGGAGCATCAGCCGATTTGGGTTCGACCGCTTCCACCACAGGCCCTGGACTGAGGCCCGAGCTTCCAAAGGTGTTCTGACACTCGTGGCTGAAGTCATCGGGTGCACTGGGATTAGGGTTCAGCAGGTCATTCAAAAACGTCAACTCATGTTTCTCCAGATCCTCACTTTCTAACATGCCCGCTAGTAGCTCCTTCAGCACTGAAACACAAAGGAGAGCTGTGGTCATACCAAGCTGAGTGAACTGGGCATTCCACACAAACACTTCCTAATCAGCCCAGGACTAAACAGGCTGCAACCACACGACATTCACTCAGTGGGGACACTTGCTGCAATTGGTAAGTTGAGAATCAGAGGAGATAAAAGGTCATTATGGAAGCAGAGTGATGCAAGATTCATTAACCGCTGTGATCAGGTGGAAAGCCTCCATCAGTGCAGTATTCATCGGAACAAACTGGAACAGTTCAGGAGTATGTAACGAGAATAAAGGCAATTAACTGAAGACAGCGTGCAGACATAAACACCCCTGCGATGAAATATGTCATTCATCAGAATCTGTATTTAACTACATATATTGTATTGCCTGCTCCTGTGTTTTTACCTTGTATTGTATATAGTGCACCGCCCCTTTCTCCCCATTGGGTGTGTCGGCTCCGCCCATACCTGGCCCTACTTAAGACAAGCCCAGGCTTGTCTTGAAGCAGAACAGCAGAATGCTAGGTGAAGACACAGGCATCTTTCTTTGTTTTACCCAGTTAACTTTGAGCCTTGAAGTTATTGAGGCGCATCAACCCCATCGTGTCTCACAAAGCTGTGAAGATTGTGAAAGGAATTTAAAAAAAGATTTGCATTTATATAGCACCTTTCAGGACCTCAGGATGCCCCAAAGCACTTACAGCCCACTGCATTTGGCATGGTTAGTTCTTCACGGCGAGGGCTCGGTCTGTGTCACAGCGTGGGCTCAGCCTGTGTCGTGACGAGGGCTCGTTCTGTGTCGCGGCGAGGGCTCGGACTGTGTCAGGGCGCTGGCTCTGTCTGTGGTCATGGCGAGTGCTCGGCCTGTGTCGCAGCGAGAGCTCGGCATGTGTCGCGGCGAGGGCTCGGTCTGTGTCGCAGCGAGGGTTCGGGCTGTGTCGCGGCGAGGGCTCGGCCTGTGTTGAGGCGAGGGCTAGGTCTGTGTGACGGCGACGGCTCGGTCTGTGGTCACGGCGAGGGTTCGATCTGTGTCACGGCGCGGGCTCGGTCTGTGGTCACGGTGAGGGCTCAGTCTGTGTCACGGCGAGGGCTCGGCCTGTGTCGCGGCGTGGGCTCGGAATGTGTCGCGGCGAGGGCTCGGTCTGTGTCACGGCGAGGGCTCAGCCTGTTTCGCGGCGAGGGCTCAGCCTGTGTCGCGGCGTGGGCTCGGCCTGTGTCGCGGCGAGGGCTCGGTCTGTGTCACGGTGAGGGCTCGGTCCGTGTCACGGCGAGGGCTCGGTCTGTGTCATGGTGAGGGCTCGGTCTCTGGTGATGGCGAGGTCTCGGTCTGTGTCCCGGCGAGGGCTCGGTCTGTGTCACGAGCCCTGTGTCGCGGCGAGGGCTCGGCCTGTGTCGCGGCGAGGTCTCGGCCTGTGTCACGGCAAGGTCTTGGTCTGTGTCGCGGTGATGGATTAGTCTGTGGTCCCGGCGAGGGCTCGGTCTGTGTCACGGCAAGGGCTCGGTCCGTGTCACGGCGAGGGCTCGGTCTGTGTCATGGTGAGTGCTCGGTCTCTGGTGATGGCGAGGTCTCGGTCTGTGTCCCAGCGACGGCTCGGTCTGTGTCATGAGCCCTGTGTCGCGGCGAGGGCTCGGCCTATGTCGCGGCGAGGTCTCGGCCTGTGTCGCGGCGAGGTCTCGGCCTGTGTCACGGCAAGGTGTTGGTCTGTGTCACGGTGATGGATCAGTCTGTGGTCGCGGTGATGGCTCGGTCCATGTCACAGTGAGGGCTCGGACTGTGTCAGGGCACTGGCTCCATCTGTGGTCACGGCGAGTGCTCGGCCTGTGTCGCAGCAAGAGCTCGGCAAGTGTCGCGGCGAGGGCTCGGTCTGTGTTGCAGCGAGGGTTCGGGCTGTCGCGGTGAGGGCTCGGCCTGTGTCGAGGCGAGGGCTAGGTCTGTGTCATGGCAATGGCTCGGTCTGTGGTCACGGCGAGGGTTCGATCTGTGTCGTGGCAAGGGCTCGGTCTGTGCCATGGCGAGGGCTCGGCCTGTGTCGCGGCGTGGGCTCGGAATGTGTCGCGGTGAGGGCTCGGTCTGTGTCGCGGCGAGGGCTCATCCTGCGTCGCGGTGAGGGCTTAGCCTGTGTTGTGGCGTGGGCTCGGCCTGTGTCGCGGTGAGGGCTCGGCCTGTGTCGCGCTAAGGGCTCAGTCTTTGTCGCGGCGACGGCTCGGTCTGTGGTCACGGCGAGGGCTCGATCTGTGTCACGGCGAGGGCTCGGTCTGTGGTCCCGGCGAGGGCTCGGTCTGTGTCACGGCAAGGGCTCGGTCCGTGTCACGGCGAGGGCTCGGTCTGTGTCATGGTGAGGGCTCGGTCTCTGGTGATGGCGAGGTCTCGGTCTGTGTCCCGGCGAGGGCTCGGTCTGTGTCACGAGCCCTGTGTCGCAGCGAGGGCTCGGCATATGTCGTGGCGAGGGCTCGGTCTGTGTCGCGGTGAGGGCTCGGTCTGTGTCGCGGCATGGGCTCGGCCTGTGTCGCGGTGAAGGCTCGGCTTATGTCGCAGCGAGGGCTCGGTCTGTGTCGCGGCTACGGCTTGGTCTGTGGTCACAGCGAGGGCTCGATCTGTGTCACGGTGAGGGCTCGTTCAGTGGTCATGACGAGGGCTCGGTCTGTGTCATGGCGAGGGCTCAGTCCGTGTCATGGCGAGGGCTCGGTCTGTGTCACGGCGAGGGCTCGGCCCGTGTCACGACAAGGGATCGTTCTGTGTCATGGTGAGGGCTTGGTCTCTGTTGCACCGAGGGCTCGGCATGTGTCGCGGCGAGGGCTCGGCCTGTGTCACGGCGAGGGTTCAGTCTGTGTAGGGGCGAGGTCTCGGAATGTGAAGCAGCGAGGGCTCAATCTGTGTCGCGGCGAGGGCTTGGCCTGTGTCGTGGCGAGGGCTCGGTCTGTGTCATGGCGAGGTCTCGGTCTGTGGTGATGGCGAGGTCTCGGTCTGTGTCCCGGCTAGGGCTCAGTGTGTGTCACGAGCTGTGTGTCGCAGCGAGGGCTGGGCCTGTGTCGCGGCGAGGGACCAGTCTGTGTCACGGCGAGGGCTCTGCCTGTGTCACGGCGAGGCCTTGGTCTGGGTCACGGCGAGGGCTCGGTCTGTGTCGCGGCGAGGGCTCGGTCTGTGTCGCGGTGAAGGCTCGGTCTGTGTCACGCCGAGGGCTCAGTCTGCGTCACGGCGAGGGTTCGGACTGTGTCACGAGCCCTGTGTCGCGGCGAGGGCTGGGCCTGTGTCGCGGCGAGGGCTCAGCCTGTGTCGCTGCGAGGGCTCGGCCTGTGTCATGGTGAGGGCTTGGTCCTTGTCGCGCCGAGGGCTCGGCATGTGTCGCGGTGAGCGCTCAGCCTGTGTCGCTCCGAGGGTTCAGTCTGTGTAGCGGCGAGGTCTCGGAATGTGTCGCAGCGAGGACTCGGTCTGTGTCGCGGCGAGGGCTTGGCCTGTGTCACGGCGAGGGCTCGGTCTGTGTCATGGCGAGGTCTCGGTCTGTGGTGACGGCGAGGTCTCAGTCTGTGTCACGAGCCCTGTGTCGCGGCGAGGGCTGGGCCTGTGTTGCGGCGAGAGCTCGGCCTGTGTCGCGGTGAGGGCTCGGCCTGTATCACGGCGAGGTCTTGGTCTGGGTCGTGGTGAAGGCTCGGTCTGTGTCGCGGCGAGGGCTCGGGTTGCGTCGCGGCGAGGGCTCGGTCTGTGTCGCGGCGAAGGCGCGGTCTGTGTCGCGCTGAGGGCTCAGTCTGTGTCGTGGCGAGGGCTCGGTATCTGTCACTTCGAGGGTTCGGTCTGCGTCGCGGCGAGGTCTCGGTCTGTGTCACGGCGAGGGCTCGCTCTGCGTCGCAGCGAGGGTTCGGTCTGCGTCGCAGCGAGCGCTCGGACTGTGTCGCGGCGTGGGCTCGGTCTGTGGTCATGGCGAGGCCTCGATTTGTGTCATGGCGAGGGCTCGGTCTGTGGTCCCAGCGAGGGCTCGGTCTGTGTCACGGTGAGGGCTCGGTCCGTGTCATGGCGAGGGCTCGGTCTGTGTCATGGTGAGGGCTCGGTCTCTGGTGATGGCGAGGTCTCGGTCTGTGTCCCGGCGAGGGCTCGGTCTATGGCATGGTGAGGGCTTGGTCTCTGTCGCGCCAAGGGCTCGGCATGTGTCGCGGCGAGGGCTCGGCCTGTGTCCCGGCGAGGGTTCAGTCTGTGTCACGGCGATGTCTCGGAATGTGTCGCAGCGAGGGTTCAGTCTGCGTCGCAGCGAGGTCTCGGTCTGCGTCGCGGCGAGTGCTCGGTCTGTGTCGCGGCGTGGGCTCGGTCTGTGTCAGGGTGCTGGCTCAGTCTGTGGTCACGGCGAGGGCTCGGCCTGTGTCGTGGTGAGGGCTCGGGCTCTGTCGCGCCGAGGGCTCGACATGTGTCACGGCGAGGGCTCGGCCTGTGTCACGGCGAGGGTTCAGTCTGTGTAGCGGCGAGGTCTCGGAATGTGTCACAGCAAGGGCTCGGTCTGTGTCACAGCGAGGGCTTGGCCTGTGTCACGGCGAGAGCTCGGTCTGTGTCACGGCGAGGGCTATGTCCGTTTCACGGCGAGGGCTCGGTCTGTGTCACGGCGAGGGCTCGGTCCGTGTCATGGTGAGGGCTCAGTCTGTGTCATGGTGAGGGCTTGGTCTCTGTCGCGCTGAGGGCTCAGCATGTGTCGCGGCGAGGGCTTGGCCTGTGTCGTGGCAAGGGTTCAGTCTGTGTAGCGGCGAGTTCTCGGAATGTGTCGCAGCGAGGGCTCAGTTGTGTCCCGGCGAGGGCTCGGTCTGTGTCACGAGCACTGTGTCGCGGCGAGGGCTGGGTCTGTGTCGCGGCGAGGGCTCGGCCAGTGTCGCGGCGAGGGTTCAGTCTGTGTAGTGGCGAGGTCTCAGAATGTGTCGCAGCTAGGGCTCGGTCTGTGTTCGGCGAGGGCTCGGTCCGTGTCACGGCGAGGGCTCGGTCTGTGTCACGGCGAGGCCTCGGTCCATGTCACGGCGAGGGCTCGGTCTGTGTCACGGCGAGGGCTCAGTCCGTGTCATGGCGAGGGCTCAGTCTGTGTCATGGTGAGGGCTTGGTCTCTGTTGCGCCGAGGGCTCGGCATGTGTCATGGCGAGGGATCGGCCTGTGTCGCGGCGAGGGTTCAGTCTGTGTCGTGGCGAGGTCTCGGAATGTGTCGCAGCGAGGGCTCGGTCTGTGTCCCGGCGAGGGCTCAGTCTGTGTCACGAGCCCTGGGTCGTGGCGAGGGCTGGGCCTGTGTCGCGGCGAGGGCTGGGCCTGTGTCGCGGTGAGGGCTCGGCCTGTGTCGCAGCGAGGGTTCAGTCTGTGTAGCGGCGAGGTCTCGGCCTGTGTCGCAGCAAGGGCTCGGTCTGTGTCACGGCGAGGGCTTGGCCTGTGTCATGGCGAGGGCTCGGTCTGTGTCACGGCGAGGGCTTTGTCCGTGTCATGGCGAGGGCTCGGTCCGTGTCACAGCGAGGGCTCGGTCTGTGTCATGGCGAGGGCTCGGTCTGTGTCATGGTGAGGGCTTGGTCTCTGTCGCACCAAGGGCTCGGCATGTGTCGCGGTGAGGGCTCGGCCTGTGTCGCGGCGAGGGTTCAGTCTGTGTAGCGGCGAGGTCTCGGAACGTGTCACAGCGAGGGCTCGGTCTGTGTCCCGGCGAGGTCAAGGTCTGGGTCGTGGTGAGGGCTCGGTCTGTGTCGCGGCGAGGGCTCGGTATCTGTCGCTGCGAGGGTTCGGTCCGCGTCGTAGCAAGGTCTCGGTCTGCGTCGCAGCGAGCGCTCGGCCCGTGTCACGGCGAGTGCTCGGCCCGTGTCACGGCGAGGGCTCGGCCCGTGTCACGGCGAGGGCTCGGTCCGTGTCACGGCGAGGGCTCGGTCCGTGTCATGGCGAGGGCTCGGTCTGTGTCATGGTGAGGGCTTGGTCTCTGTCGCGCCGAGGGCTCGGTCTGTGTCCCGGCGAGCGCTCGGTCTGTGTCACGAGCCCTGTGTCGCGGCGAGGGCTGGGCCTGTGTCACGGCGAGGGCTCGGCCTGTGTCGCGGCGAGGGCTCGGCCTGTGTCGCGGCGAGGGTTCAGTCTGTGTAGCGGCGAGGTCTCGGAATGTGTCGCAGCGAGGGCTCGGTCTGTGTCGCGGCGAGGGCTTGGCCTGTGTCGCGGCGAGGGTTCGGTCTGTGTCATGGCGAGGTCTCGGTCTGTGGTGATGGCGAGGTCTTGGTCTGTGTCCCGGTGAGGGCTCAGTCTGTGTCACGAGCCCTGTGTCGCGGCGAGGGCTGAGCCTGTGTCGCGGGGAGGGCTCGGCCTGTGTCGCAGCGAGGCCTCGGACTGTGTCACGGCGAGTTCTTGGTCTGGGTCGCGGTGAGGGCTCGGTCTGTGTCGCGGCGAGGGCTCGGCCTGTGTCACGGCGAGGCCTTGGTCTCTGTCGCTTTGAGGGGTTGGTCTGTGGTCGCGGTGATGGCTCGGACTATGTCGCGGCAAGGGCTCGGACTGTGTCACAGCGAAGGCTCGGTCTGTGTCACGCCGAGGGCTCAGTCTGTGTCACGGCGAGGGCTCGGTATCTGTCGCAGCAAGGGTTCGGTCTGCGTCGCAGCGAGCTCTTGGTCTGCGTCGCCGCAAGGGCTCGATCTGCATCGTGGCGAGGGCTCGGTCTGCATCACGGCGAGCGCTCGGTCTGTGTCGCGGCGTGGGCTCGGCCTGTGTTGCGGCGAGGGCTCATTCTGTGTCGCAGCGAGGGCTCGGTCTGTGTCAGTCCGCGGGCTCAGTCTGTGGTCACAGTGAGGGCTCGGTCTCTGTCGCGCCGAGGGCTCGGCATGTGTTGCGGCGAGGGCTCGGCCTGTGTCGCAGCGAGGTTTCAGTCTGTGTAGCGGCGAGGTCTCGGAATGTGTCGCAGCAAGGGCTCGGTCTGTGTCGCGGTGAGGGCTCGGCCCGTGTCACGGCGAGGGTTCGGCCCGTGTCACGGCGAGGGCTCGGTCCGTGTCACGGCGAGGGCTCGGCCCGTGTCACGGCGAGGGCTCGGTCCGTGTCACGGCGAGGGCTCGGTCCGTGTCATGGCGAGGGCTCGGTCTGTGTCATGCTGAGGGCTTGGTCTCTGTCGCGCCGAGGGCTCGGCCTGTGTCGTGGCGAGGGCTTGGCCTGTGTCACAGCGAGGGTTCAGTCTGTGTAGCGGCGAGGTCTTGGAATGTGTTGCAGCGATGGCTCGGTCTGTGTCCCGGCGAGGGCTCGGTCTGTGTCACGAGCCCTGTGTCGTGGCGAGGGCTGGCCTGTGTCGCGGCGAGGGCTCGGCCTGTGTCGCGGCGAGGGCTCGGCCTGTGTCACAGGGAGGGTTCAGTCTGTGTACCGGCGAGGTCTCGGAATGTGTCGCAGCAAGGGCTCGGTCTGTGTCACGGTGAGGGCTACGCCTGTGTCATGGCGAGGGCTCGGTCTGTGTCACGGCGAGGGCTCGGTCCGTGTCACGGCGAGGGCTCGGTCCGTGTCACGGCGAGGGCTCGGTCCGTGTCATGGCGAGGGCTCGGTCTGTGTCATGGTGAGGGCTTGGTCTCTGTCGCGCCAAGGGCTCGGCATGTGTCGCGGCAAGGGCTCGGCCTGTGTCCCGGCGAGGGTTCAGTCTGTGTCACGGCGATGTCTCGGAATGTGTCGCAGCGAGGGTTCAGTCTGCGTCGCAGCGAGGTCTCGGTCTGCGTCGCGGCGAGTGCTCGGTCTGTGTCGCGGCGTGGGCTCGGTCTGTGTCAGGGCGCTGGCTCAGTCTGTGGTCACGGCGAGGGCTCGGCCTGTGTCGTGGTGAGGGCTCGGGCTCTGTCGCGCCGAGGGCTCGACATGTGTCACGGCGAGTGCTCGGCCTGTGTCACGGCGAGGGTTCAGTCTGTGTAGCGGCGAGGTCTCGGAATGTGTCACAGCAAGGGCTCGGTCTGTGTCACAGCGAGGGCTTGGCCTGTGTCACGGCGAGAGCTCGGTCTGTGTCACGGCGAGGGCTATGTCCGTTTCACGGCGAGGGCTCGGTCTGTGTCACGGCGAGGGCTCAGTCCGTGTCATGGTGAGGGCTCAGTCTGTGTCATGGTGAGGGCTTGGTCTCTGTCGCGCTGAGGGCTCAGCATGTGTCGCGGCGAGGGCTCGGCCTGTGTCATGGCAAGGGTTCAGTCTGTGTAGCGGCGAGTTCTCGGAATGTGTCGCAGCGAGGGCTCAGTTGTGTCCCGGCGAGGGCTCGGTCTGTGTCACGAGCACTGTGTCGCGGCGAGCGCTGGGTCTGTGTCGCGGCGAGGGCTCGGCCAGTGTCGCGGCGAGGGTTCAGTCTGTGTAGTGGCGAGGTCTCAGAATGTGTCGCAGCTAGGGCTCGGTCTGTGTTCGGCGAGGGCTCGGTCCATGTCACGGCGAGGGCTCGGTCTGTGTCACGGCGAGGCCTCGGTCCGTGTCACGGCGAGGGCTCGGTCTGTGTCACGGCGAGGGCTCAGTCCGTGTCATGGCGAGGGCTCAGTCTGTGTCATGGTGAGGGCTTGGTCTCTGTTGCGCCGAGGGCTCGGCATGTGTCATGGCGAGGGCTTGGCCTGTGTCGCGGCGAGGGTTCAGTCTGTGTCGTGGCGAGGTCTCGGAATGTGTCGCAGCGAGGGCTCGGTCTGTGTCCCGGCGAGGGCTCGGTCTGTGTCACGAGCCCTGGGTCGCGGCGAGGGCTGGGCCTGTGTCGCGGCGAGGGCTGGGCCTGTGTCGCGGCGAGGGCTCGGCCTGTGTCGTGGCAAGGGTTCAGTCTGTGTAGCGGCGAGTTCTCGGAATGTGTCGCAGCGAGGGCTCAGTTGTGTCCCGGCGAGGGCTCGGTCTGTGTCACGAGCACTGTGTCGCGGCGAGGGCTGGGTCTGTGTCGCGGCGAGGGCTCGGCCAGTGTCGCGGCGAGGGTTCAGTCTGTGTAGTGGCGAGGTCTCAGAATGTGTCGCAGCTAGGGCTCGGTCTGTGTTCGGCGAGGGCTCGGTCCGTGTCACGGCGAGGGCTCGGTCTGTGTCACGGCGAGGCCTCGGTCCGTGTCACGGCGAGGGCTCGGTCTGTGTCACGGCGAGGGCTCAGTCCGTGTCATGGCGAGGGCTCAGTCTGTGTCATGGTGAGGGCTTGGTCTCTGTTGCGCCGAGGGCTCGGCATGTGTCATGGCGAGGGCTCGGCCTGTGTCGCGGCGAGGGTTCAGTCTGTGTCGTGGCGAGGTCTCGGAATGTGTCGCAGCGAGGGCTCGGTCTGTGTCCCGGCGAGGGCTCGGTCTGTGTCACGAGCCCTGGGTCGCGGCGAGGGCTGGGCCTGTGTCGCGGCGAGGGCTGGGCCTGTGTCGCGGCGAGGGCTCGGCCTGTGTCGCAGCGAGGGTTCAGTCTGTGTAGCGGCGAGGTCTCGGAATGTGTCGCAGCAAGGGCTCGGTCTGTGTCACGGCGAGGGCTTGGCCTGTGTCATGGCGAGGGCTCGGTCTGTGTCACGGCGAGGGCTTTGTCCGTGTCATGGCGAGGGCTCGGTCCGTGTCACAGCGAGGGCTCGGTCTGTGTCATGGCGAGGGCTCGGTCTGTGTCATGGTGAGGGCTTGGTCTCTGTCGCACCAAGGGCTCGGCATGTGTCGCGGTGAGGGCTCGGCCTGTGTCGCGGCGAGGGTTCAGTCTGTGTAGCGGCGAGGTCTCGGAACGTGTCGCAGCGAGGGCTCGGTCTGTGTCCCGGCGAGGTCAAGGTTTGGGTCGCGGTGAGGGCTCGGTCTGTGTCGCGGCGAGGGCTCGGTATCTGTCGGTGCGAGGGTTCGGTCCGCGTCGTAGCAAGGTCTCGGTCTGCGTCGCAGCGAGCGCTCGGCCCGTGTCACGGCGAGTGCTCGGCCCGTGTCACGGCGAGGGCTCGGCCCGTGTCACGGCGAGGGCTCGGTCCGTGTCACGGCGAGGGCTCGGTCTGTGTCATGGTGAGGGCTTGGTCTCTGTCGCGCCGAGGGCTCGGTCTGTGTCCCGGCGAGCGCTCGGTCTGTGTCACGAGCCCTGTGTCGCGGCGAGGGCTGGGCCTGTGTCACGGCGAGGGCTCAACCTGTGTCGCAGCGAGGGCTCGGCCTGTGTCGCGGCGAGGGTTCAGTCTGTGTAGCGGCGAGGTCTCGGAATGTGTCGCAGCGAGGGCTCGGTCTGTGTCGCGGCGAGGGCTTGGCCTGTGTCGCGGCGAGGGTTCGGTCTGTGTCATGGCGAGGTCTCGGTCTGTGGTGATGGCGAGGTCTTGGTCTGTGTCCCGGTGAGGGCTCAGTCTGTGTCACGAGCCCTGTGTCACGGCGTGGGCTGAGCCTGTGTCGCGGGGAGGGCTCGGCCTGTGTCGCAGCGAGGCCTCGGACTGTGTCACGGCGAGTTCTTGGTCTGGGTCGCGGTGAGGGCTCGGTCTGTGTCGCGGCGAGGGCTCGGCCTGTGTCACGGCGAGGCCTTGGTCTCTGTCGCTTTGAGGGGTTGGTCTGTGGTCGCGGTGATGGCTCGGACTATGTCGCGGCAAGGGCTCGGACTGTGTCACAGCGAAGGCTCGGTCTGTCTCACGCCGAGGGCTCAGTCTGTGTCACGGCGAGGGCTCGGTATCTGTCGCAGCAAGGGTTCGGTCTGCGTCGCAGCGAGCTCTTGGTCTGCGTCGCCGCAAGGGCTCGATCTGCATCGTGGCGAGGGCTCGGTCTGCATCACGGCGAGCGCTCGGTCTGTGTCGCGGCGTGGGCTCGGCCTGTGTGGCGGCGAGGGCTCGTTCTGTGTCGCAGCGAGGGCTCGGTCTGTGTCAGTCCGCGGGCTCAGTCTGTGGTCACAGTGAGGGCTCGGTCTCTGTCGCGCCGAGGGCTCGGCATGTGTCGCGGCGAGGGCTCGGCCTGTGTCGCAGCGAGGTTTCAGTCTGTGTAGCGGCGAGGTCTTGGAATGTGTCGCAGCGAGGGCTCGGTCTGTGTCCCGGCGAGGGCTCGGTCTGTGTCACGAGCCCTGTGTCGTGGCGAGGGCTGGCCTGTGTCGCGGCGAGGGCTCGGCCTGTGTCACGGCGAGGGCTCGGCCTGTGTCACAGGGAGGGTTCAGTCTGTGTACCGGCGAGGTCTCGGAATGTGTCGCAGCAAGGGCTCGGTCTGTGTCACGGTGAGGGCTACGCCTGTGTCATGGCGAGGGCTCGGTCTGTGTCACGGCGAGGGCTCGGTCCGTGTCACGGCGAGGGCTCGGTCCGTGTCATGGCGAGGGCTCGGTCTGTGACATGGTGAGGGCTTGGTCTCTGTCGCGCCAAGGGCTCAGCATGTGTCGCGGCGAGGGCTCGGCCTGTGTCCCGGCGAGGGTTCAGTCTGTGTCACGGCGATGTCTCGGAATGTGTCGCAGCGAGGGTTCAGTCTGCGTCGCAGCGAGGTCTCGGTCTGCGTCGCGGCGAGTGCTCGGTCTGTGTCGCGGCGTGGGCTCGGTCTGTGTCAGGGCGCTGGCTCAGTCTGTGGTCACGGCGAGGGCTCGGCCTGTGTCGTGGTGAGGGCTCGGGCTCTGTCGCGCCGAGGGCTCGACATGTGTCACGGCGAGGGCTCGGCCTGTGTCACGGCGAGGGTTCAGTCTGTGTAGCGGCGAGGTCTCGGAATGTGTCACAGCAAGGGCTCGGTCTGTGTCACAGCGAGGGCTTGGCCTGTGTCACGGCGAGAGCTCGGTCTGTGTCACGGCGAGGGCTATGTCCGTTTCACGGCGAGGGCTCGGTCTGTGTCACGGCGAGGGCTCGGTCCGTGTCATGGTGAGGGCTCAGTCTGTGTCATGGTGAGGGCTTGGTCTCTGTCGCGCTGAGGGCTCAGCATGTGTCGCGGCGAGGGCTCGGCCTGTGTCGTGGCAAGGGTTCAGTCTGTGTAGCGGCGAGTTCTCGGAATGTGTCGCAGCGAGGGCTCAGTTTTGTCCCGGCGAGGGCTCGGTCTGTGTCACGAGCACTGTGTCGCGGCGAGGGCTGGGTCTGTGTCGCGGCGAGGGCTCGGCCAGTGTCGCGGCGAGGGTTCAGTCTGTGTAGTGGCGAGGTCTCAGAATGTGTCGCAGCTAGGGCTCGGTCTGTGTTCGGCGAGGGCTCGGTCCGTGTCACGGCGAGGGCTCGGTCTGTGTCACGGCGAGGCCTCGGTCCGTGTCACGGCGAGGGCTCGGTCTGTGTCACGGCGAGGGCTCAGTCCGTGTCATGGCGAGGGCTCAGTCTGTGTCATGGTGAGGGCTTGGTCTCTGTTGCGCCGAGGGCTCGGCATGTGTCATGGCGAGGGCTCGGCCTGTGTCGCGGCGAGGGTTCAGTCTGTGTCGTGGCGAGGTCTCGGAATGTGTCGCAGCGAGGGCTCGGTCTGTGTCCCGGCGAGGGCTTGGCCTGTGTCATGGCGAGGGCTCGGTCTGTGTCACGGCGAGGGCTTTGTCCGTGTCATGGCGAGGGCTCGGTCCGTGTCACAGCGAGGGCTCGGTCTGTGTCATGGCGAGGGCTCGGTCTGTGTCATGGTGAGGGCTTGGTCTCTGTCGCACCAAGGGCTCGGCATGTGTCGCGGTGAGGGCTCGGCCTGTGTCGCGGCGAGGGTTCAGTCTGTGTAGCGGCGAGGTCTCGGAACGTGTCACAGCGAGGGCTCGGTCTGTGTCCCGGCGAGGTCAAGGTCTGGGTCGCGGTGAGGGCTCGGTCTGTGTCGCGGCGAGGGCTCGGTATCTGTCGCTGCGAGGGTTCGGTCCGCGTCGTAGCAAGGTCTCGGTCTGCGTCGCAGCGAGCGCTCGGCCCGTGTCACGGCGAGTGCTCGGCCCGTGTCACGGCGAGGGCTCGGCCCGTGTCACGGCGAGGGCTCGGTCCGTGTCACGGCGAGGGCTCGGTCCGTTTCATGGCGAGGGCTCGGTCTGTGTCATGGTGAGGGCTTGGTCTCTGTCGCGCCAAGGGCTCGGTCTGTGTCCCGGCGAGCGCTCGGTCTGTGTCACGAGCCCTGTGTCGCGGCGAGGGCTGGGCCTGTGTCACGGCGAGGGCTCGGCCTGTGTCGCGGCGAGGGCTTGGCCTGTGTCGCGGCGAGGGTTCAGTCTGTGTAGCGGCGAGGTCTCGGAATGTGTCGCAGCAAGGGCTCGGTCTGTGTCACGGCGCAGGCTTGGCCTGTGTCATGGCGAGGGCTCGGTCTGTGTCACGGCGAGGGCTTGGTCCGTGTCACGGTGAGGGTTCGGTCCGTGTCACGGCGAGGGCTCGGTCCGTGTCATGGCGAGGGCTCGGTCTGTGTCATGGTGAGGGCTTGGTCTCTGTCGTGCCGAGGGCTCGGCATGTGTCACGGCATGGGCTCGGACTGTGACGCGATGAGGGCTCGGCCTGTGACGCGATGAGGGCTCGTTCTGTGTCGCGGTGAGTGCTCGGACTGTGTCAGGGCGCTGTCTCCGTCTGTGGTCACGGCGAGGGCTCGGCCTGTGTCGCAGTGAGGGCTCGGCATGTGTTGCGGCAAGGGCTGGGTCTGTGTCACGGCGAGGGTTCGGCCTGTGTCACGGCGAGGGCACGGCCTGTGTCGCGGCGAGGGTGAGGTCTGTGTCATGGCGATGGCTCGGTCTGTGTCACTGCTAGGGTTCAGTCTACGTTGCAGCGAGGTCTTGGTCTGCGTCGCCGCAAGGGCTCGATCTGCATCGCGGCGAGGGCTCGGTCTGCGTTGCGGCGAGTGCTCGGTCTGTGTCGCGGCATGGGCTCGGCCTGTGTTGCGGCGAGGGCTCGGCCTGTGTCGCAGCGAGGGTTCAGTCTGTGTAGCGGCGAGGTCTCGGAATGTGTCACGGCGATGGCTTGGTCCATGTCAGGGCGAGGGCTCAGTCCGTGTCACGGCGAGGGCTCGGTCCGTGTCATGGCGAGGGCTCGGTCTGTGTCATGGTGAGGGCTTTGTCTCTGTCGCGCCAAGGGCTCGGCATGCGTCGAGGCGAGGGCTCGGCCTGTGTCGTGGCGAGGGTTCAGTCTGTGTAGCGGCGAGGTCTCGGAATGTGTCGCAGCGAGGGCTCGGTCTGTGTCGCGGCGTGGGCTCGGCCTGAATTGCGGTGAGTGCTCTGTCTGTGTCGCGGCGTGGGCTCGGTCTCTGGTCACGGTGAGGGCTCGGTCAGCGTCGCGGCAAGGGCTCGGCCTGTGACGCGACGAGGGCTCGTTCTGTGTCGCGGCGAGGGCTCGGACTGTGTCAGGGCGCTGTCTCCATCTGTGGTCACGGCGAGGGCTTGGCCTGTGTCGCAGTGGGGGCTCGGCATGTGTTGCGGCGAGGGCTGGGTCTGTGTCACGGCGAGGGTTCGGCCTGTGTCGCGGCGAGGGCACGGCCTGTGTCACGGCGAGGTCTTGGTCTGGGTCGCGGTGCGGGCTCGGTCTGTGTCGCTGCAAGGGTTCAGTCTGCGTTACAGCGAGGTCTTGGTCTGCGTCGCCGCAAGGGCTCAATCTGCATCGCGGCGAGGGCTCGGTCTGCGTTGCGGCGAGTGCTCGGTCTGTGTCGCGGCATGGGCTCGGCCTGTGTTGCGGCGAGGGCTCGGCCTGTGTCGCAGCGAGGGTTCAGTCTGTGTAGCGGCGAGGTCTCGGAATGTGTCACGGCGAGGGCTCGGTCCGTGTCACGGCGAGGGCTCAGTCCGTGTCACGGCGAGGGCTCGGTCCGTGTCATGGCGAGGGCTCGGTCTGTGTCATGGTGAGGGCTTGGTCTCTGTCGCGCCAAGGGCTCGGCATGTGTCGCGGCGAGGGCTCGGCCTGTGTCGTGGCGAGGGTTCAGTCTGTGTAGCGGCGAGGTCTCGGAATGTGTCGCAGCGAAGGCGCGGTCTGTGTCCCGGCGAGATCTTGGTCTGGGTCGCGGTGAGGGGTCAGTCTATGTCGCGGCGAGGGTTCGGTCTGTGTCGCGGCGAAGTCTCGGTCTGTGTCGCACTGAGGGCTCAGTCTGTGTCGTGGCGAGGGCTCGGTATCTGTCATTGCGAGGGTTCGGTCTGTGTCACAGCGAGGTCTCGGTCTGTGTCACGGCATGGGCTCAGCCTGTGTCACGACGAGGGTTCAGTCTGTGTAGCGGCGAGGTCTCGGAATGTGTCACAGCAAGGGCTCGGTCTGTGTCACAGCGAGGGCTTGGCCTGTGTCACGGCGAGAGCTCGGTCTGTGTCACGGCGAGGGTATGTCCGTTTCACGGCGAGGGCTCGGTCTGTGTCACGGCGAGGGCTCAGTCTGTGTCATGGTGAGGGCTTGGTCTCTGTCGTGCTGAGGGCTCAGCATGTGTCGCGGCGAGGGCTCGGCCTGTGTCGTGGCAAGGGTTCAGTCTGTGTAGCGGCGAGTTCTCGGAATGTGTCGCAGCGAGGGCTCAGTTGTGTCCCGGCGAGGGCTCGGTCTGTGTCACGAGCACTGTGTCGCGGCGAGGGCTGGGTCTGTGTCGCGGCGAGGGCTCGGCCAGTGTCGCGGCGAGGGTTCAGTCTGTGTAGTGGCGAGGTCTCAGAATGTGTCGCAGCTAGGGCTCGGTCTGTGTTCGGCGAGGGCTCGGTCCGTGTCACGGCGAGGGCTCGGTCTGTGTCACGGCGAGGCCTCGGTCCGTGTCACGGCGAGGGCTCGGTCTGTGTCACGGCGAGGGCTCAGTCCGTGTCATGGCGAGGGCTCAGTCTGTGTCATGGTGAGGGCTTGGTCTCTGTTGCGCCGAGGGCTCGGCATGTGTCATGGCGAGGGCTCGGCCTGTGTCGCGGCGAGGGTTCAGTCTGTGTCGTGGCGAGGTCTCGGAATGTGTCGCAGCGAGGGCTCGGTCTGTGTCACGGCGAGGGCTTGGCCTGTGCCATGGCGAGGGCTCGGTCTGTGTCACGGCGAGGGCTTTGTCCGTGTCATGGCGAGGGCTCGGTCCATGTCACAGCGAGGGCTCGGTCTGTGTCATGGCGAGGGCTCGGTCTGTGTCATGGTGAGGGCTTGGTCTCTGTCGCACCAAGGGCTCGGCATGTGTCGCGGTGAGGGCTCGGCCTGTGTCGCGGCGAGGGTTCAGTCTGTGTAGCGGCGAGGTCTCGGAACGTGTCACAGCGAGGGCTCGGTCTGTGTCCCGGCGAGGTCAAGGTCTGGGTCGCGGTGAGGGCTCGGTCTGTGTCGCGGCGAGGGCTCGGTATCTGTCGCTGCGAGGGTTCGGTCCGCGTCGTAGCAAGGTCTCGGTCTGCGTCGCAGCGAGCGCTCGGCCCGTGTCACGGCGAGTGCTCGGCCCGTGTCACGGCGAGGGCTCGGCCCGTGTCACGGCGAGGGCTCGGTCCGTGTCACGGCGAGGGCTCGGTCCGTGTCATGGCGAGGGCTCGGTCTGTGTCATGGTGAGGGCTTGGTCTCTGTCGCGCCAAGGGCTCGGTCTGTGTCCCGGCGAGCGCTCGGTCTGTGTCACGAGCCCTGTGTCGCGGCGAGGGCTGGGCCTGTGTCACGGCGAGGGCTCGGCCTGTGTCGCGGCGAGGGCTCGGCCTGTGTCGCGGCGAGGGTTCAGTCTGTGTAGCGGCGAGGTCTCGGAATGTGTCGCAGCAAGGGCTCGGTCTGTGTCACGGCGCGGGCTTGGCCTGTGTCATGGCGAGGGCTCGGTCTGTGTCACGGCGAGGGCTTGGTCCGTGTCACGGTGAGGGCTCGGTCCGTGTCACGGCGAGGGCTCGGTCCGTGTCATGGCGAGGGCTCGGTCTGTGTCATGGTGAGGGCTTGGTCTCTGTCGTGCCGAGGGCTCGGCATGTGTCACGGCATGGGCTCGGCCTGTGACACGATGAGGGCTCGGCCTGTGACACGATGAGGGCTCGTTCTGTGTCGCGGTGAGTGCTCGGACTGTGTCAGGGCGCTGTCTCCGTCTGTGGTCACGGCGAGGGCTCGGCCTGTGTCGCAGTGAGGGCTCGGCATGTGTTGCGGCGAGGGCTGGGTCTGTGTCACGGCGAGGGTTCGGCCTGTGTCACGGCGAGGGCACGGCCTGTGTCGCGGCGAGGGTGAGGTCTGTGTCATGGCGATGGCTCGGTCTGTGTCGCTGCTAGGGTTCAGTCTGCGTTGCAGCGAGGTCTTGGTCTGCGTCGCCGCAAGGGCTCGATCTGCATCGCGGCGAGGGCTCGGTCTGCGTTGCGGCGAGTGCTCGGTCTGTGTCGCGGCATGGGTTCGGCCTGTGTTGCGGCGAGGGCTCGGCCTGTGTCGCAGCGAGGGTTCAGTCTGTGTAGCGGCGAGGTCTCGGAATGTGTCACGGCGATGGCTTGGTCCATGTCATGGCGAGGGCTCAGTCCGTGTCACGGCGAGGGCTCGGTCCGTGTCATGGCGAGGGCTCGGTCTGTGTCATGGTGAGGGCTTTGTCTCTGTCGCGCCAAGGGCTCGGCATGCGTCGAGGCGAGGGCTCGGCCTGTGTCGTGGCGAGGGTTCAGTCTGTGTAGCGGCGAGGTCTCGGAATGTGTCGCAGCGAGGGCTCGGTCTGTGTCGCGGCGTGGGCTCGGCCTGAATTGCGGTGAGTGCTCTGTCTGTGTCGCGGCGTGGGCTCGGTCTCTGGTCACGGTGAGGGCTCGGTCAGCGTCGCGGCAAGGGCTCGGTCTGCATCGCGGCGAGGGCTCGGTCTGCATCACGTTGGGGGCTCGGTCTGTGTCACAGCATGGGCTCGGCCTGTGACGCGACGAGGGCTCGTTCTGTGTCGCGGCGAGGGCTCGGACTGTGTCAGGGCGCTGTCTCCGTCTGTGGTCACGGCGAGGGCTTGGCCTGTGTCGCAGTGGGGGCTCGGCATGTGTTGCGGCGAGGGCTGGGTCTGTGTCACGGCGAGGGTTCGGCCTGTGTCGCGGCGAGGGCACGGCCTGTGTCACGGCGAGGTCTTGGTCTGGGTCGCGGTGAGGGCTCGGTCTGTGTCGCTGCAAGGGTTCAGTCTGCGTTACAGCGAGGTCTTGGTCTGCGTCGCCGCAAGGGCTCGATCTGCATCGCGGCGAGGGCTCGGTCTGCGTTGCGGCGAGTGCTCGGTCTGTGTCGCACTGAGGGCTCAGTCTGTGTCGCGGCGAGGGCTCGGTATCTGTCATTGCGAGGGTTCGGTCTGTGTCACAGCGAGGTCTCGGTCTGTGTCACGGCATGGGCTCAGCCTGTGTCACGACGAGGGTTCAGTCTGTGTAGCGGCGAGGTCTCGGAATGTGTCACAGCAAGGGCTCGGTCTGTGTCACAGCGAGGGCTTGGCCTGTGTCACGGCGAGAGCTCGGTCTGTGTCACGGCGAGGGTATGTCCGTTTCACGGCGAGGGCTCGGTCTGTGTCACGGCGAGGGCTCGGTCCGTGTCATGGTGAGGGCTCAGTCTGTGTCATGGTGAGGGCTTGGTCTCTGTCGTGCTGAGGGCTCAGCATGTGTCGCGGCGAGGGCTCGGCCTGTGTCGTGGCAAGGGTTCAGTCTGTGTAGCGGCGAGTTCTCGGAATGTGTCGCAGCGAGGGCTCAGTTGTGTCCCGGCGAGGGCTCGGTCTGTGTCACGAGCACTGTGTCGCGGCGAGGGCTGGGTCTGTGTCGCGGCGAGGGCTCGGCCAGTGTCGCGGCGAGGGTTCAGTCTGTGTAGTGGCGAGGTCTCAGAATGTGTCGCAGCTAGGGCTCGGTCTGTGTTCGGCGAGGGCTCGGTCCGTGTCACGGCGAGGGCTCGGTCTGTGTCACGGCGAGGCCTCGGTCCGTGTCACGGCGAGGGCTCGGTCTGTGTCACGGCGAGGGCTCAGTCCGTGTCATGGCGAGGGCTCAGTCTGTGTCATGGTGAGGGCTTGGTCTCTGTTGCGCCGAGGGCTCGGCATGTGTCATGGCGAGGGCTCGGCCTGTGTCGCGGCGAGGGTTCAGTCTGTGTCGTGGCGAGGTCTCGGAATGTGTCGCAGCGAGGGCTCGGTCTGTGTCACGGCGAGGGCTTGGCCTGTGCCATGGCGAGGGCTCGGTCTGTGTCACGGCGAGGGCTTTGTCCGTGTCATGGCGAGGGCTCGGTCCATGTCACAGCGAGGGCTCGGTCTGTGTCATGGCGAGGGCTCGGTCTGTGTCATGGTGAGGGCTTGGTCTCTGTCGCACCAAGGGCTCGGCATGTGTCGCGGTGAGGGCTCGGCCTGTGTCGCGGCGAGGGTTCAGTCTGTGTAGCGGCGAGGTCTCGGAACGTGTCACAGCGAGGGCTCGGTCTGTGTCCCGGCGAGGTCAAGGTCTGGGTCGCGGTGAGGGCTCGGTCTGTGTCGCGGCGAGGGCTCGGTATCTGTCGCTGCGAGGGTTCGGTCCGCGTCGTAGCAAGGTCTCGGTCTGCGTCGCAGCGAGCGCTCGGCCCGTGTCACGGCGAGTGCTCGGCCCGTGTCACGGCGAGGGCTCGGCCCGTGTCACGGCGAGGGCTCGGTCCGTGTCACGGCGAGGGCTCGGTCCGTGTCATGGCGAGGGCTCGGTCTGTGTCATGGTGAGGGCTTGGTCTCTGTCGCGCCAAGGGCTCGGTCTGTGTCCCGGCGAGCGCTCGGTCTGTGTCACGAGCCCTGTGTCGCGGCGAGGGCTGGGCCTGTGTCACGGCGAGGGCTCGGCCTGTGTCGCGGCGAGGGCTCGGCCTGTGTCGCGGCGAGGGTTCAGTCTGTGTAGCGGCGAGGTCTCGGAATGTGTCGCAGCAAGGGCTCGGTCTGTGTCACGGCGCGGGCTTGGCCTGTGTCATGGCGAGGGCTCGGTCTGTGTCACGGCGAGGGCTTGGTCCGTGTCACGGTGAGGGCTCGGTCCGTGTCACGGCGAGGGCTCGGTCCGTGTCATGGCGAGGGCTCGGTCTGTGTCATGGTGAGGGCTTGGTCTCTGTCGTGCCGAGGGCTCGGCATGTGTCACGGCATGGGCTCGGCCTGTGACACGATGAGGGCTCGGCCTGTGACACGATGAGGGCTCGTTCTGTGTCGCGGTGAGTGCTCGGACTGTGTCAGGGCGCTGTCTCCGTCTGTGGTCACGGCGAGGGCTCGGCCTGTGTCGCAGTGAGGGCTCGGCATGTGTTGCGGCGAGGGCTGGGTCTGTGTCACGGCGAGGGTTCGGCCTGTGTCACGGCGAGGGCACGGCCTGTGTCGCGGCGAGGGTGAGGTCTGTGTCATGGCGATGGCTCGGTCTGTGTCGCTGCTAGGGTTCAGTCTGCGTTGCAGCGAGGTCTTGGTCTGCGTCGCCGCAAGGGCTCGATCTGCATCGCGGCGAGGGCTCGGTCTGCGTTGCGGCGAGTGCTCGGTCTGTGTCGCGGCATGGGCTCGGCCTGTGTTGCGGCGAGGGCTCGGCCTGTGTCGCAGCGAGGGTTCAGTCTGTGTAGCGGCGAGGTCTCGGAATGTGTCACGGCGATGGCTTGGTCCATGTCATGGCGAGGGCTCAGTCCGTGTCACGGCGAGGGCTCGGTCCGTGTCATGGCGAGGGCTCGGTCTGTGTCATGGTGAGGGCTTTGTCTCTGTCGCGCCAAGGGCTCGGCATGCGTCGAGGCGAGGGCTCGGCCTGTGTCGTGGCGAGGGTTCAGTCTGTGTAGCGGCGAGGTCTCGGAATGTGTCGCAGCGAGGGCTCGGTCTGTGTCGCGGCGTGGGCTCGGCCTGAATTGCGGTGAGTGCTCTGTCTGTGTCGCGGCGTGGGCTCGGTCTCTGGTCACGGTGAGGGCTCGGTCAGCGTCGCGGCAAGGGCTCGGTCTGCATCGCGGCGAGGGCTCGGTCTGCATCACGTTGGGGGCTCGGTCTGTGTCACGGCATGGGCTCGGCCTGTGACGCGACGAGGGCTTGTTCTGTGTCGCGGCGAGGGCTCGGACTGTGTCAGGGCGCTGTCTCCGTCTGTGGTCACGGCGAGGGCTTGGTCTCTGTCGCGCCAAGGGCTCGGCATGTGTCGCGGCGAGGGCTCGGCCTGTGTCGTGGCGAGGGTTCAGTCTGTGTAGCGGCGAGGTCTCGGAATGTGTCGCAGCGAAGGCGCGGTCTGTGTCCCGGCGAGATCTTGGTCTGGGTCGCGGTGAGGGGTCGGTCTATGTCGCGGCGAGGGTTCGGTCTGTGTCGCGGCGAAGTCTCGGTCTGTGTCGCGGCGAGGGCTCGGTATCTGTCATTGCGAGGGTTCGGTCTGTGTCACAGCGAGGTCTCGGTCTGTGTCACGGCATGGGCTCAGCCTGTGTCACGACGAGGGTTCAGTCTGTGTAGCGGCGATGTCTCGGAATGTGTCACAGCAAGGGCTCGGTCTGTGTCACAGCGAGGGCTTGGCCTGTGTCACGGCGAGAGCTCGGTCTGTGTCACGGCGAGGGCTATGTCCGTTTCACGGCGAGGGCTCGGTCTGTGTCACGGCGAGGGCTCGGTCCGTGTCATGGTGAGGGCTCAGTCTGTGTCATGGTGAGGGCTTGGTCTCTGTCGCGCTGAGGGCTCAGCATGTGTCGCGGCGAGGGCTCGGCCTGTGTCGTGGCAAGGGTTCAGTCTGTGTAGCGGCGAGTTCTCGGAATGTGTCGCAGCGAGGGCTCAGTTGTGTCCCGGCGAGGGCTCGGTCTGTGTCACGAGCACTGTGTCGCGGCGAGGGCTGGGTCTGTGTCGCGGCGAGGGCTCGGCCAGTGTCGCGGCGAGGGTTCAGTCTGTGTAGTGGCGAGGTCTCAGAATGTGTCGCAGCTAGGGCTCGGTCTGTGTTCGGCGAGGGCTCGGTCCGTGTCACGGCGAGGGCTCGGTCCGTGTCACGGCGAGGCCTCGGTCCGTGTCACGGCGAGGGCTTGGTCTGTGTCACGGCGAGGGCTCAGTCCGTGTCATGGCGAGGGCTCAGTCTGTGTCATGGTGAGGGCTTGGTCTCTGTTGCGCCGAGGGCTCGGCATGTGTCATGGCGAGGGCTCGGCCTGTGTCGCGGCGAGGGTTCAGTCTGTGTCGTGGCGAGGTCTCGGAATGTGTCGCAGCGAGGGCTCGGTCTGTGTCCCGGCGAGGGCTCGGTCTGTGTCACGAGCCCTGGGTCGCGGCGAGGGCTGGGCCTGTGTCGCGGCGAGGGCTGGGCCTGTGTCGCGGCGAGGGCTCGGCCTGTGTCGCAGCGAGGGTTCAGTCTGTGTAGCGGCGAGGTCTCGGAATGTGTCGCAGCAAGGGCTCGGTCTGTGTCACGGCGAGGGCTTGGCCTGTGTCATGGCGAGGGCTCGGTCTGTGTCACGGCGAGGGCTTTGTCCGTGTCATGGCGAGGGCTCGGTCCGTGTCACAGCGAGGGCTTGGTCTCTGTCGTGCCGAGGGCTCGGTCTGTGTCCCGGCGAGCGCTCGGTCTGTGTCACGAGCCCTGTGTCGCGGCGAGGGCTGGGCCTGTGTCACGGCGAGGGCTCGGCCTGTGTCGCGGCGAGGGTTCAGTCTGTAGCAGCGAGGTCTCGGAATGTGTCGCAGCGAGGGCTCGGTCTGTGTCGCGGCGAGGGCTTGGCCTGTGTCGCGGCGAGGGTTCGGTCTGTGTCATGGCGAGGTCTCGGTCTATGGTGATGGCGAGGTCTTGGTCTGTGTACCGGTGAGGAATCAGTCTGTGTCACGAGCCCTGTGTCGCGGCGAGGGCTGAGCCTCTGTCGCGGGGAGGGCTCGGCCTGTGTCGCAGCGAGGCCTCGGACTGTGTCACGGCGAGTTCTTGGTCTGGGTCGCGGTGAGGGCTCGGTCTGTGTCGCGGCGAGGACTCGGCCTGTGTCACGGCGAGGCCTTGGTCTCTGTCGCTTTGAGGGGTTGGTCTGTGGTCGCGGTGATGGCTCGGACTATGTCGCGGCAAGGGCTCGGACTGTGTCACAGCGAAGGCTCGGTCTGTGTCACGCCGAGGGCTCAGTCTGTGTCACGGCGAGGGCTCGGTATCTGTCGCAGCAAGGGTTCGGTCTGCGTCGCAGCGAGCTCTTGGTCTGCGTCGCTGCAAGGGCTCGATCTGCATCGTGGCGAGGGCTCGGTCTGCATCACGGCGAGTGCTCGGTCTGTGTCGCGGCGTGGGCTCGGCCTGTGTTGCGGCGAGGGCTCGTTCTGTGTCGCAGCGAGGGCTCGGTCTGTGTCAGTCCGCGGGCTCAGTCTGTGGTCACAGTGAGGGCTCGGTCTCTGTCGCGCCGAGGGCTCGGCATGTGTCGCGGCGAGGGCTCGGCCTGTGTCGCAGCGAGGTTTCAGTCTGTGTAGCGGCGAGGTCTCGGAATGTGTCGCAGCAAGGGCTCGGTCTGTGTCGCGGCGAGGGCTCGGCCCGTGTCACGGCGAGGGTTCGGACCGTGTCACGGCGAGGGCTCGGTCCGTGTCACAGCGAGGGCTCGGCCCGTGTCACGGCGAGGGCTCAGTCCGTGTCACGGCGAGGGCTCGGTCCGTGTCATGGCGAGGGGTCGGTCTGTGTCATGCTGAGGGCTTGGTCTCTGTCGCGCCGAGGGCTCGGCCTGTGTCGTGGCGAGGGCTTGGCCTGTGTCACAGCGAGGGTTCAGTCTGTGTAGCGGCGAGGTCTTGGAATGTGTCGCAGCGAGGGCTCGGTCTGTGTCCCGGCGAGGGCTCGGTCTGTGTCACGAGCCCTGTGTCGTGGCGAGGGCTGGCCTGTGTCGCGGCGAGGGCTCGGCCTGTGTCGCGGCGAGGGCTCGGCCTGTGTCACAGGGAGGGTTCAGTCTGTGTACCGGCGAGGTCTCGGAATGTGTCGCAGCAAGGGCTCGGTCTGTGTCACGGTGAGGGCTACGCCTGTGTCATGGCGAGGGCTCGGTCTGTGTCACGGCGAGGGCTCGGTCCGTGTCACGGCGAGGGCTCGGTCCATGTCACGGCGAGGGCTCAGTCCGTGTCATGGCGAGGGCTCGGTCTGTGTCATGGTGAGGGCTTGGTCTCTGTCGCGCCAAGGGCTCGGCATGTGTCGCGGCGAGGGCTCGGCCTGTGTCCCGGCGAGGGTTCAGTCTGTGTCACGGCGATGTCTCGGAATGTGTCGCAGCGAGGGTTCAGTCTGCGTCGCAGCGAGGTCTCGGTCTGCGTCGCGGCGAGTGCTCGGTCTGTGTCGCGGCGTGGGCTCGGTCTGTGTCAGGGCGCTGGCTGAGTCTGTGGTCACGGCGAGGGCTCGGCCTGTGGCGTGGTGAGGGCTCGGGCTCTGTCGCGCCGAGGGCTCGACATGTGTCACGGCGAGGGCTCGGCCTGTGTCACGGCGAGGGTTCAGTCTGTGTAGCGGCGAGGTCTCGGAATGTGTCACAGCAAGGGCTCGGTCTGTGTCACATCGAGGGCTTGGCCTGTGTCACGGCGAGAGCTCGGTCTGTGTCACGGCGAGGGCTATGTCTGTTTCACGGCGAGGGCTCGGTCTGTGTCACGGCGAGGGCTCGGTCCGTGTCATGGTGAGGGCTCAGTCTGTGTCATGGTGAGGGCTTGGTCTCTGTCGCGCTGAGGGCTCAGCATGTGTCGCGGCGAGGGCTCGGCCTGTGTCGTGGCAAGGGTTCAGTCTGTGTAGCGGCGAGTTCTCGGAATGTGTCGCAGCGAGGGCTCAGTTGTGTCCCGGCGAGGGCTCGGTCTGTGTCACGAGCACTGTGTCGCGGCGAGGGCTGGGTCTGTGTCGCGGCGAGGGCTCGGCCAGTGTCGCGGCGAGGGTTCAGTCTGTGTAGTGGCGAGGTCTCAGAATGTGTCGCAGCTAGGGCTCGGTCTGTGTTCGGCGAGGGCTCGGTCCGTGTCACGGCGAGGGCTCGGTCTGTGTCACGGCGAGGCCTCGGTCCGTGTCACGGCGAGGGCTCGGTCTGTGTCACGAGCCCTGTGTCGCGGCGAGGGCTGGGCCTGTGTCACGGCGAGGGCTCGGCCTGTGTCGCGGCGAGGGCTCGGCCTGTGTCGCGGCGAGGGTTCAGTCTGTGTAGCGGCGACGTCTCGGAATGTGTCGCAGCAAGGGCTCGGTCTGTGTCACGGCGCGGGCTTGGCCTGTGTCATGGCGAGGGCTCGGTCTGTGTCACGGCGAGGGCTTGGTCCGTGTCACGGTGAGGGCTCGGTCCGTGTCACGGCGAGGGCTCGGTCCGTGTCATGGCGAGGGCTCGGTCTGTGTCACGGCATGGGCTCGGCCTGTGACGCGATGAGGGCTCGGCCTGTGACGCGATGAGGGCTCGTTCTCTGTCGCGGTGAGTGCTCGGACTGTGTCAGGGCGCTGTCACCGTCTGTGGTCACGGCGAGGGCTCGGCCTGTGTCGCAGTGAGGGCTCGGCATGTGTTGCGGCGAGGGCTGGGTCTGTGTCACGGCGAGGGTTCGGCCTGTGTCACGGCGAGGGCACGGCCTGTGTCGCGGCGAGGGTGAGGTCTGTGTCACGGCGATGGCTTGGTCTGTGTCGCTGCTAGGGTTCAGTCTGCGTTGCAGTGAGGTCTTGGTCTGCGTCGCCGCAAGGGCTCGATCTGCATCGCGGCGAGGGCTCGGTCTGCGTTGCGGCGAGTGCTCGGTCTGTGTCGCGGCATGGGCTCGGCCTGTGTTGCGGCGAGGGCTCGGCCTGTGTCGCAGCGAGGGTTCAGTCTGTGTAGCGGCGAGGTCTCGGAATGTGTCACGGCGATGGCTTGGTCCATGTCACGGCAAGGGCTCAGTCCGTGTCACGGCGAGGGCTCGGTCCGTGTCATGGCGAGGGCTCGGTCTGTGTCATGGTGAGGGCTTTGTCTCTGTCGCGCCAAGGGCTCGGCATGCGTCGAGGCGAGGGCTCGGCCTGTGTCGTGGCGAGGGTTCAGTCTGTGTAGCGGCGAGGTCTCGGAATGTGTCGCAGCGAGGGCTCGGTTTGTGTCGCGGCATGGGCTCGGCCTGAATTGCGGTGAGTGCTCTGTCTGTGTCGCGGCGTGGGCTCGGTCTCTGGTCACGGTGAGGGCTCGGTCAGCGTCGCGGCAAGGGCTCGGTCTGCATCGCGGCGAGGGCTCGGTCTGCATCACGTTGGGGGCTCGGTCTGTGTCACGGCATGGGCTCGGCCTGTGACGCGACGAGGGCTCGTTCTGTGTCGCGGCGAGGGCTCGGACTGTGTCAGGGCGCTGTCTCCGTCTGTGGTCACGGCGAGGGCTTGGCCTGTGTCGCAGTGGGGGCTCGGCATGTGTTGCGGCGAGGGCTGGGTCTGTGTCACGGCGAGGGTTCGGACTGTGTCGCGGCGAGGGCACGGCCTGTGTCACGGCGAGGTCTTGGTCTGGGTCGCGGTGAGGGCTCGGTCTGTGTCGCTGCAAGGGTTCAGTCTGCGTTACAGCGAGGTCTTGGTCTGCGTCGCCGCAAGGGCTCGATCTGCATCGCGGCGAGGGCTCGGTCTGCGTTGCGGCGAGTGCTCGGTCTGTGTCGCGGCATGGGCTCGGCCTGTGCTGCGGCGAGGGCTCGGCCTGTGTCGCAGTGAGGGTTCAGTCTGTGTAGCGGCGAGGTCTCGGAATGTGTCACGGCGAGGGCTCGGTCCGTGTCACGGCGAGGGCTCAGTCCGTGTCACGGCGAGGGCTCGGTCCGTGTCATGGCGAGGGCTCGGTCTGTGTCATGGTGAGGGCTTGGTCTCTGTCGCGCCAAGGGCTCGGCATGTGTCGCGGCGAGGGCTCGGCCTGTGTCGTGGCGAGGGTTCAGTCTGTGTAGCGGCGAGGTCTCGGAATGTGTCGCAGCGAAGGCGCGGTCTGTGTCCCGGCGAGATCTTGGTCTGGGTCGCGGTGAGGGGTCGGTCTATGTCGCGGCGAGGGTTCGGTCTGTGTCGCGGCGAAGTCTCGGTCTGTGTCGCACTGAGGGCTCAGTCTGTGTCGCGGCGAGGGCTCGGTATCTGTCATTGCGAGGGTTCGGTCTGTGTCAGAGCGAGGTCTCGGTCTGTGTCACGGCATGGGCTCAGCCTGTGTCACGACGAGGCTTCAGTCTGTGTAGCGGCGAGGTCTCGGAATGTGTCACAGCAAGGGCTCGGTCTGTGTCACAGCGAGGGCTTGGCCTGTGTCACGGCGAGAGCTCGGTCTGTGTCACGGCGAGGGCTATGTCCGTTTCACGGCGAGGGCTCGGTCTGTGTCACGGCGAGGGCTCGGTCCGTGTCATGGTGAGGGCTCAGTCTGTGTCATGGTGAGGGCTTGGTCTCTGTCGCGCTGAGGGCTCAGCATGTGTCGCGGCGAGGGCTCGGCCTGTGTCGTGGCAAGGTTTCAGTCTGTGTAGCGGCGAGTTCTCGGAATGTGTCGCAGCGAGGGCTCAGTTGTGTCCCGGCGAGGGCTCGGTCTGTGTCACGAGCACTGTGTCGCGGCGAAGTCTGGGTCTGTGTCGCGGCGAGGGCTCGGCCAGTGTCGCGGCGAGAGTTCAGTCTGTGTAGTGGCGAGGTCTCAGAATGTGTCGCAGCTAGGGCTCGGTCTGTGTTCGGCGAGGGCTCGGTCCGTGTCACGGCGAGGGCTCGGTCTGTGTCACGGCGAGGCCTCGGTCCGTGTCACGGCGAGGGCTCGGTCTGTGTCATGGCGAGGGCTCAGTCCGTGTCATGGCGAGGGCTCAGTCTGTGTCATGGTGAGGGCTTGGTCTCTGTTGCGCCGAGGGCTCGGCATGTGTCATGGCGAGGGCTCGGCCTGTGTCGCGGCGAGGGTTCAGTCTGTGTCGTGGCGAGGTCTCGGAATGTGTCGCAGCGAGGGCTCGGTCTGTGTTCGGCGAAGGCTCGGTCCGTGTCACGGCGAGGGCTCGGTCCGTGTCATGGCGAGGGCTCGGTCTGTGTCATGGTGAGGGCTTGGTCTCTGTCGCGCCAAGGGCTCGGCATGTGTCGCGGCGAGGGCTCGGCCTGTGTCCCGGCGAGGGTTCAGTCTGTGTCACGGCGATGTCTCGGAATGTGTCGCAGCGAGGGTTCAGTCTGCGTCGCAGCGAGGTCTCGGTCTGCGTCGCGGCGAGTGCTCGGTCTGTGTCGCGGCGTGGGCTCGGTCTGTGTCAGGGCGCTGGCTCAGTCTGTGGTCACGGCGAGGGCTCGGCCTGTGTCGTGGTGAGGGCTCGGGCTCTGTCGCGCCGAGGGCTCGACATGTGTCACGGCGAGGGCTCGGCCTGTGTCACGGCGAGGGTTCAGTCTGTGTAGCGGCGAGGTCTCGGAATGTGTCACAGCAAGGGCTCGGTCTGTGTCACAGCGAGGGCTTGGCCTGTGTCACGGCGAGAGCTCAGTCTGTGTCACGGCGAGGGCTATGTCCGTTTCACGGCGAGGGCTCGGTCTGTGTCACGGCGAGGGCTCGGTCCGTGTCATGGTGAGGGCTCAGTCTGTGTCATGGTGAGGGCTTGGTCTCTGTCGCGCTGAGGGCTCAGCATGTGTCGCGGCGAGGGCTCGGCCTGTGTCGTGGCAAGGTTTCAGTCTGTGTAGCGGCGAGTTCTCGAAATGTGTCGCAGCGAGGGCTCAGTTGTGTCCCGGCGAGGGCTCGGTCTGTGTCACGAGCACTGTGTCGCGGCGAGGGCTGGGTCTGTGTCGCGGCGAGGGCTCGGCCAGTGTCGCGGCGAGGTTTCAGTCTGTGTAGTGGCGAGGTCTCAGAATGTGTCACAGCTAGGGCTCAGTCTGTGTTCGGCGAGGGCTCGGTCCGTGTCACGGCGAGGGCTCGGTCTGTGTCACGGCGAGGCCTCGGTCCGTGTCACGGCGAGGGCTCGGTCTGTGTCATGGCGAGGGCTCAGTCCGTGTCATGGCGAGGGCTCAGTCTGTGTCATGGTGAGGGCTTGGTCTCTGTTGCGCCGAGGGCTCGGCATGTGTCATGGCATGGGCTCGGCCTGTGACGCGATGAGGGCTCGGCCTGTGACGCGATGAGGGCTCGTTCTGTGTCGCGGTGAGTGCTCGGACTGTGTCAGGGCGCTGTCTCCGTCTGTGGTCACGGCGAGGGCTCGGCCTGTGTCGCAGTGAGGGCTCGGCATGTGTTGCGGCGAGGGCTGGGTCTGTGTCACGGCGAGGGTTCGGCCTGTGTCACGGCGAGGGCACGGCCTGTGTCGCGGCGAGGGTGAGGTCTGTGTCATGGCGATGGCTCGGTCTGTGTCGCTGCTAGGGTTCAGTCTGCGTTGCAGCGAGGTCTTGGTCTGCGTCGCCGCAAGGGCTCGATCTGCATCGCGGCGAGGGCTCGGTCTGCGTTGCGGCGAGTGCTCGGTCTGTGTCGCGGCATGGGCTCGGCCTGTGTTGCGGCGAGGGCTCGGCCTGTGTCGCAGCGAGGGTTCAGTCTGTGTAGCGGCGAGGTCTCGGAATGTGTCACGGCGATGGCTTGGTCCATGTCATGGCGAGGGCTCAGTCCGTGTCACGGCGAGGGCTCGGTCCGTGTCACGGCGAGGGCTCGGTCTGTGTCATGGTGAGGGCTTTGTCTCTGTCGCGCCAAGGGCTCGGCATGCGTCGAGGCGAGGGCTCGGCCTGTGTCGTGGCGAGGGTTCAGTCTGTGTAGCGGCGAGGTCTCGGAATGTGTCGCAGCGAGGGATCGGTCTGTGTCGCGGCGTGGGCTCGGCCTGAATTGCGGTGAGTGCTCTGTCTGTGTCGCGGCGTGGGCTCGGTCTCTGGTCACGGTGAGGGCTCGGTCAGCGTCGCGGCAAGGGCTCGGTCTGCATCGCGGCGAGGGCTCGGTCTGCATCACGTTGGGGGCTCGGTCTGTGTCACGGCATGGGCTCGGCCTGTGACGAGACGAGGGCTCGTTCTGTGTCGCGGCGAGGGCTCGGACTGTGTCAGGGCGCTGTCTCCGTCTGTGGTCACGGCGAGGGCTTGGCCTGTGTCGCAGTGGGGGCTCGGCATGTGTTGCGGCGAGGGCTGGGTCTGTGTCACGGCGAGGGTTCGGCCTGTGTCGCGGCGAGGGCACGGCCTGTGTCACGGCGAGGTCTTGGTCTGGGTCGCGGTGAGGGCTCGGTCTGTGTCGCTGCAAGGGTTCAGTCTGCGTTACAGCGAGGTCTTGGTCTGCGTCGCCGCAAGGGCTCGATCTGCATCGCGGCTTGGGCTCGGTCTGCGTTGCGGCGAGTGCTCGGTCTGTGTCGCGGCATGGGCTCGGCCTGTGTTGCGGCGAGGGCTCGGCCTGTGTGGCAGCGAGGGTTCAGTCTGTGTAGCGGCGAGGTCTCGGAATGTGTCACGGCGAGGGCTCGGTCCGTGTCACGGCGAGGGCTCAGTCCGTGTCACGGCGAAGGCTCGGTCCATGTCATGGCGAGGGCTCGGTCTGTGTCATGGTGAGGGCTTGGTCTCTGTCGCGCCAAGGGCTCGGCATGTGTCGCGGCGAGGGCTCGGCCTGTGTCGTGGCGAGGGTTCAGTCTGTGTAGCGGCGAGGTCTCGGAATGTGTCGCAGCGAAGGCGCGGTCTGTGTCCCGGCGAGATCTTGGTCTGGGTCGCGGTGAGGGGTCGGTCTATGTCGCGGCGAGGGTTCGGTCTGTGTCGCGGCGAAGTCTCGGTCTGTGTCGCACTGAGGGCTCAGTCTGTGTCGCGGTGAGGGCTCGGTATCTGTCATTGCGAGAGTTTGGTCTGTGTCACAGCGAGGTCTCGGTCTGTGTCACGGCATGGGCTCAGCCTGTGTCACGACGAGGGTTCAGTCTGTGTAGCGGCGAGGTCTCGGAATGTGTCACAGCAAGGGCTCGGTCTGTGTCACAGCGAGGGCTTGGCCTGTGTCACGGCGAGAGCTCGGTCTGTGTCACGGCGAGGGCTATGTCCGTTTCACGGCGAGGGCTCGGTCTGTGTCACGGCGAGGGCTCGGTCCGTGTCATGGTGAGGGCTCAGTCTGTGTCATGGTGAGGGCTTGGTCTCTGTCGCGCTGAGGGCTCAGCATGTGTCGCGGCGAGGGCTCGGCCTGTGTCGTGGCAAGGGTTCAGTCTGTGTAGCGGTGAGTTCTCGGAATGTGTCGCAGCGAGGGCTCAGTTGTGTCCCGGCGAGGGCTCGGTCTGTGTCACGAGCACTGTGTCGCGGCGAGGGCTGGGTCTGTGTCGCGGCGAGGGCTCGGCCAGTGTCGCGGCGAGGGTTCAGTCTGTGTAGTGGCGAGGTCTCAGAATGTGTCGCAGCTAGGGCTCGGTCTGTGTTCGGCGAGGGCTCGGTCTGTGTCACGGCGAGGCCTCGGTCCGTGTCACGGCGAGGGCTCGGTCTGTGTCACGGCGAGGGCTCAGTCCGTGTCATGGCGAGGGCTCAGTCTGTGTCATGGTGAGGGCTTGGTCTCTGTTGCGCCGAGGGCTCGGCATGTGTCATGGCGAGGGCTCGGCCTGTGTCGCGGCGAGGGTTCAGTCTGTGTCGTGGCGAGGTCTCGGAATGTGTCGCAGCGAGGGCTCGGTCTGTGTCCCGGCGAGGGCTCGGTCTGTGTCACGAGCCCTGGGTCGCGGCGAGGGCTGGGCCTGTGTCGCGGCGAGGGCTGGGCCTGTGTCGCGGCGAGGGCTCGGCCTGTGTCGCAGCGAGGGTTCAGTCTGTGTAGCGGCGAGGTCTCGGAATGTGTCGCAGCAAGGGCTCGGTCTGTGTCACGGCGAGGGCTTGGCCTGTGTCATGGCGAGGGCTCGGTCTGTGTCACGGCGAGGGCTTTGTCCGTGTCATGGCGAGGGCTCGGTCCGTGTCACAGCGAGGGCTCAGTCTGTGTCATGGTGAGGGCTCGGTCTGTGTCATGGTGAGGGCTTGGTCTCTGTCGCACCAAGGGCTCGGCATGTGTCGCGGTGAGGGCTCGGCCTGTGTCGCGGCGAGGGTTCAGTCTGTGTAGCGGCGAGGTCTCAGAACGTGTCGCAGCGAGGGCTCGGTCTGTGTCCCGGCGAGGTCAAGGTTTGGGTCGCGGTGAGGGCTCGGTCTGTGTCGCGGCGAGGGCTCGGTATCTGTCGCTGCGAGGGTTGGGTCCGCGTCGTAGCAAGGTCTCGGTCTGCGTCGCAGCGAGCGCTCGGCCCGTGTCACGGCGAGTGCTCGGCCCGTGTCACGGCGAAGGCTCGGCCCGTGTCACGGCGAGGGCTCAGTCCGTGTCACGGCGAGGGCTCGGTCCGTGTCATGGCGAGGGCTCGGTCTGTGTCATGGTGAGGGCTTGGTCTCTGTCGCGCCGAGGGCTCGGTCTGTGTCCCGGCGAGCACTCGGTCTGTGTCACGAGCCCTGTGTCGCGGCGAGGGCTGGGCCTGTGTCACGGCGAGGGCTCGGCCTGTGTCGCGGCGAGGGCTCGGCCTGTGTCGCGGCGAGGGTTCAGTCTGTGTAGCGGCGAGGTCTCGGAATGTGTCGCAGCGAGGGCTCGGTCTGTGTCGCGGCGAGGGCTTGGCCTGTGTCGCGGCGAGGGTTCGGTCTGTGTCATGGCGAGGTCTCGGTCTGTGGTGATGGCGAGGTCTTGGTCTGTGTCCCGGTGAGGGCTCAGTCTGTGTCACGAGCCCTGTGTCGCGGCGAGGGCTGAGCCTGTGTCGCGGGGAGGGCTCGGCCTGTGTCGCAGCGAGGCGTCGGCCTGTGTCACGGCGAGTTCTTGGTCTGGGTCGCGGTGAGGGCTCGGTCTGTGTCGCGGCGAGGGCTCGGCCTGTGTCACGGCGAGGCCTTGGTCTCTGTCGCTTTGAGGGGTTGGTCTGTGGTCGCGGTGATGGCTCGGACTATGTCGCGGCAAGGGCTCGGACTGTGTCACAGCGAAGGCTCGGTCTGTGTCACGCCGAGGGCTCAGTCTGTGTCACGGCGAGGGCTCGGTATCTGTCGCAGCAAGGGTTCGGTCTGCGTCGCAGCGAGCTCTTGGTCTGCGTCGCCGCAAGGGCTCGATCTGCATCGTGGCGAGGGCTCGGTCTGCATCACGGCGAGCACTCGGTCTGTGTCGCGGCGTGGGCTCGGTCTGTGTTGCGGCGAGGGCTCGTTCTGTGTCGCAGCGAGGGCTCGGTCTGTGTCAGTCCGCGGGCTCAGTCTGTGGTCACAGTGAGGGCTCGGTCTCTGTCGCGCCGAGGGCTCGGCATGTGTCGCGGCGAGGGCTCGGCCTGTGTCGCAGCAAGGTTTCAGTCTGTGTAGCGGCGAGGTCTCGGAATGTGTCGCAGCAAGGGCTCGGTCTGTGTCGCGGCGAGGGCTCGGCCCGTGTCACGGCGAGGGTTCGGACCGTGTCACGGCGAGGGCTCGGTCCGTGTCACAGCGAGGGCTCGGCCCGTGTCACGGCGAGGGCTCAGTCCGTGTCACGGCGAGGGCTCGGTCCGTGTCATGGCGAGGGCTCGGTCTGTGTCATGCTGAGGGCTTGGTCTCTGTCGCGCCGAGGGCTCGGCTTGTGTCGTGGCGAGGGCTTGGCCTGTGTCACAGCGAGGGTTCAGTCTGTGTAGCGGCGAGGTCTTGGAATGTGTCGCAGCGAGGGCTCGGTCTGTGTCCCGGCGAGGGCTCGGTCTGTGTCACGAGCCCTGTGTCGTGGCGAGGGCTGGCCTGTGTCGCGGCGAGGGCTCGGCCTGTGTCGCGGCGAGGGCTCGGCCTGTGTCACAGGGAGGGTTCAGTCTGTGTACCGGCGAGGTCTCGGAATGTGTCGCAGCAAGGGCTCGGTCTGTGTCACGGTGAGGGCTACGCCTGTGTCATGGCGAGGGCTCGGTCTGTGTCACGGCGAGGGCTCGGTCCGTGTCACGGCGAGGGCTCGGTCCGTGTCATGGCGAGGGCTCGGTCTGTGTCATGGTGAGGGCTTGGTCTCTGTCGCGCCAAGGGCTCGGCATGTGTCGCGGCGAGGGCTCGGCCTGTGTCCCGGCGAGGGTTCAGTCTGTGTCACGGCGATGTCTCGGAATGTGTCGCAGCGAGGGTTCAGTCTGCGTCGCAGCGAGGTCTCGGTCTGCGTCGCGGCGAGTGCTCGGTCTGTGTCGCGGCGTGGGCTCGGTCTGTGTCAGGGCGCTGGCTCAGTCTGTGGTCACGGCGAGGGCTCGGCCTGTGTCGTGGTGAGGGCTCGGGCTCTGTCGCGCCAAGGGCTCGACATGTGTCACGGCGAGGGCTCGGCCTGTGTCACGGCGAGGGTTCAGTCTGTGTAGCGGCGAGGTCTCGGAATGTGTCACAGCAAGGGCTCGGTCTGTGTCACAGCGAGGGCTTGGCCTGTGTCACGGCGAGAGCTCGGTCTGTGTCACGGCGAGGGCTATGTCCGTTTCACGGCGAGGGCTCGGTCTGTGTCACGGCGAGGGCTCGGTCCGTGTCATGGTGAGGGCTCAGTCTGTGTCATGGTGAGGGCTTGGTCTCTGTCGCGCTGAGGGCTCAGCATGTGTCGCGGCGAGGGCTCGGCCTGTGTCATGGCAAGGGTTCAGTCTGTGTAGCGGCGAGTTCTCGGAATGTGTCGCAGCGAGGGCTCAGTTGTGTCCCGGCGAGGGCTCGGTCTGTGTCACGAGCACTGTGTCGCGGCGAGGGCTGGGTCTGTGTCGCGGCGAGGGCTCGGCCAGTGTCGCGGCGAGGGTTCAGTCTGTGTAGTGGCGAGGTCTCAGAATGTGTCGCAGCTAGGGCTCGGTCTGTGTTCGGCGAGGGCTCGGTCCGTGTCACGGCGAGGGCTCGGTCTGTGTCACGGCGAGGCCTCGGTCCGTGTCACGGCGAGGGCTCGGTCTGTGTCACGAGCCCTGTGTCGCGGCGAGGGCTGGGCCTGTGTCACGGCGAGGGCTCGGCCTGTGTCGCGGCGAGGGCTCGGCCTGTGTCGCGGCGAGGGTTCAGTCTGTGTAGCGGCGAGGTCTCGGAATGTGTCGCAGCAAGGGCTCGGTCTGTGTCACGGCGCGGGCTTGGCCTGTGTCATGGCGAGGGCTCGGTCTGTGTCACGGCGAGGGCTTGGTCCGTGTCACGGTGAGGGCTCGGTCCGTGTCACGGCGAGGGCTCGGTCCGTGTCATGGCGAGGGCTCGGTCTGTGTCATGGTGAGGGCTTGGTCTCTGTCGTGCCGAGGGCTCGGCATGTGTCACGGCATGGGCTCGGCCTGTGACGCGATGAGGGCTCGGCCTGTGACGCGATGAGGGCTCGTTCTGTGTCACGGTGAGTGCTCGGACTGTGTCAGGGCGCTGTCTCCGTCTGTGGTCACGGCGAGGGCTCGGCCTGTGTCGCAGTGAGGGCTCGGCATGTGTTGCGGCGAGGGCTGGGTCTGTGTCACGGCGAGGGTTCGGTCTGTGTCACGGCGAGGGCACGGCCTGTGTCGCGGCGAGGGTGAGGTCTGTGTCACGGCGATGGCTCGGTCTGTGTCACTGCTAGGGTTCAGTCTGCGTTGCAGCGAGGTCTTGGTCTGCGTCGCCGCAAGGGCTCGATCTGCATCGCGGCGAGGGCTCGGTCTGCGTTGCGGCGAGTGCTCGGTCTGTGTCGCGGCATGGGCTCGGCCTGTGTTGCGGCGAGGGCTCGGCCTGTGTCGCAGCGAGGGTTCAGTCTGTGTAGCGGCGAGGTCTCGGAATGTGTCACGGCGATGGCTTGGTCCATGTCACGGCGAGGGCTCAGTCCGTGTCACGGCGAGGGCTCGGTCCGTGTCATGGCGAGGGCTCGGTCTGTGTCATGGTGAGGGCTTTGTCTCTGTCGCGCCAAGGGCTCGGCATGCGTCGAGGCGAGGGCTCGGCCTGTGTCGTGGCGAGGGTTCAGTCTGTGTAGCGGCGAGGTCTCGGAATGTGTCGCAGCGAGGGCTCGGTCTGTGTCGCGGCGTGGGCTCGGCCTGAATTGCGGTGAGTGCTCTGTCTGTGTCGCGGCGTGGGCTCGGTCTCTGGTCACGGTGAGGGCTCGGTCAGCGTCGCGGCGAGGGCTCGGTCTGCATCACGGCGAGGGCTCGGTCTGCATCACGTTGGGGGCTCGGTCTGTGTCACGGCATGGGCTCGGCCTGTGACGCGACGAGGGCTCGTTCTGTGTCGCGGCGAGGGCTCGGACTGTGTCAGGGCGCTGTCTCCGTCTGTGGTCACGGCGAGGGCTTGGCCTGTGTCGCAGTGGGGGCTCGGCATGTGTTGCGGCGAGGGCTGGGTCTGTGTCACGGCGAGGGTTCGGCCTGTGTCGCGGCGAGGGCACGGCCTGTGTCACGGCGAGGTCTTGGTCTGGGTCGCGGTGAGGGCTCGGTCTGTGTCGCTGCAAGGGTTCAGTCTGCGTTACAGCGAGGTCTTGGTCTGCGTCGCCGCAAGGGCTCGATCTGCATCGCGGCGAGGGCTCGGTCTGCGTTGCGGCGAGTGCTCGGTCTGTGTCGCGGCATGGGCTCGGCCTGTGTTGCGGCGAGGGCTCGGCCTGTGTCACAGCGAGGGTTCAGTCTGTGTAGCGGCGAGGTCTCGGAATGTGTCACGGCGAGGGCTCGGTCCGTGTCACGGCGAGGGCTCAGTCCGTGTCACAGCGAGGGCTCGGTCCGTGTCATGGCGAGGGCTCGGTCTGTGTCATGGTGAGGGCTTGGTCTCTGTCGCGCCAAGGGCTCGGCATGTGTCGCGGCGAGGGCTCGGCCTGTGTCGTGGCGAGGGTTCAGTCTGTGTAGCGGCGAGGTCTCGGAATGTGTCGCAGCAAGGGCTCGGTCTGTGTCACGGTGAGGGCTACGCCTGTGTCATGGCGAGGGCTCGGTCTGTGTCGCGGCGAGGGCTCGGCCTGTGTCGCGGCGAGGGCTCGGCCTGTGTCACAGGGAGGGTTCAGTCTGTGTACCGGCGAGGTCTCGGAATGTGTCGCAGCAAGGGCTCGGTCTGTGTCACGGTGAGGGCTACGCCTGTGTCATGGCGAGGGCTCGGTCTGTGTCACGGCGAGGGCTCGGTCCGTGTCACGGCGAGGGCTCGGTCCGTGTCATGGCGAGGGCTCGGTCTGTGTCATGGTGAGGGCTTGGTCTCTGTCGCGCCAAGGGCTCGGCATGTGTCGCGGCGAGGGCTCGGCCTGTGTCCCGGCGAGGGTTCAGTCTGTGTCACGGCGATGTCTCGGAATGTGTCGCAGCGAGGGTTCAGTCTGCGTCGCAGCGAGGTCTCGGTCTGCGTCGCGGCGAGTGCTCGGTCTGTGTCGCGGCGTGGGCTCGGTCTGTGTCAGGGCGCTGGCTCAGTCTGTGGTCACGGCGAGGGCTCGGCCTGTGTCGTGGTGAGGGCTCGGGCTCTGTCGCGCCAAGGGCTCGACATGTGTCACGGCGAGGGCTCGGCCTGTGTCACGGCGAGGGTTCAGTCTGTGTAGCGGCGAGGTCTCGGAATGTGTCACAGCAAGGGCTCGGTCTGTGTCACAGCGAGGGCTTGGCCTGTGTCACGGCGAGAGCTCGGTCTGTGTCACGGCGAGGGCTATGTCCGTTTCACGGCGAGGGCTCGGTCTGTGTCACGGCGAGGGCTCGGTCCGTGTCATGGTGAGGGCTCAGTCTGTGTCATGGTGAGGGCTTGGTCTCTGTCGCGCTGAGGGCTCAGCATGTGTCGCGGCGAGGGCTCGGCCTGTGTCATGGCAAGGGTTCAGTCTGTGTAGCGGCGAGTTCTCGGAATGTGTCGCAGCGAGGGCTCAGTTGTGTCCCGGCGAGGGCTCGGTCTGTGTCACGAGCACTGTGTCGCGGCGAGGGCTGGGTCTGTGTCGCGGCGAGGGCTCGGCCAGTGTCGCGGCGAGGGTTCAGTCTGTGTAGTGGCGAGGTCTCAGAATGTGTCGCAGCTAGGGCTCGGTCTGTGTTCGGCGAGGGCTCGGTCCGTGTCACGGCGAGGGCTCGGTCTGTGTCACGGCGAGGCCTCGGTCCGTGTCACGGCGAGGGCTCGGTCTGTGTCACGAGCCCTGTGTCGCGGCGAGGGCTGGGCCTGTGTCACGGCGAGGGCTCGGCCTGTGTCGCGGCGAGGGCTCGGCCTGTGTCGCGGCGAGGGTTCAGTCTGTGTAGCGGCGAGGTCTCGGAATGTGTCGCAGCAAGGGCTCGGTCTGTGTCACGGCGCGGGCTTGGCCTGTGTCATGGCGAGGGCTCGGTCTGTGTCACGGCGAGGGCTTGGTCCGTGTCACGGTGAGGGCTCGGTCCGTGTCACGGCGAGGGCTCGGTCCGTGTCATGGCGAGGGCTCGGTCTGTGTCATGGTGAGGGCTTGGTCTCTGTCGTGCCGAGGGCTCGGCATGTGTCACGGCATGGGCTCGGCCTGTGACGCGATGAGGGCTCGGCCTGTGACGCGATGAGGGCTCGTTCTGTGTCACGGTGAGTGCTCGGACTGTGTCAGGGCGCTGTCTCCGTCTGTGGTCACGGCGAGGGCTCGGCCTGTGTCGCAGTGAGGGCTCGGCATGTGTTGCGGCGAGGGCTGGGTCTGTGTCACGGCGAGGGTTCGGTCTGTGTCACGGCGAGGGCACGGCCTGTGTCGCGGCGAGGGTGAGGTCTGTGTCACGGCGATGGCTCGGTCTGTGTCACTGCTAGGGTTCAGTCTGCGTTGCAGCGAGGTCTTGGTCTGCGTCGCCGCAAGGGCTCGATCTGCATCGCGGCGAGGGCTCGGTCTGCGTTGCGGCGAGTGCTCGGTCTGTGTCGCGGCATGGGCTCGGCCTGTGTTGCGGCGAGGGCTCGGCCTGTGTCGCAGCGAGGGTTCAGTCTGTGTAGCGGCGAGGTCTCGGAATGTGTCACGGCGATGGCTTGGTCCATGTCACGGCGAGGGCTCAGTCCGTGTCACGGCGAGGGCTCGGTCCGTGTCATGGCGAGGGCTCGGTCTGTGTCATGGTGAGGGCTTTGTCTCTGTCGCGCCAAGGGCTCGGCATGCGTCGAGGCGAGGGCTCGGCCTGTGTCGTGGCGAGGGTTCAGTCTGTGTAGCGGCGAGGTCTCGGAATGTGTCGCAGCGAGGGCTCGGTCTGTGTCGCGGCGTGGGCTCGGCCTGAATTGCGGTGAGTGCTCTGTCTGTGTCGCGGCGTGGGCTCGGTCTCTGGTCACGGTGAGGGCTCGGTCAGCGTCGCGGCGAGGGCTCGGTCTGCATCACGGCGAGGGCTCGGTCTGCATCACGTTGGGGGCTCGGTCTGTGTCACGGCATGGGCTCGGCCTGTGACGCGACGAGGGCTCGTTCTGTGTCGCGGCGAGGGCTCGGACTGTGTCAGGGCGCTGTCTCCGTCTGTGGTCACGGCGAGGGCTTGGCCTGTGTCGCAGTGGGGGCTCGGCATGTGTTGCGGCGAGGGCTGGGTCTGTGTCACGGCGAGGGTTCGGCCTGTGTCGCGGCGAGGGCACGGCCTGTGTCACGGCGAGGTCTTGGTCTGGGTCGCGGTGAGGGCTCGGTCTGTGTCGCTGCAAGGGTTCAGTCTGCGTTACAGCGAGGTCTTGGTCTGCGTCGCCGCAAGGGCTCGATCTGCATCGCGGCGAGGGCTCGGTCTGCGTTGCGGCGAGTGCTCGGTCTGTGTCGCGGCATGGGCTCGGCCTGTGTTGCGGCGAGGGCTCGGCCTGTGTCACAGCGAGGGTTCAGTCTGTGTAGCGGCGAGGTCTCGGAATGTGTCACGGCGAGGGCTCGGTCCGTGTCACGGCGAGGGCTCAGTCCGTGTCACAGCGAGGGCTCAGTCCGTGTCATGGCGAGGGCTCGGTCTGTGTCATGGTGAGGGCTTGGTCTCTGTCGCGCCAAGGGCTCGGCATGTGTCGCGGCGAGGGCTCGGCCTGTGTCGTGGCGAGGGTTCAGTCTGTGTAGCGGCGAGGTCTCGGAATGTGTCGCAGCGAAGGCGCGGTCTGTGTCCCGGCGAGATCTTGGTCTGGGTCGCGGTGAGCTGTCGGTCTATGTCGCGGCGAGGGTTCGGTCTGTGTCGCGGCGAAGTCTCGGTCTGTGTCGCACTGAGGGCTCAGTCTGTGTCGCGGCGAGGGCTCGGTATCTGTCATTGCGAGGGTTCGGTCTGTGTCACAGCGAGGTCTCGGTCTGTGTCACGGCATGGGCTCAGCCTGTGTCACGACGAGGGTTCAGTCTGTGTAGCGGCGAGGTCTCGGAATGTGTCACAGCAAGGGCTCGGTCTGTGTCACAGCGAGGGCTTGGCCTGTGTCACGGCGAGAGCTCGGTCTGTGTCACGGCGAGGGCTATGTCCGTTTCACGGCGAGGGCTCGGTCTGTGTCACGGCGAGGGCTCGGTCCGTGTCATGGTGAGGGCTCAGTCTGTGTCATGGTGAGGGCTTGGTCTCTGTCGCGCTGAGGGCTCAGCATGTGTCGCGGCGAGGGCTCGGCCTGTGTCGTGGCAAGGGTTCAGTCTGTGTAGCGGCGAGTTCTCGGAATGTGTCGCAGCAAGGGTTCGGTCTGCGTCGCAGCGAGCTCTTGGTCTGCGTCGCCGCAAGGGCTCGATCTGCATCGTGGCGAGGGCTCGGTCTGCATCACGGCGAGCGCTCGGTCTGTGTCGCGGCGTGGGCTCGGCCTGTGTTGCGGCGAGGGCTCGTTCTGTGTCGCAGCGAGGGCTCGGTCTGTGTCAGTCCGCGGGCTCAGTCTGTGGTCACAGTGAGGGCTCGGTCTCCGTCGCGCCGAGGGCTCGGCATGTGTCGCGGCGAGGGCTCGGCCTGTGTCGCAGCGAGGTTTCAGTCTGTGTAGCGGCGAGGTCTCGGAATGTGTCGCAGCAAGGGCTCGGTCTGTGTCGCGGCGAGGGCTCGGCCCGTGTCACGGCGAGGGTTCGGACCGTGTCACGGTGAGGGCTCGGTCCGTGTCACGGTGAGGGCTCGGTCCGTGTCACGGCGAGGGCTCGGTCCGTGTCATGGCGAGGGCTCGGTCTGTGTCATGGTGAGGGCTTGGTCTCTGTCGTGCCGAGGGCTCGGCATGTGTCACGGCATGGGCTCGGCCTGTGACGCGATGAGGGCTCGGCCAGTGACGCGATGAGGGCTCGTTCTGTGTCGCGGTGAGTGCTCGGACTGTGTCAGGGCGCTGTCTCCGTCTGTGGTCATGGCGAGGGCTCGGCCTGTGTCGCAGTGAGGGCTCGGCATGTGTTGCGGCGAGGGCTGGGTCTGTGTCACGGCGAGGGTTCGGCCTGTGTCACGGCGAGGGCACGGCCTGTGTCGCGGCGAGGGTGAGGTCTGTGTCACGGCGATGGCTCGGTCTGTGTCGCTGCTAGGGTTCAGTCTGCGTTGCAGCGAGGTCTTGGTCTGCGTCGCCGCAAGGGCTCGATCTGCATCGCGGCGAGGGCTCGGTCTGCGTTGCGGCGAGTGCTCGGTCTGTGTCGCGGCATGGGCTCGGCCTGTGTTGCGGCGAGGGCTCGGCCTGTGTCGCAGCGAGGGTTCAGTCTGTGTAGCGGCGAGGTCTCGGAATGTGTCATGGCGATGGCTTGGTCCATGTCACGGCGAGGGCTCAGTCCGTGTCACGGCGAGGGCTCGGTCCGTGTCATGGCGAGGGCTCGGTCTGTGTCATGCTGAGGGCTTTGTCTCTGTCGCGCCAAGGGCTCGGCATGCGTCGAGGCGAGGGCTCGGCCTGTGTCGTGGCGAGGGTTCAGTCTGTGTAGCGGCGAGGTCTCGGAATGTGTCGCAGCGAGGGCTCGGTCTGTGTCGCGGCGTGGGCTCGGCCTGAATTGCGGTGAGTGCTCTGTCTGTGTCGCGGCGTGGGCTCGGTCTCTGGTCACGGTGAGGGCTCGGTCAGCGTCGCGGCAAGGGCTCGGTCTGCATCGCGGCGAGGGCTCGGTCTGCATCACGTTGGGGGCTCGGTCTGTGTCACGGCATGGGCTCGGCCTGTGACGCGACGAGGGCTCGTTCTGTGTCGCGGCGATGGCTCGGACTGTGTCAGGGCGCTGTCTCCGTCTGTGGTCACGGCGAGGGCTTGGCCTGTGTCGCAGTGGGGGCTCGGCATGTGTTGCGGCGAGGGCTGGGTCTGTGTCACGGCGAGGGTTCGGCCTGTGTCGCGGCGAGGGCACGGCCTGTGTCACGGCGAGGTCTTGGTCTGGGTCGCGGTGAGGGCTCGGTCTGTGTCGCTGCAAGGGTTCAGTCTGCGTTACAGCGAGGTCTTGGTCTGCGTCGCCGCAAGGGCTCGATCTGCATCGCGGCGAGGGCTCGGTCTGCGTTGCGGCGAGTGCTCGGTCTGTGTCGCGGCATGGGCTCGGCCTGTGTTGCGGCGAGGGCTCGGCCTGTGTCGCAGCGAGGGTTCAGTCTGTGTAGCGGCGAGGTCTCGGAATGTGTCACGGCGAGGGCTCGGTCCGTGTCACGGCGAGGGCTCAGTCCGTATCACGGCGAGGGCTCGGTCCGTGTCATGGCGAGGGCTCGGTCTGTGTCATGGTGAGGGCTTGGTCTCTGTCGCGCCAAGGGCTCGGCATGTGTCGCGGCGAGGGCTCGGCCTGTGTCGTGGCGAGGGTTCAGTCTGTGTAGCGGCGAGGTCTCGGAATGTGTCGCAGCGAAGGCGCGGTCTGTGTCCCGGCGAGATCTTGGTCTGGGTCGCGGTGAGGGGTCGGTCTATGTCGCGGCGAGGGTTCGGTCTGTGTCGCGGCGAAGTCTCGGTCTGTGTCGCACTGAGGGCTCAGTCTGTGTCGCGGCGAGGTCTCGGAATGTGTCGCAGCAAGGGCTCGGTCTGTGTCACGGCGAGGGCTTGGCATGTGTCATGGCGAGGGCTCGGTCTGTGTCACGGCGAGGGCTTTGTCCGTGTCATGGCGAGGGCTCGGTCCGTGTCACAGCGAGGGCTCGGTCTGTGTCATGGCGAGGGCTCGGTCTGTGTCATGGTGAGGGCTTGGTCTCTGTCGCACCAAGGGCTCGGCATGTGTCGCGGCGAGGGCTCGGCCTGTGTCGCGGCGAGGGTTCAGTCTGTGTAGCGGCGAGGTCTCGGAACGTGTCACAGCGAGGGCTCGGTCTGTGTCCCGGCGAGGTCAAGGTGTGGGTCGCGGTGAGGGCTCGGTCTGTGTCGCGGCGAGGGCTCGGTATCTGTCGCTGCGAGGGTTCGGTCCGCGTCGTAGCAAGGTCTCGGTCTGCGTCGCAACGAGCGCTCGGCCCGTGTCACGGCGAGTGCTCGGCCCGTGTCACGGCGAGGGCTCGGCCCGTGTCACGGCGAGGGCTCGGTCCGTGTCACGGCGAGGGTTCGGTCCGTGTCATGGTGAGGGCTCGGTCTGTGTCATGGTGAGGGCTTGGTCTCTGTCGCGCCGAGGGCTCGGTCTGTGTCCCGGCGAGCGCTCGGTCTGTGTCACGAGCCCTGTGTCGCGGCGAGCGCTGGGCCTGTGTCACGGCGAGGGCTCGGCCTGTGTCGCGGCGAGGGCTCGGCCTGTGTCGCGGCGAGGGTTCAGTCTGTGTCGCGGCGAGGTCTCGGAATGTGTCGCAGCAAGGGCTCGGTCTGTGTCACGGCGCGGGCTTGGCCTGTGTCATGGCGAGGGCTCGGTCTGTGTCACGGCGAGGGCTTGGTCCGTGTCACGGTGTGGGCTCGGTCCGTGTCACGGCGAGGGCTCGGTCCGTGTCATGGCGAGGGCTCGGTCTGTGTCATGGTGAGGGCTTGGTCTCTGTCGTGCCGAGGGCTCGGCATGTGTCACGGCATGGGCTCGGCCTGTGACGCGATGAGGGCTCGGCCTGTGACGCGATGAGGGCTCGTTCTGTGTCGCGGTGAGTGCTCGGACTGTGTCAGGGCGCTGTCTCCGTCTGTGGTCATGGCGAGGGCTCGGCCTGTGTCGCAGTGAGGGCTCGGCATGTGTTGCGGCGAGGGCTGGGTCTGTGCCACGGCGAGGGTTTGGCCTGTGTCACGGCGAGGGCACGGCCTGTGTCGCGGCGAGGGTGAGGTCTGTGTCACGGCGATGGCTCGGTCTGTGTCGCTGCTAGGGTTCAGTCTGCGTTGCAGCGAGGTCTTGGTCTGCGTCGCCGCAAGGGCTCGATCTGCATCGCGGCGAGGGCTCGGTCTGCGTTGCGGCGAGTGCTCGGTCTGTGTCGCGGCATGGGCTCGGCCTGTGTTGCGGCGAGGGCTCGGCCTGTGTCGCAGCGAGGGTTCAGTCTGTGTAGCGGCGAGATCTCGGAATGTGTCACGGCGATGGCTTGGTCCATGTCACGGCGAGGGCTCAGTCCGTGTCACGGCGAGGGCTCGGTCCGTGTCATGGCGAGGGCTCGGTCTGTGTCATGGTGAGGGCTTTGTCTCTGTCGCGCCAAGGGCTCGGCATGCGTCGAGGCGAGGGCTCGGCCTGTGTCGTGGCGAGGGTTCAGTCTGTGTAGCGGCGAGGTCTCGGAATGTGTCGCAGCGAGGGCTCGGTCTGTGTCGCGGCGTGGGCTCGGCCTGAATTGCGGTGAGTGCTCTGTCTGTGTCGCGGCGTGGGCTCGGTCTCTGGTCACGGTGAGGGCTCGGTCAGCGTCGCGGCAAGGGCTCGGTCTGCATCGCGGCGAGGGCTCGGTCTGCATCACGTTGGGGGCTCGGTCTGTGTCACGGCATGGGCTCGGCCTGTGACGCGACGAGGGCTCGTTCTGTGTCGCGGCGCGGGCTCGGACTGTGTCAGGGCGCTGTCTCCGTCTGTGGTCACGGCGAGGGCTTGGCCTGTGTCGCAGTGGGGGCTCGGCATGTGTTGCGGCGAGGGCTGGGTCTGTGTCACGGCGAGGGTTCGGCCTGTGTCGCGGCGAGGGCACGGCCTGTGTCATGGCGAGGTCTTGGTCTGGGTCGCGGTGAGGGCTCGGTCTGTGTCGCTGCAAGGGTTCAGTCTGCGTTACAGCGAGGTCTTGGTCTGCGTCGCCGCAAGTGCTCGATCTGCATCGCGGCGAGGGACCGGTCTGCGTTGCGGCGAGTGCTCGGTCTGTGTCGCGGCATGGGCTCGGCCTGTGTTGCGGCGAGGGCTCGGCCTGTGTCGCAGCGAGGGTTCAGTCTGTGTAGCGGCGAGGTCTCGGAATGTGTCACAGCAAGGGCTCGGTCTGTGTCACAGCGAGGGCTTGGCCTGTGTCACGGCGAGAGCTCGGTCTGTGTCACGGCGAGGGCTATGTCCGTTTCACGGCGAGGGATCGGTCTGTGTCACGGCGAGGGCTCGGTCCGTGTCATGGTGAGGGCTCAGTCTGTGTCATGGTGAGGGCTTGGTCTCTGTCGCGCTGAGGGCTCAGCATGTGTCGCGGCGAGGGCTCGGCCTGTGTCGTGGCAAGGGTTCAGTCTGTGTAGCGGCGAGTTCTCGGAATGTGTCGCAGCGAGGGCTCAGTTGTGTCCCGGCGAGGGCTCGGTCTGTGTCACGAGCACTGTGTCGCGGCGAGGGCTGGGTCTGTGTCGCGGCGAGGGCTCGGCCAGTGTCGCGGCGAGGGTTCAGTCTGTGTAGTGGCGAGGTCTCAGAATGTGTCGCAGCTAGGGCTCGGTCTGTGTTCGGCGAGGGCTCGGTCCGTGTCACGGCGAGGGCTCGGTCTGTGTCACGGCGAGGCCTCGGTCCGTGTCTTGGCGAGGGCTCGGTCTGTGTCACGGCGAGGGCTCAGTCCGTGTCATGGCGAGGGCTCAGTCTGTGTCATGGTGAGGGCTTGGTCTCTGTTGCGCCGAGGGCTCGGCATGTGTCATGGCGAGGGCTCGGCCTGTGTCGCGGCGAGGGTTCAGTCTGTGTCGTGGCGAGGTCTCGGAATGTGTCGCAGCGAGGGCTCGGTCTGTGTCCCGGCGAGGGCTCGGTCTGTGTCACGAGCCCTGGGTCGCGGCGAGGGCTGGGCCTGTGTCGCGGCGAGGGCTGGGCCTGTGTCGCGGCGAGGGCTCTGCCTGTGTCGCAGCGAGGGTTCAGTCTGTGTAGCGGCGAGGTCTCGGAATGTGTCGCAGCAAGGGCTCGGTCTGTGTCACGGCGAGGGCTTGGCCTGTGTCATGGCGAGGGCTCGGTCTGTGTCACGGCGAGGGCTTTGTCCGTGTCATGGCGAGGGCTCGGTCCGTGTCACAGCGAGGGCTCGGTCTGTGTCATGGAGAGGGCTCGGTCTGTGTCATGGTGAGGGCTTGGTCTCTGTCGCACCAAGGGCTCGGCATGTGTCGCGGTGAGGGCTCGGCCTGTGTCGCGGCGAGGGTTCAGTCTGTGTAGCGGCGAGGTCTCGGAACGTGTCGCAGTGAGGGCTCGGTCTGTGTCCCGGCGAGGTCAAGGTTTGGGTCGCGGTGAGGGCTCGGTCTGTGTCGCGGCGAGGGCTCGGTATCTGTCGCTGCGAGGGTTCGGTCCGCGTCGTAGCAAGGTCTCGGTCTGCGTCGCAGCGAGCGCTCGGCCCGTGTCACGGCGAGGGCTCGGTCCGTGTCACGGCGAGGGCTCGGTCCGTGTCATGGCGAGGGCTCGGTCTGTGTCATGGTGAGGGCTTGGTCTCTGTTGCGCCGAGGGCTCGGTCTGTGTCCCGGCGAGCGCTCGGTCTGTGTCACGAGCCCTGTGTCGCGGCGAGGGCTGGGCCTGTGTCACGGCGAGGGCTCGGCCTGTGTCGCGGCGAGGGCTCGGCCTGTGTCGCGGCGAGGGTTCAGTCTGTGTAGCGGCGAGGTCTCGGAATGTGTCGCAGCGAGGGCTCGGTCTGTGTCGTGGCGAGGGCTTGGCCTGTGTCGCGGCGAGGGTTCGGTCTGTGTCATGGCGAGGTCTCGTTCTGTGGTGATGGCGAGGTCTTGGTCTGTGTCCCGGTGAGGGCTCAGTCTGTGTCACGAGCCCTGTGTCGCGGCGAGGGTTCGGACCGTGTCACGGCGAGGGCTCGGTCCGTGTCACGGCGAGGGCTCGGCCCGTGTCACGGCGAGGGCTCGGTCCGTGTCACGGCGAGGGCTCGGTCCGTGTCATGGCGAGGGCTCGGTCTGTGTCATGCTGAGGGCTTGGTCTCTGTCGCGCCGAGGGCTCGGCCTGTGTCGTGGCGAGGGCTTGGCCTGTGTCACAGCGAGGGTTCAGTCTGTGTAGCGGCGAGGTCTTGGAATGTGTCGCAGCGAGGGCTCGGTCTGTGTCCCGGCGAGGGCTCGGTCTGTGTCACGAGCCCTGTGTCGTGGCGAGGGCTGGCCTGTGTCGCGGCGAGGGCTCGGCCTGTGTCGCGGCGAGGGCTCGGCCTGTGTCACAGGGAGGGTTCAGTCTGTGTACCGGCGAGGTCTCGGAATGTGTCGCAGCAAGGGCTCGGTCTGTGTCACGGTGAGGGCTACGCCTGTGTCATGGCGAGGGCTCGGTCTGTGTCAAGGCGAGGGCTCGGTCCGTGTCGCGGCGAGGGCTCGGTCCGTGTCACGGCGAGGGCTCGGTCCGTGTCATGGCGAGGGCTCGGTCTGTGTCATGGTGAGGGCTTGGTCTCTGTCGCGCCAAGGGCTCGGCATGTGTCGCGGCGAGGGCTCGGCCTGTGTCCCGGCGAGGGTTCAGTTTGTGTCACGGCGATGTCTCGGAATGTGTCGCAGCGAGTGTTCAGTCTGCGTCGCAGCGAGGTCTCGGTCTGCGTCGCGGCGAGTGCTCGGTCTGTGTCGCGGCGTGGGCTCGGTCTGTGTCAGGGCGCTGGCTCAGTCTGTGGTCACGGCGAGGGCTCGGCCTGTGTCGTGGTGAGGGCTCGGGCTCTGTCGCGCCGAGGGCTCGACATGTGTCACGGCGATGGCTCGGCCTGTGTCACGGCGAGGGTTCAGTCTGTGTAGCGGCGAGGTCTCGGAATGTGTCACAGCAAGGGCTCGGTCTGTGTCACAGCGAGGGCTTGGCCTGTGTCACGGCGAGAGCTCGGTCTGTGTCACGGCGAGGGCTATGTCCGTTTCACGGCGAGGGCTCGGTCTGTGTCACGGCGAGGGCTCGGTCCGTGTCATGGTGAGGGCTCAGTCTGTGTCATGGTGAGGGCTTGGTCTCTGTCGCGCTGAGGGCTCAGCATGTGTCGCGGCGAGGGCTCGGCCTGTGTCGTGGCAAGGGTTCAGTCTGTGTAGCGGCGAGTTCTCGGAATGTGTCGCAGCGAGGGCTCAGTTGTGTCCCGGCGAGGGCTCGGTCTGTGTCACGAGCACTGTGTCGCGGCGAGGGCTGGGTCTGTGTCGCGGCGAGGGCTCGGCCAGTGTCGCGGCGAGGGTTCAGTCTGTGTAGTGGCGAGGTCTCAGAATGTGTCGCAGCTAGGGCTCGGTCTGTGTTCGGCGAGGGCTCGGTCCGTGTCACGGCGAGGGCTCGGTCTGTGTCACGGCGAGGCCTCGGTCCGTGTCACGGCGAGGGCTCGGTCTGTGTCACGGCGAGGGCTCAGTCCGTGTCATGGCGAGGGCTCAGTCTGTGTCATGGTGAGGGCTTGGTCTCTGTTGCGCCGAGGGCTCGGCATGTGTCATGGCGAGGGCTCGGCCTGTGTCGCGGCGAGGGTTCAGTCTGTGTCGTGGCGAGGTCTCGGAATGTGTCGCAGCGAGGGCTCGGTCTGTGTCCCGGCGAGGGCTCGGTCTGTGTCACGAGCCCTGGGTCGCGGCGAGGGCTGGGCCTGTGTCGCGGCGAGGGCTGGGCCTGTGTCGCGGCGAGGGCTCTGCCTGTGTCGCAGCGAGGGTTCAGTCTGTGTAGCGGCGAGGTCTCGGAATGTGTCGCAGCAAGGGCTCGGTCTGTGTCACGGCGAGGGCTTGGCCTGTGTCATGGCGAGGGCTCGGTCTGTGTCACGGCGAGGGCTTTGTCCGTGTCATGGCGAGGGCTCGGTCCGTGTCACAGCGAGGGCTCGGTCTGTGTCATGGCGAGGGCTCGGTCTGTGTCATGGTGAGGGCTTGGTCTCTGTCGCACCAAGGGCTCGGCATGTGTCGCGGTGAGGGCTCGGCCTGTGTCGCGGCGAGGGTTCAGTCTGTGTAGCGGCGAGGTCTCGGAACGTGTCGCAGTGAGGGCTCGGTCTGTGTCCCGGCGAGGTCAAGGTTTGGGTCGCGGTGAGGGCTCGGTCTGTGTCGCGGCGAGGGCTCGGTATCTGTCGCTGCGAGGGTTCGGTCCGCGTCGTAGCAAGGTCTCGGTCTGCGTCGCAGCGAGCGCTCGGCCCGTGTCACGGCGAGGGCTCGGTCCGTGTCACGGCGAGGGCTCGGTCCGTGTCATGGCGAGGGCTCGGTCTGTGTCATGGTGAGGGCTTGGTCTCTGTTGCGCCGAGGGCTCGGTCTGTGTCCCGGCGAGCGCTCGGTCTGTGTCACGAGCCCTGTGTCGCGGCGAGGGCTGGGCCTGTGTCACGGCGAGGGCTCGGCCTGTGTCGCGGCGAGGGCTCGGCCTGTGTCGCGGCGAGGGTTCAGTCTGTGTAGCGGCGAGGTCTCGGAATGTGTCGCAGCGAGGGCTCGGTCTGTGTCGTGGCGAGGGCTTGGCCTGTGTCGCGGCGAGGGTTCGGTCTGTGTCATGGCGAGGTCTCGTTCTGTGGTGATGGCGAGGTCTTGGTCTGTGTCCCGGTGAGGGCTCAGTCTGTGTCACGAGCCCTGTGTCGCGGCGAGGGTTCGGACCGTGTCACGGCGAGGGCTCGGTCCGTGTCACGGCGAGGGCTCGGCCCGTGTCACGGCGAGGGCTCGGTCCGTGTCACGGCGAGGGCTCGGTCCGTGTCATGGCGAGGGCTCGGTCTGTGTCATGCTGAGGGCTTGGTCTCTGTCGCGCCGAGGGCTCGGCCTGTGTCGTGGCGAGGGCTTGGCCTGTGTCACAGCGAGGGTTCAGTCTGTGTAGCGGCGAGGTCTTGGAATGTGTCGCAGCGAGGGCTCGGTCTGTGTCCCGGCGAGGGCTCGGTCTGTGTCACGAGCCCTGTGTCGTGGCGAGGGCTGGCCTGTGTCGCGGCGAGGGCTCGGCCTGTGTCGCGGCGAGGGCTCGGCCTGTGTCACAGGGAGGGTTCAGTCTGCGTACCGGCGAGGTCTCGGAATGTGTCGCAGCAAGGGCTCGGTCTGTGTCACGGTGAGGGCTACGCCTGTGTCATGGCGAGGGCTCGGTCTGTGTCAAGGCGAGGGCTCGGTCCGTGTCACGGCGAGGGCTCGGTCCGTGTCACGGCGAGGGCTCGGTCCGTGTCATGGCGAGGGCTCGGTCTGTGTCATGGTGAGGGCTTGGTCTCTGTCGCGCCAAGGGCTCGGCATGTGTCGCGGCGAGGGCTCGGCCTGTGTCCCGGCGAGGGTTCAGTTTGTGTCACGGCGATGTCTCGGAATGTGTCGCAGCGAGTGTTCAGTCTGCGTCGCAGCGAGGTCTCGGTCTGCGTCGCGGCGAGTGCTCGGTCTGTGTCGCGGCGTGGGCTCGGTCTGTGTCAGGGCGCTGGCTCAGTCTGTGGTCACGGCGAGGGCTCGGCCTGTGTCGTGGTGAGGGCTCGGGCTCTGTCGCGCCGAGGGCTCGACATGTGTCACGGCGATGGCTCGGCCTGTGTCACGGCGAGGGTTCAGTCTGTGTAGCGGCGAGGTCTCGGAATGTGTCACAGCAAGGGCTCGGTCTGTGTCACAGCGAGGGCTTGGCCTGTGTCACGGCGAGAGCTCGGTCTGTGTCACGGCGAGGGCTATGTCCGTTTCACGGCGAGGGCTCGGTCTGTGTCACGGCGAGGGCTCGGTCCGTGTCATGGTGAGGGCTCAGTCTGTGTCATGGTGAGGGCTTGGTCTCTGTCGCGCTGAGGGCTCAGCATGTGTCGCGGCGAGGGCTCGGCCTGTGTCGTGGCAAGGGTTCAGTCTGTGTAGCGGCGAGTTCTCGGAATGTGTCGCAGCGAGGGCTCAGTTGTGTCCCGGCGAGGGCTCGGTCTGTGTCACGAGCACTGTGTCGCGGCGAGGGCTGGGTCTGTGTCGCGGCGAGGGCTCGGCCAGTGTCGCGGCGAGGGTTCAGTCTGTGTAGTGGCGAGGTCTCAGAATGTGTCGCAGCTAGGGCTCGGTCTGTGTTCGGCGAGGGCTCGGTCCGTGTCACGGCGAGGGCTCGGTCTGTGTCACGGCGAGGCCTCGGTCCGTGTCACGGCGAGGGCTCGGTCTGTGTCACGGCGAGGGCTCAGTCCGTGTCATGGCGAGGGCTCAGTCTGTGTCATGGTGAGGGCTTGGTCTCTGTTGCGCCGAGGGCTCGGCATGTGTCATGGCGAGGGCTCGGCCTGTGTCGCGGCGAGGGTTCAGTCTGTGTCGTGGCGAGGTCTCGGAATGTGTCGCAGCGAGGGCTCGGTCTGTGTCCCGGCGAGGGCTCGGTCTGTGTCACGAGCCCTGGGTCGCGGCGAGGGCTGGGCCTGTGTCGCGGCGAGGGCTGGGCCTGTGTCGCGGCGAGGGCTCGGCCTGTGTCGCAGCGAGGGTTCAGTCTGTGTAGCGGCGAGGTCTCGGAATGTGTCGCAGCAAGGGCTCGGTCTGTGTCACGGCGAGGGCTTGGCCTGTGTCATGGCGAGGGCTCGGTCTGTGTCACGGCGAGGGCTTGGTCTCTGTCGTGCCGAGGGCTCGGCATGTGTCACGGCATGGGCTCAGCCTGTGACGCGATGAGGGCTCGGCCTGTGACGCGATGAGGGCTCGTTCTGTGTCGCGGTGAGTGCTCGGACTGTGTCAGGGCGCTGTCTCCGTCTGTGGTCACGGCGAGGGCTCGGCCTGTGTCGCAGTGAGGGCTCGGCATATGTTGCGGCGAAGGCTGGGTCTGTGTCACGGCGAGGGTTCGGCCTGTGTCACGGCGAGGGCACGGCCTGTGTCGCGGCGAGGGTGAGGTCTGTGTCACGGCGATGGCTCGGTCTGTGTCGCTGCTAGGGTTCAGTCTGCGTTGCAGCGATGTCTTGGTCTGCGTCGCCGCAAGGGCTCGATCTGCATCGCGGCGAGGGCTCGGTCTGCGTTGCGGCGAGTGCTCGGTCTGTGTCGCGGCATGGGCTCGGCCTGTGTTGCGGCGAGGGCTCGGCCTGTGTCGCAGCGAGGGTTCAGTCTGTGTAGCGGCGAGGTCTCGGAATGTGTCACGGCGATGGCTTGGTCCATGTCACGGCGAGGGCTCAGTCCGTGTCACGGCGAGGGCTCGGTCCGTGTCATGGCGAGGGCTCGGTCTGTGTCATGGTGAGGGCTTTGTCTCTGTCGCGCCAAGGGCTCGGCATGCGTCGAGGCGAGGGCTCGGCCTGTGTCGTGGCGAGGGTTCAGTCTGTGTAGCGGCGAGGTCTCGGAATGTGTCGCAGCGAGGGCTCGGTCTGTGTCGCGGCGTGGGCTCGGCCTGAATTGCGGTGAGTGCTCTGTCTGTGTCGCGGCGTGGGCTCGGTCTCTGGTCACGGTGAGGGCTCGGTCAGCGTCGCGGCAAGGGCTCGGTCTGCATCGCGGCGAGGGCTCGGTCTGCATCACGTTGGGGGCTCGGTCTGTGTCACGGCATGGGCTTGGCCTGTGACGCGACGAGGGCTCGTTCTGTGTCGCGGCGAGGGCTCGGACTGTGTCAGGGCGCTGTCTCCGTCTGTGGTCACGGCGAGGGCTTGGCCTGTGTCGCAGTGGGGGCTCGGCATGTGTTGCGGCGAGGGCTGGGTCTGTGTCACGGCGAGGGTTCGGCCTGTGTCGCGGCGAGGGCACGGCCTGTGTCACGGCGAGGTCTTGGTCTGGGTCGCGGTGAGGGCTCGGTCTGTGTCGCTGCAAGGGTTCAGTCTGCGTTACAGCGAGGTCTTGGTCTGCGTCGCCGCAAGGGCTCGATCTGCATCGCGGCGAGGGCTCGGTCTGCGTTGCGGCGAGTGCTCGGTCTTTGTCGCGGCATGGGCTCGGCCTGTGTTGCGGCGAGGGCTCGGCCTGTGTCGCAGCGAGGGTTCAGTCTGTGTAGCGGCGAGGTCTCGGAATGTGTCACGGCGAGGGCTCGGTCCGTGTCACGGCGAGGGCTCAGTCCGTGTCACGGCGAGTGCTCGGTCCGTGGCATGGCGAGGGCTCGGTCTGTGTCATGGTGAGGGCTTGGTCTCTGTCGCGCCAAGGGCTCGGCATGTGTCGCGGCGAGGGCTCGGCCTGTGTCGTGGCGAGGGTTCAGTCTGTGTAGCGGCGAGGTCTCGGAATGTGTCGCAGCGAAGGCGCGGTCTGTGTCCCGGCGAGATCTTGGTCTGGGTCGCGGTGAGGGGTCGGTCTATGTCGCGGCGAGGGTTCGGTCTGTGTCGCGGCGAAGTCTCGGTCTGTGTCGCACTGAGGGCTCAGTCTGTGTCGCGGCGTGGGCTCGGTATCTGTCATTGCGAGTGTTCGGTCTGTGTCACAGCGAGGTCTCGGTCTGTGTCACGGCATGGGCTCAGCCTGTGTCACGATGAGGGTTCAGTCTGTGTAGCGGCGAGGTCTCGGAATGTGTCACAGCAAGGGCTCGGTCTGTGTCACAGCGAGGGCTTGGCCTGTGTCACGGCGAGAGCTCGGTCTGTGTCACGGCGAGGGCTATGTCCGTTTCACGGCGAGGGCTCGGTCTGTGTCACGGCGAGGGCTCGGTCCGTGTCATGGCGAGGGCTGGGCCTGTGTCACGGCGAGGGCTCGGCCTGTGTCGCGGCGAGGGCTCGGCCTGTGTCGCGGCGAGGGTTCAGTCTGTGTAGCGGCGAGGTCTCGGAATGTGTCGCAGCGAGGGCTCGGTCTGTGTCGCGGCGAGGGCTTGGCCTGTGTCGCGGCGAGGGTTCGGTCTGTGTCATGGCGAGGTCTCGGTCTGTGGTGATGGCGAGGTCTTGGTCTGTGTCCCGGTGAGGGCTCAGTCTGTGTCACGAGCCCTGTGTCGCGGCGAGGGCTGAGCCTCTGTCGCGGGGAGGGCTCGGCCTGTGTCGCAGCGAGGCCTCGGCCTGTGTCACGGCGAGTTCTTGGTCTGGGTCGCGGTGAGGGCTCGGTCTGTGTCGCGGCGAGGGCTCGGCCTGTGTCACGGCGAGGCCTTGGTCTCTGTCGCTTTGAGGGGTTGGTCTGTGGTCGCGGTGATGGCTCGGACTACGCCGCGGCAAGGGCTCGGACTGTGTCACGGTGAGGGCTACGCCTGTGTCATGGTGAGGGCTCGGTCTGTGTCATGGCGAGGGCTCGGTCCGTGTCACGGCGAGGGCTCGGTCCGTGTCACGGCGAGGGCTCGGTCCGTGTCATGGCGAGGGCTCGGTCTGTGTCATGGTGAGGGCTTGGTCTCTGTCGCGCCAAGGGCTCGGCATGTGTCGCGGCGAGGGCTCGGCCTGTGTCCCGGCGAGGGTTCAGTCTGTGTCACGGCGATGTCTCGGAATGTGTCGCAGCGAGGGTTCAGTCTGCGTCGCAGCGAGGTCTCGGTCTGCGTCGCGGCGAGTGCTCGGTCTGTGTCGCGGCGTGGGCTCGGTCTGTGTCAGGGCGCTGGCTCAGTCTGTGGTCACGGCGAGGGCTCGGCCTGTGTCGTGGTGAGGGCTCGGGCTCTGTCGCGCCGAGGGCTCGACATGTGTCACGGCGAGGGCTCGGCCTGTGTCACGGCGAGGGTTCATTCTGTGTAGCGGCGAGGTCTCGGAATGTGTCACAGCAAGGGCTCGGTCTGTGTCACAGCGAGGGCTTGGCCTGTGTCATGGCGAGAGCTCGGTCTGTGTCACGGCGAGGGCTATGTCCGTTTCACGGCGAGGGCTCGGTCTGTGTCACGGCGAGGGCTCTGTCCGTGTCATGGTGAGGGCTCAGTCTGTGTCACGGCGAGGGCTCGGTATCTGTCGCAGCAAGGGTTCGGTCAGCGTCGCAGCGAGCTCTTGGTCTGCGTCGCCGCAAGGGCTCGATCTGCATCGTGGCGAGGGCTCGGTCTGCATCACGGCGAGCGCTCGGTCTGTGTCGCGGCGTGGGCTCGGCCTGTGTTGCGGCGAGGGCTCATTCTGTGTCGCAGCGAGGGCTCGGTCTGTGTCAGTCCGCGGGCTCAGTCTGTGGTCACAGTGAGGGCTCGGTCTCTGTCGCGCCGAGGGCTCGGCATGTGTCACGGCGAGGGCTCGGCCTGTGTCGCAGCGAGGTTTCAGTCTGTGTAGCGGCGAGGTCTCGGAATGTGTCGCAGCAAGGGCTCGGTCTGTGTCGCGGCGAGGGCTCGGCCCGTGTCACGGCGAGGGTTCGGACCGTGTCACGGTGAGGGCTCGGTCCGTGTCACGGCGAGGGCTCGGCCCGTGTCACGGCGAGGGCTCGGTCCGTGTCATGGCGAGGGCTCGGTCCGTGTCATGGCGAGGGCTCGGTCTGTGTCATGCTGAGGGCTTGGTCTCTGTCGCGTCGAGGGCTCGGCCTGTGTCGTGGCGAGGGCTTGGCCTGTGTCACAGCGAGGGTTCAGTCTGTGTAGCGGCGAGGTCTTGGAATGTGTCGCAGCGAGGGCTCGGTCTGTGTCCCGGCGAGGGCTCGGTCTGTGTCACGAGCCCTGTGTCGTGGCGAGGGCTTGCCTGTGTCGCGGCGAGGGCTCGGCCTGTGTCGCGGCGAGGGCTCGGCCTGTGTCACAGGGAGGGTTCAGTCTGTGTACCGGCGAGGTCTCGGAATGTGTCGCAGCAAGGGCTCGGTCTGTGTCACGGTGAGGGCTACGCCTGTGTCATGGCGAGGGCTCGGTCTGTGTCACGGCGAGGGCTCGGTCCGTGTCACGGCGAGGGCTCGGTCCGTGTCACGGCGAGGGCTCGGTCCGTGTCATGGCGAGGGCTCGGTCTGTGTCATGGTGAGGGCTTGGTCTCTGTCGTGCCAAGGGCTCGGCATGTGTCGCGGCGAGGGCTCGGCCTGTGTCCCGGCGAGGGTTCAGTCTGTGTCACGGCGATGTCTCGGAATGTGTCGCAGCGAGGGTTCAGTCTGCGTCGCAGCGAGGTCTCGGTCTGCGTCGCGGCGTGGGCTCGGTCTGTGTCAGGGCGCTGGCTCAGTCTGTGGTCACGGCGAGGGCTCGGCCTGTGTCGTGGTGAGGGCTCGGGCTCTGTCGCGCCGAGGGCTCGACATGTGTCACGGCGAGGGCTCGGCCTGTGTCACGGCGAGGGTTCAGTCTGTGTAGCGGCGAGGTCTCGGAATGTGTCACAGCAAGGGCTCGGTCTGTGTCACAGCGAGGGCTTGGCCTGTGTCATGGCGAGAGCTCGGTCTGTGTCACGGCGAGGGCTATGTCCGTTTCACGGCGAGGGCTCGGTCTGTGTCACGGCGAGGGCTCGGTCCGTGTCATGGTGAGGGCTCAGTCTGTGTCATGGTGAGGGCTTGGTCTCTGTCGCGCTGAGGGCTCAGCATGTGTCGCGGCGAGGGCTCGGCCTGTGTCGTGGCAAGGGTTCAGTCTGTGTAGCGGCGAGTTCTCGGAATGTGTCGCAGCGAGGGCTCAGTTGTGTCCCGGCGAGGGCTCGGTCTGTGTCACGAGCACTGTGTCGCGGCGAGGGCTGGGTCTGTGTCGCGGCGAGGGCTCGGCCAGTATCGCAGCGAGGGTTCAGTCTGTGTAGTGGCGAGGTCTCAGAATGTGTCGCAGCTAGGGCTCGGTCTGTGTTCGGCGAGGGCTCGGTCCGTGTCACGGCGAGGGCTCGGTCTGTGTCACGGCGAGGCCTCGGTCCGTGTCACGGCGAGGGCTCGGTCTGTGTCACGGCGAGGGCTCAGTCCGTGTCATGGCGAGGGCTCAGTCTGTGTCATGGTGAGGGCTTGGTCTCTGTTGCGCCGAGGGCTCGGCATGTGTCATGGCGAGGGCTCGGCCTGTGTCGCGGCGAGGGTTCAGTCTGTGTCGTGGCGAGGTCTCAGAATGTGTCGCAGCGAGGGCTCGGTCTGTGTCCCGGCGAGGGCTCGGTCTGTGTCACGAGCCCTGGGTCGCGGCGTGGGCTGGGCCTGTGTCGCGGCGAGGGTTGGGCCTGTGTCGCGGCGAGGGCTCGGCCTGTGTCGCAGCGAGGGTTCAGTCTGTGTAGCGGCGAGGTCTCGGAATGTGTCGCAGCAAGGGCTCGGTCTGTGTCACGGCGAGGGCTTGGCCTGTGTCATGGCGAGGGCTCGGTCTGTGTCACGGCGAGGGCTTTGTCCGTGTCATGGCGAGGGCTCGGTCCGTGTCACAGCGAGGGCTCGGTCTGTGTCATGGCGAGGGCTCGGTCTGTGTCATGGTGAGGGCTTGGTCTCTGTCGCACCAAGGGCTCGGCATGTGTCGCGGTGAGGGCTCGGCCTGTGTCGTGGCGAGGGTTCAGTCTGTGTAGCGGCGAGGTCTCGGAACGTGTCGCAGCGAGGGCTCGGTCTGTGTCCCGGCGAGGTCAAGGTCTGGGTCGCGGTGAGGGCTCGGTCTGTGTCGCGGCGAGGGCTCGGTATCTGTCGCTGCGAGGGTTCGGTCCGCGTCGTAGCAAGGTCTCGGTCTGCGTCGCAGCGAGCGCTCGGCCCGTGTCACGGCGAGTGCTCGGCCCGTATCAGGGCGAGGGCTCGGCCCGTGTCACGGCGAGGGCTCGGTCCGTGTCACGGCGAGGGCTCGGTCCGTGTCATGGCGAGGGCTCGGTCTGTGTCATGGTGAGGGCTTGGTCTCTGTCGCGCCGAGGGCTCGGTCTGTGTCCCGGCGAGCGCTCGGTCTGTGTCACGAGCCCTGTGTCGCGGCGAGGGCTGGGCCTGTGTCACGGTGAGGGCTCGGCCTGTGTCGCGGCGAGGGCTCAGCCTGTGTCGCGGCGAGGGTTCAGTCTGTGCAGCGGCGAGGTCTCGGAATGTGTCGCAGCAAGGGCTCGGTCTGTGTCACGGCGCGGGCTTGGCCTGTGTCATGCCGAGGGCTCGGTCTGTGTCACGGCGAGGGCTTGGTCCGTGTCACGGTGAGGGCTCGGTCCGTGTCACGGCGAGGGCTCGGTCCGTGTCATGGCGAGGGCTCGGTCTGTGTCATGGTGAGGGCTTGGTCTCTGTCGTGCCGAGGGCTCGGCATGTGTCACGGCATGGGCTCAGCCTGTGACGCGATGAGGGCTCGGCCTGTGACGCGATGAGGGCTCGATCTGTGTCGCGGTGAGTGCTCGGACTGTGTCAGGGCGCTGTCTCCGTCTGTGGTCACGGCGAGGGCTCGGCCTGTGTCGCAGTGAGGGCTCGGTCTGTGTCAGTCCGCGGGCTCAGTCTGTGGTCACAGTGAGGGCTCGGTCTCTGTCGCGACGAGGGCTCGGCATGTGTCGCGGCGAGGGCTCGGCCTGTGTCGCAGCGAGGTTTCAGTCTGTGTAGCGGCGAGGTCTCGGAATGTGTCGCAGCAAGGGCTCGGTCTGTGTCGCGGCGAGGGCTCGGCCCGTGTCACGGCGAGGGTTCGGACCGTGTCACGGCGAGGGCTCGGTCCGTGTCACGGCGAGGGCTCGGCCCGTGTCACGGCGAGGGCTCGGTCCGTGTCACGGCGAGGGCTCGGTCCGTGTCATGGCGAGGGCTCGGTCTGTGTCATGCTCAGGGCTTGGTCTCTGTCGCGCCGAGGGCTCGGCCTGTGTCGTGGCGAGGGCTTGGCCTGTGTCACAGCGAGGGTTCAGTCTGTGTAGCGGCGAGGTCTTGGAATGTGTCGCAGCGAGGGCTCGGTCTGTGTCCCGGCGAGTGCTCGGTCTGTGTCACGAGCCCTGTGTCGTGGCGAGGGCTGGCCTGTGTCGCGGCGAGGGCTCGGCCTGTGTCGCGGCGAGGGCTCGGCCTGTGTCACAGGGAGGGTTCAGTCTGTGTACCGGCGAGGTCTCGGAATGTGTCGCAGCAAGGGCTCGGTCTGTGTCACGGTGAGGGCTACGCCTGTGTCATGGCGAGGGCTCGGTCTGTGTCACGGCGAGGGCTCGGTCCGTGTCACGGCGAGGGCTCGGTCCGTGTCATGGCGAGGGCTCGGTCCGTGTCATGGCGAGGGCTCGGTCTGTGTCATGGTGAGCGCTTGGTCTCTGTCGCGCCAAGGGCTCGGCATGTGTCGCGGCGAGGGCTCGGCCTGTGTCCCGGCGAGGGTTCAGTCTGTGTCACGGCGATGTCTCGGAATGTGTCGCAGCGAGGGTTCAGTCTGTGTCGCAGCGAGGTCTCGGTCTGCGTCGCGGCGAGTGCTCGGTCTGTGTCGCGGCGTGGGCTCGGTCTGTGTCAGGGCGCTGGCTCAGTCTGTGGTCATGGCGAGGGCTCGGCCTGTGTCGTGGTGAGGGCTCGGGCTCTGTCGCGCCGAGGGCTCGACAGGTGTCACGGCGAGGGCTCGGCCTGTGTCACGGCGAGGGTTCAGTCTGTGTAGCGGCGAGGTCTCGGAATGTGTCACAGCAAGGGCTCGGTCTGTGTCACAGCGAGGGCTTGGCCTGTGTCACGGCGAGAGCTCGGTCTGTGTCACGGCGAGGGCTATGTCCGTTTCACGGCGAGGGCTCGGTCTGTGTCACGGCGAGGGCTCGGTCCGTGTCATGGTGAGGGCTCAGTCAGTGTCATGGTGAGGGCTTGGTCTCTGTTGCGCTGAGGGCTCAGCATGTGTCGCGGCGAGGGCTCGGCCTGTGTCGTGGCAAGGGTTCAGTCTGTGTAGCGGCGAGTTCTCGGAATGTGTCGCAGCGAGGGCTCAGTTGTGTCCCGGCGAGGGCTCGGTCTGTGTCACGAGCACTGTGTCGCGGCGAGGGCTGGGTCTGTGTCGCGGCGAGGGCTCGGCCAATGTCGCGGCGAGGGTTCAGTCTGTGTAGTGGCGAGGTCTCAGAATGTGTCGCAGCTAGGGCTCGGTCGGTGTTCGGCGAGGGCTCGGTCCGTGTCACGGCGAGGGCTCGGTCTGTGTCACGGCGAGGCCTCGGTCCGTGTCACGGCGAGGGCTCGGTCTGTGTCACGAGCCCTGTGTCGCGGCGAGGGCTGGGCCTGTGTCACGGCGAGGGCTCGGCCTGTGTCGCAGCGAGGGCTCGGCCTGTGTCGCGGCGAGGGTTCAGTCTGTGTAGCGGCGAGGTCTCGGAATGTGTCGCAGCAAGGGCTCGGTCTGTGTCACGGCGCGGGCTTGGCCTGTGTCATGGCGAGGGCTCGGTCTGTGTCACGGCGAGGGCTTGGTCCGTGTCACGGTGAGGGCTCGGTCCGTGTCACGGCGAGGGCTCGGTCCGTGTCATGGCGAGGGCTCGGTCTGTGTCATGGTGAGGGCTTGGTCTCTGTCGTGCCGAGGGCTCGGCTTGTGTCACGGCATGGGCTCGGCCTGTGACGCGATGAGGGCTCGGCCTGTGACGCGATGAGGGCTCGTTCTTTGTCACGGTGAGTGCTCGGACTGTGTCAGGCCGCTGTCTCCGTCTGTGGTCACGGCGAGGGCTCGGCCTGTGTCGCAGTGAGGGCTCGGCATGTGTTGCGGCGAGGGCTGGGTCTGTGTCACGGCGAGGGTTCGGCGTGTGTCATGGCGAGGGCACGGCCTGTGTCGCGGCGAGGGTGAGGTCTGTGTCACGGCGATGGCTCGGTCTGTGTCGCTGCTAGGGTTCAGTCTGCGTTGCAGCGAGGTCTTGGTCTGCGTCGCCGCAAGGGCTCGATCTGCATCGCGGCGAGGGCTCGGTCTGCGTTGCGGCGAGTGCTTGGTCTGTGTCGCGGCATGGGCTCGGCCTGTGTTGCGGCGAGGGCTCGGCCTGTGTCGCAGCGAGGGTTCAGTCTGTGTAGCGGCGAGGTCTCGGAATGTGTCACGGCGATGGCTTGGTCCATGTCACGGCGAGGGCTCAGTCCGTGTCACGGCGAGGGCTCGGTCCGTGTCATGGCGAGGGCTCGGTCTGTGTCATGGTGAGGGCTTTGTCTCTGTCGCGCCAAGGGCTCGGCATGCGTCGAGGCGAGGGCTCGTCCTGTGTCATGGCGAGGGTTCAGTCTGTGTAGCGGCGAGGGCTCGGCCTGAATTGCGGTGAGTGCTCTGTCTGTGTCGCTGCGTGGGCTCGGTCTCTGGTCACGGTGAGGGCTCGGTCAGCATCGCGGCAAGGGCTCGGTCTGCATCGCGGCGAGGGCTCGGTCTGCATCACGTTGGGGGCTCGGTCTGTGTCACGGCATGGGCTCGGCCTGTGACGCGACGAGGGCTCGTTCTGTGTCGCGGCGAGGGCTCGGACTGTGTCAGGGCGCTGTCTCCGTCTGTGGTCACGGCGATGGCTCGGTCTGTGTCGCTGCTAGGGTTCAGTCTGCGTTGCAGCGAGGTCTTGGTCTGCGTCGCCGCAAGGGCTCGATCTGCATCGCGGCGAGGGCTCGGTCTGCGTTGCGGCGAGTGCTTGGTCTGTGTCGCGGCATGGGCTCGGCCTGTGTTGCGGCGAGGGCTCGGCCTGTGTCGCAGCGAGGGTTCAGTCTGTGTAGCGGCGAGGTCTCGGAATGTGTCACGGCGATGGCTTGGTCCATGTCACGGCGAGGGCTCAGTCCGTGTCACGGCGAGGGCTCGGTCCGTGTCATGGCGAGGGCTCGGTCTGTGTCATGGTGAGGGCTTTGTCTCTGTCGCGCCAAGGGCTCGGCATGCATCGAGGCGAGGGCTCGTCCTGTGTCATGGCGAGGGTTCAGTCTGTGTAGCGGCGAGGGCTCGGCCTGAATTGCGGTGAGTGCTCTGTCTGTGTCGCGGCGTGGGCTCGGTCTCTGGTCACGGTGAGGGCTCGGTCAGCATCGCGGCAAGGGCTCGGTCTGCATCGCGGCGAGGGCTCGGTCTGCATCACGTTGGGGGCTCGGTCGGTGTCACGGCATGGGCTCGGCCTGTGACGCGACGAGGGCTCGTTCTGTGTCGCGGCGAGGGCTCGGACTGTGTCAGGGCGCTGTCTCCGTCTGTGGTCACGGCGAGGGCTTGGCCTGTGTCGCAGTGGGGGCTCGGCATGTGTTGCGGCGAGGGCTGGGTCTGTGTCACGGCGAGGGCTCGGCCTGTGTCACGGCGAGGGTTCAGTCTGTGTAGCGGCGAAGTCTCGGTCTGTGTCGCACTGAGGGCTCAGTCTGTGTCGCGGCGAGGGCTCGGTATCTGTCATTGCGAGGGTTCGGTCTGTGTCACAGCGAGGTCTCGGTCTGTGTCACGGCATGGGCTCAGCCTGTGTCACGACGAGGGTTCAGTCTGTGTAGCGGCGAGGTCTCGGAATGTGTCACAGCAAGGGCTCGGTCTGTGTCACAGCGAGGGCTTGGCCTGTGTCACGGCGAGAGCTCGGTCTGTGTCACGGCGAGGGCTATGTCCGTTTCACGGCGAGGGCTCGGTCTGTGTCACGGCGAGGGCTCAGTCTGTGTCATGGTGAGGGCTTGGTCTCTGTCGTGCTGAGGGCTCAGCCTGTGTCGCGGCGAGGGTTCGGCCTGTGTCGTGGCAAGGGTTCAGTCTGTGTAGCGGCGAGTTCTCGGAATGTGTCGCAGCGAGGGCTCAGTTGTGTCCCGGCGAGGGCTCGGTCTGTGTCACGAGCACTGTGTCGCGGCGAGGGCTGGGTCTGTGTCGCGGCGAGGGCTCGGCCAGTGTCGCGGCGCGGGTTCAGTCTGTGTAGTGGCGAGGTCTCAGAATGTGTCGCAGCTAGGGCTCGGTCTGTGTTCGGCGAGGGCTCGGTCCGTGTCACGGCGAGGGCTCGGTCTGTGTCACGGCGAGGCCTCGGTCCGTGTCACGGCGAGGGCTCGGTCTGTGTCACGGCGAGGGCTCAGTCCGTGTCATGGCGAGGGCTCAGTCTGTGTCATGGTGAGGGCTTGGTCTCTGTTGCGCCGAGGGCTCGGCATGTGTCATGGCGAGGGCTCGGCCTGTGTCGCGGCGAGGGTTCAGTCTGTGTCGTGGCGAGGTCTCGGAATGTGTCGCAGCGAGGGCTCGGTCTGTGTCCCGGCGAGGGCTCGGTCTGTGTCACGAGCCCTGGGTCGCGGCGAGGGCTGGGCCTGTGTCGCGGCGAGGGCTGGGCCTGTGTCGCGGCAAGGGCTCGGCCTGTGTCGCAGCGAGGGTTCAGTCTGTGTAGCGGCGAGGTCTCGGAATGTGTCGCAGCAAGGGCTCGGTCTGTGTCACGGCGAGGGCTTGGCCTGTGTCATGGCGAGGGCTCGGTCTGTGTCACGGCGAGGGCTTTGTCCGTGTCATGGCGAGGGCTCGGTCCGTGTCACAGCGAGGGCTCGGTCTGTGTCATGGCGAGGGCTCGGTCTGTGTCATGGTGAGGGCTTGGTCTCTGTCGCACCAAGGGCTCGGCATGTGTCGCGGTGAGGGCTCGGCCTGTGTCGCGGCGAGGGTTCAGTCTGTGTAGCGGCGAGGTCTCGGAACGTGTCGCAGCGAGGGCTCGGTCTGTGCCACGGCGAGGGCTCGGTCCGTGTCACGGCGAGGGCTCGGTCCGTGTCATGGCGAGGGCTCGGTCTGTGTCATGGTGAGGGCTTGGTCTCTGTCACGCCGAGGGCTCGGTCTGTGTCCCGGCGAGCGCTTGGTCTGTGTCACGAGCCCTGTGTCGCGGCGAGGGCTGGGCCTGTGTCACGGCGAGGGCTCGGCCTGTGTCGCGGCGAGGGCTCGGCCTGTGTCGCGGCGAGGGTTCAGTCTGTGTAGCGGCGAGGTCTCGGAATGTGTCGCAGCGAGGGCTCGGTCTGTGTCGCGGCGAGGGCTTGGCCTGTGTCGCGGCGAGGGTTCGGTCTGTGTCATGGCGAGGTCTCGGTCTGTGGTGATGGCGAGGTCTTGGTCTGTTTCCCGGTGAGGGCTCAGTCTGTGTCACGAGCCCTGTGTCGCCGCGAGGGCTGAGCCTGTGTCGCGGGGAGGGCTCGGCCTGTGTCGCAGCGAGGCCTCGGCCTGTGTCACGGCGAGTTCTTGGTCTGGGTCGCGGTGAGGGCTCGGTCTGTGTCGCGGCGAGGGCTCGGCCTGTGTCACGGCGAGGCCTTGGTCTCTGTCGCTTTGAGGGGTTGGTCTGTGGTCGCGGTGATGGCTCGGACTATGTCGCGGCAAGGGCTCGGACTGTGTCACAGCGAAGGCTCGGTCTGTGTCACGCCGAGGGCTCAGTCTGTGTCACGGTGAGGGCTCGGTATCTGTCGCAGCAAGGGTTCGGTCTGCGTCGCAGCGAGCTCTTGGTCTGCGTCGCCGCAAGGGCTCGATCTGCATCGTGGCGAGGGCTCGGTCTGCATCACGGCGAGCGCTCGGTCTCTGTCGCGGCGTGGGCTCGGCCTGTGTTGCGGCGAGGGCTCGTTCTGTGTCGCAGCGAGGGCTCGGTCTGTGTCAGTCCGCGGGCTCAGTCTGTGGTCACAGTGAGGGCTCGGTCTCTGTCGCGCCGAGGGCTCGGCATGTGTCGCGGCGAGGGCTCGGCCTGTGTCGCAGCGAGGTTTCAGTCTGTGTAGCGGCGAGGTCTCGGAATGTGTCGCAGCAAGGGCTCGGTCTGTGTCGCGGCGAGGGCTCGGCCCGTGTCACGGCGAGGGTTCGGACCGTGTCACGGCGAGGGCTCGGTCCGTGTCACGGCGAGGGCTCGGCCCGTGTCACGGCGAGGGCTCGGTCCGTGTCACGGCGAGGGCTCGGTCCGTGTCATGGCGAGGGCTCGGTCTGTGTCATGCTGAGGGCTTGGTCTCTGTCGCGCCGAGGGCTCGGCCTGTGTCGTGGCGAGGGCTTGGCCTGTGTCACAGCGAGGGTTCCGTCTGTGTAGCGGCGAGGTCTTGGAATGTGTCGCAGCGAGGCCTCGGCCTGTGTCACGGCGAGTTCTTGGTCTGGGTCGCGTTGAGGGCTCGGTCTGTGTCGCGGCGAGGGCTCGGCCTGTGTCACGGCGAGGCCTTGGTCTCTGTCACGGCGAGGGCTCGGTCTGCATCATGTTGGGGGCTCGGTCTGTGTCACGGCATGGGCTCGGCCTGTGACGCGACGAGGGCTCGTTCTGTGTCGCGACGAGGGCTCGGACTGTGTCAGGGCGCTGTCTCCGTCTGTGGTCACGGCGAGGGCTTGGCCTGTGTCGCAGTGGGGGCTCGGCATGTGTTGCGGCGAGGGCTGGGTCTGTGTCACGGCGAGGGTTCGGCCTGTGTCGCGGCGAGGGCACGGCCTGTGTCACGGCGAGGTCTTGGTCTGGGTCGCGGTGAGGGCTCGGTCTGTGTCGCTGCAAGGGTTCAGTCTGCGTTACAGCGAGGTCTTGGTCTGCGTCGCCGCAAGGGCTCGATCTGCATCGCGGCGAGGGCTCGGTCTGCGTTGCGGCAAGTGCTCGGTCTGTGTCGCGGCATGGGCTCGGCCTGTGTTGCGGCGAGGGCTCGGCCTGTGTCGCAGCGAGGGTTCAGTCTGTGTAGCGGCGAGGTCTCGGAATGTGTCACGGCGAGGGCTCGGTCCGTGTCACGGCGAGGGCTCAGTCCGTGTCACGGCGAGGGCTCGGTCCGTGTCATGGCGAGGGCTCGGTCTGTGTCATGGTGAGGGCTTGGTCTCTGTCGCGCCAAGGGCTCGGCATGTGTCGCGGCGAGGGCTCGGCCTGTGTCGTGGCGAGGGTTCAGTCTGTGTAGCGGCGAGGTCTCGGAATGTGTCGCAGCGAAGGCGCGGTCTGTGTCCCGGCGAGATCTTGGTCTGGGTCGCGGTGAGGGGTCGGTCTATGTCGCGGCGAGGGTTCGGTCTGTGTCGCGGCGAAGTCTCGGTCTGTGTCGCACTGAGGGCTCAGTCTGTGTCGCGGCGAGGGCTCGGTATCTGTCATTGCGAGGGTTCGGTCTGTGTCACAGCGAGGTCCCGGTCTGTGTCACGGCATGGGCTCAGCCTGTGTCACGACGAGGGTTCAGTCTGTGTAGCGGCGAGGTCTCGGAATGTGTCACAGCAAGGGCTCGGTCTGTGTCACAGCGAGGGCTTGGCCTGTGTCACGGCGAGAGCTCGGTCTGTGTCACGGCGAGGGCTATGTCCGTTTCACGGCGAGGGCTCGGTCTGTGTCACGGCGAGGGCTCGGTCCGTGTCATGGTGAGGGCTCAGTCTGTGTCATGGTGAGGGCTTGGTCTCTGTCGCGCTGAGGGCTCAGCATGTGTCGCGGCGAGGGCTCGGCCTGTGTCGTGGCAAGGGTTCAGTCTGTGTAGCGGCGAGTTCTCGGAATGTGTCGCAGCGAGGGCTCAGTTGTGTCCCGGCGAGGGCTCGGTCTGTGTCACGAGCACTGTCTCGCGGCGAGGGCTGGGTCTGTGTCGCGGCGAGGGCTCGGCCAGTGTCGCGGCGAGGGTTCAGTCTGTGTAGTGGCGAGGTCTCAGAATGTGTCGCAGCTAGGGCTCGGTCTGTGTCACGGCGAGGGCTTGGCCTGTGTCATGGCGAGGGCTCGGTCTGTGTCACGGCGAGGGCTTTGTCCGTGTCATGGCGAGGGCTCGGTCCGTGTCACAGCGAGGGCTCGGTCTGTGTCATGGCGAGGGCTCGGTCTGTGTCATGGTGAGGGCTTGGTCTCTGTCGCACCAAGGGCTCGGCATGTGTCGCGGTGAGGGCTCGGCCTGTGTCGTGGCGAGTGTTCAGTCTGTGTAGCGGCGAGGTCTCGGAACGTGTCGCAGCGAGGGCTCGGTCTGTGTCCCGGCGAGGTCAAGGTTTGGGTCGCGGTGAGGGCTCGGTCTGTGTCGCGGCGAGGGCTCGGTATCTGTCGCTGCGAGGGTTCGGTCCGCGTCGTAGCAAGGTCTCGGTCTGCGTTGCAGCGAGCGCTCGGCCCGTGTCACGGCGAGTGCTCGGCCCGTGTCACGGTGAGGGCTCGGTCCGTGTCACGGCGAGGGCTCGGTCCGTGTCATGGCGAGGGCTCGGTCTGTGTCATGGTGAGGGCTTGGTCTCTGTCGCGCCGAGGGCTCGGTCTGTGTCCCGGCGAGCGCTCGGTCTGTGTCACGAGCCCTGTGTCGCGGCGAGGGCTGGGCCTGTGTCACGGCGAGGGCTCGGCCTGTGTCGCGGCGAGGGCTCGGCCTGTGTCGCGGCGAGGGTTCAGTCTGTGTAGCGGCGAGGTCTCGGAATGTGTCGCAGCGAGGGCTCGGTCTGTGTCGCGGCGAGGGCTTGGCCTGTGTCGCGGTGAGGGTTCGGTCTGTGTCATGGCGAGGTCTCGGTCTGTGGTGATGGCGAGGTCTTGGTCTGTGTCCCGGTGAGGGCTCAGTCTGTGTCACGAGCCCTGTGTCGCCGCGAGGGCTGAGCCTGTGTCGCGGGGAGGGCTCGGCCTGTGTCGCAGCGAGGCCTCGGCCTGTGTCACGGCGAGTTCTTGGTCTGGGTCGCGGTGAGGGCTCGGTCTGTGTCGCGGCGAGGGCTCGGCCTGTGTCACGGCGAGGCCTTGGTCTCTGTCGCTTTGAGGGGTTGGTCTGTGGTCGCGGTGATGGCTCGGACTATGTCGCAGCAAGGGCTCGGACTGTGTCACAGCGAAGGCTCGGTCTGTGTCACGCCGAGGGCTCAGTCTGTGTCACGGCGAGGGCTCGGTATCTGTCGCAGCAAGGGTTCGGTCTGCGTCGCAGCGAGCTCTTGGTCTGCGTCGCCGCAAGGGCTCGATCTGCATCGTGGCGAGGGCTCGGGCTGCATCACGGCGAGCGCTCGGTCTGTGTCGCGGCGTGGGCTCGGCCTGTGTTGCGGCGAGGGCTCGTTCTGTGTCGCAGCGAGGGCTCCGTCTGTGTCAGTCCGCGGGCTCAGTCTGTGGTCACAGTGAGGGCTCGGTCTCTGTCGCGCCGAGGGCTCGGCATGTGTCGCGGCGAGGGCTCGGCCTGTGTCGCAGCGAGGTTTCAGTCTGTGTAGTGGCGAGGTCTCGGAATGTGTCGCAGCAAGGGCTCGGTCTGTGTCGCGGCGAGGGCTCGGCCCGTGTCACGGCGAGGGTTCGGACCGTGTCACGGCGAGGGCTCGGTCCGTGTCACGGCGAGGGCTCGGCCCATGTCACGGCGAGGGCTCGGTCCGTGTCACGGCGAGGGCTCGGTCCGTGTCATGGCGAGGGCTCGGTCTGTGTCATGCTGAGGGCTTGGTCTCTGTCGCGCCGAGGGCTCGGCCTGTGTCGTGGCGAGGGCTTGGCCTGTGTCACAGCGAGGGTTCAGTCTGCGTAGCGGCGAGGTCTTGGAATGTGTCGCAGCGAGGGCTCGGTCTGTGTCCCGGCGAGGGCTCGGTCTGTGTCACGAGCCCTGTGTCGTGGTGAGGGCTGGCCTGTGTCGCGGCGAGGGCTCGGCCTGTGTCGCGGCGAGGGCTCGGCCTGTGTCACAGGGAGGGTTCAGTCTGTGTACCGGCGAGGTCTCGGAATGTGTCGCAGCAAGGGCTCGGTCTGTGTCACGGTGAGGGCTACGCCTGTGTCATGGCGAGGGCTCGGTCTGTGTCACGGCGAGGGCTCGGTCCTTGTCACGGCGAGGGCTCGGTCCGTGTCACGGCGAGGGCTCGGTCCATGTCATGGCGAGGGCTCGGTCTGTGTCATGGTGAGGGCTTGGTCTCTGTCGCGCCAAGGGCTCGGCATGTGTCGCGGCGAGGGCTCGGCCTGTGTCCCGGCGAGGGTTCAGTCTGTGTCACGGCGATGTCTCGGAATGTGTCGCAGCGAGGGTTCAGTCTGCATCGCAGCGAGGTCTCGGTCTGCGTCGCGGCGAGTGCTCGGTCTGTGTCGCGGCGTGGGCTCGGTCTGTGTCAGGGCGCTGGCTCAGTCTGTGGTCACGGCGAGGGCTCGGCCTGTGTCGTGGTGAGGGCTCGGGCTCTGTCGCGCCGAGGGCTCGACATGTGTCACGGCGAGGGCTCGGCCTGTGTCACGGCGAGGGTTCAGTCTGTGTAGCGACGAGGTCTCGGAATGTGTCACAGCAAGGGCTCGGTCTGTGTCACAGCGAGGGCTTGGCCTGTGTCATGGCGAGAGCTCGGTCTGTGTCACGGCGAGGGCTATGCCCGTTTCACGGCGAGGGCTCGGTCTGTGTCACGGCGAGGGCTCGGTCCGTGTCATGGTGAGGGCTCAGTCTGTGTCATGGTGAGGGCTTGGTCTCTGTCGTGCTGAGGGCTCAGCATGTGTCGCGGCGAGGGCTCGGCCTGTGTCGTGGCAAGGGTTCAGTCTGTGTAGCGGCGAGTTCTCAGAATGTGTCGCAGCGAGGGTTCAGTTGTGTCCCAGCGAGGGCTCGGTCTGTGTCACGAGCACTGTGTCGCGGCGAGGGCTGGGTCTGTGTCGCGGCGAGGGCTCGGCCAGTGTCGTGGCGAGGGTTCAGTCTGTGTAGTGGCGAGGTCTCAGAATGTGTCGCAGCTAGGGCTCGGTCTGTGTTCGGCGAGGGCTCGGTCCGTGTCACGGCGAGGGCTCGGTCTGTGTCACGGCGAGGCCTCGGTCCGTGTCACGGCGAGGGCTCGGTCTGTGTCACGGCGAGGGCTCAGTCCGTGTCATGGCGAGGGCTCAGTCTGTGTCATGGTGAGGGCTTGGTCTCTGTTGCGCCGAGGGCTCGGCATGTGTCATGGCGAGGGCTCGGCCTGTGTCGCGGCGAGGGTTCAGTCTGTGTAGCGGTGAGGTCTCGGAATGTGTCGCAGCAAGGGCTCGGTCTGTGTCGCGGCGAGGGCTCGGCCCGTGTCACGGCGAGGGTTCGGACCGTGTCACGGCGAGGGTTCGGACCGTGTCACGGCGAGGGCTCGGTCCGTGTCACGGCGAGGGCTCGGCCCGTGTCACGGCGAGGGCTCGGTCCGTGTCATGGCGAGGGCTCGGTCTGTGTCATGCTGAGGGCTTGGTCTCTGTCGCGCCGAGGGCTCGGCCTGTGTCGTGGCGAGGGCTTGGCCTGTGTCGCGGCGAGGGTTCAGTCTGTGTCGTGGCGAGGTCTCGGAATGTGTCGCAGCGAGGGCTCGGTCTGTGTCCCGGCGAGGGCTCGGTCTGTGTCACGAGCCCTGGGTCGCGGCGAGGGCTGGGCCTGTGTCGCGGCGAGGGCTGGGCCTGTGTCGCGGCGAGGGCTCGGCCTGTGTCGCAGCGAGGGTTCAGTCTGTGTAGCGGCGAGGTCTCGGAATGTGTCGCAGCAAGGGCTCGGTCTGTGTCACGGCGAGGGCTTGGCCTGTGTCATGGCGAGGGCTCGGTCTGTGTCACGGCGAGGGCTTTGTCCGTGTCATGGCGAGGGCTCGGTCCGTGTCACAGCGAGGGCTCGGTCTGTGTCATGGCGAGGGCTCGGTCTGTGTCATGGTGAGGGCTTGGTCTCTGTCGCACCAAGGGCTCGGCATGTGTCGCGGTGAGGGCTCGGCCTGTGTCGCGGCGAGGGTTCAGTCTGTGTAGCGGCGAGGTCTCGGAACGTGTCGCAGCGAGGGCTCGGTCTGTGTCCCGGCGAGGTCAAGGTTTGGGTCGCGGTGAGGGCTCGGTCTGTGTCGCGGCGAGGGCTCGGTATCTGTCGCTGCGAGGGTGCGGTCCGCGTCGTAGCAAGGTCTCGGTCTGCGTCGCAGCGAGCGCTCGGCCCGTGTCACGGCGAGTGCTCGGCCCGTGTCACGGCGAGGGCTCGGCCCGTGTCACGGCGAGGGCTCGGTCCGTGTCACGGCGAGGGCTCGGTCCGTGTCATGGCGAGGGCTCGGTCTGTGTCATGGTGAGGGCTTGGTCTCTGTCGCGCCGAGGGCTCGGTCTGTGTCCCGGCGAGCGCTCGGTCTGTGTCACGAGCCCTGTGTCGCGGCGAGGGCTGGGCCTGTGTCACGGCGAGGGCTCGGCCTGTGTCGCGGCGAGGGCTCGGCCTGTGTCGCGGCGAGGTTTCAGTCTGTGTAGCGGCGAGGTCTCGATCTGCATCACGGCGAGCGCTCGGTCTGTGTCGCGGCGTGGGCTCGGCCTGTGTTGCGGCGAGGGCTCGTTCTGTGTCGCAGCGAGGGCTCGGTCTGTGTCAGTCCGCGGGCTCAGTCTGTGGTCACAGTGAGGGCTCGGTCTCTGTCGCGCCGAGGGCTCGGCATGTGTCGCGGCGAGGGCTCGGCCTGTGTCGCAGCGAGGTTTCAGTCTGTGTAGCGGCGAGGTCTCGGAATGTGTCGCAGCAAGGGCTCAGTTTGTGTCGCGGCGAGGGCTCGGCCCGTGTCACGGTGAGGGGTCGGACCGTGTCACGGCGAGGGCTCGGTCCGTGTCACGGCGAGTGCTCGGCCCGTGTCACGGCGAGGGCTCGGTCCGTGTCACGGCGAGGGCTCGGTCCGTGTCATGGCGAGGGCTCGGTCTGTGTCATGCTGAGGGCTTGGTCTCTGTCGCGCCGAGGGCTCGGCCTGTGTCGTGGCGAGGGCTTGGCCTGTGTCACAGCGAGGGTTCAGTCTGCGTAGCGGCGAGGTCTTGGAATGTGTCGCAGCGAGGGCTCGGTCTGTGTCCCGGCGAGGGCTCGGTCTGTGTCACGAGCCCTGTGTCGTGGTGAGGGCTGGCCTGTGTCGCGGCGAGGGCTCGGCCTGTGTCGCGACGAGGGCTCGGCCTGTGTCACAGGGAGGGTTCAGTCTGTGTACCGGCGAGGTCTCGGAATGTGTCGCAGCAAGGGCTCGGTCTGTGTCACGGTGAGGGCTACGCCTGTGTCATGGCGAGGGCTCGGTCTGTGTCACGGCGAGGGCTCGGTTCGTGTCACGGCGAGGGCTCGGTCCGTGTCACAGCGAGGGCTCGGTCTGTGTCATGGTGAGGGCTTGGTCTCTGTTGCGCCGAGGGCTCGGCATGTGTCATGGCGAGGGCTCGGCCTGTGTTGCGGCGAGGGTTCAGTCTGTGTCGTGGCGAGGTCTCAGAATGTGTCGCAGCGAGGGCTCGGTCTGTGTCCCGGCGAGGGCTCGGTCTGTGTCACGAGCCCTGGGTCGCGGCGAGGGCTGGGCCTGTGTCGCGGCGAGGGTTGGGCCTGTGTCGCGGCGAGGGCTCGGCCTGTGTCGCAGCGAGGGTTCAGTCTGTGTAGCGGCGAGGTCTCGGAATGTGTCGCAGCAAGGGCTCGGTCTGTGTCACGGCGAGGGCTTGGCCTGTGTCATGGCGAGGGCTCGGTCTGTGTCACGGCGAGGGCTTTGTCCGTGTCATGGCGAGGGCTCGGTCCGTGTCACAGCGAGGGCTCGGTCTGTGTCATGGCGAGGGCTCGGTCTGTGTCATGGTGAGGGCTTGGTCTCTGTCGCACCAAGGGCTCGGCATGTGTCGCGGTGAGGGCTCGGCCTGTGTCGCGGCGAGGGTTCAGTCTGTGTAGCGGCGAGGTCTCGGAACGTGTCGCAGCGAGGGCTCGGTCTGTGTCCCGGCGAGGTCAAGGTCTGGGTCGCGGTGAGGGCTCGGTCTGTGTCGCGGCGAGGGCTCGGTATCTGTCGCTGCGAGGGTTCGGTCCGCGTCGTAGCAAGGTCTCGGACTGCGTCGCAGCGAGCGCTCGGCCCGTGTCACGGCGAGTGCTCGGCCCGTGTCACGGCGAGGGCTCGGCCCGTGTCACGGCGAGGGCTCGGTCCGTGTCACGGCGAGGGCTCGGTCCGTGTCATGGCGAGGGCTCGGTCTGTGTCATGGTGAGGGCTTGGTCTCTGTCGCGCCGAGGGCTCAGTCTGTGTCCCGGCGAGCGCTCGGTCTGTGTCACGAGCCCTGTGTCGTGGCGAGGGCTGGGCCTGTGTCACGGCGAGGGCTCGGCCTGTGTCGCGGCGAGGGCTCAGCCTGTGTCGCGGCGAGGGTTCAGTCTGTGCAGCGGCGAGGTCTCGGAATGTGTCGCAGCAAGGGCTCGGTCTGTGTCACGGCGCGGGCTTGGCCTGTGTCATGCCGAGGGCTCGGTCTGTGTCACGGCGAGGGCTTGGTCCGTGTCACGGTGAGGGCTCGGTCCGTGTCACGGCGAGGGCTCGGTCCGTGTCATCGCGAGGGCTCGGTCTGTGTCATGGTGAGGGCTTGGTCTCTGTCGTGCCGAGGGCTCGGCATGTGTCACGGCATGGGCTCAGCCTGTGACGCTATGAGGGCTCGGCCTGTGACGCGATGAGGGCTCGTTCTGTGTCGCAGTGAGTGCTCGGACTGTGTCAGGGCGCTGTCTCCGTCTGTGGTCACGGCGAGGGCTCGGCCTGTGTCGCAGTGAGGGCTCGGTCTGTGTCAGTCCGCGGGCTCAGTCTGTGGTCACAGTGAGGGCTCGGTCTCTGTCGCGACGAGGGCTCGGCATGTGTCGTGGCGAGGGCTCGGCCTGTGTCGCAGCGAGGTTTCAGTCTGTGTAGCGGCGAGGTCTCGGAATGTGTCGCAGCAAGGGCTCGGTCTGTGTCGCGGCGAGGGCTCGGCCCGTGTCACGGCGAGGGTTCAGACCGTGTCACGGCGAGGGCTCGGTCTGTGTCACGGCGAGGGCTCGGCCCGTGTCACGGCGAGGGCTCGGTCCGTGTCACGGCGAGGGCTCGGTCCGTGTCATGGCGAGGGCTCGGTCTGTGTCATGCTCAGGGCTTGGTCTCTGTCACGCCGAGGGCTCGGCCTGTGTCGTGGCGAGGGCTTGGCCTGTGTCACAGCGAGGTTTCAGTCTGTGTAGCGGCGAGGTCTTGGAATGTGTCGCAGCGAGGGCTCGGTCTGTGTCCCGGCGAGTGCTCGGTCTGTGTCACGAGCCCTGTGTCGTGGCGAGGGCTGGCCTGTGTCGCGGCGAGGGCTCGGCCTGTGTCGCGGCGAGGGCTCGGCCTGTGTCACAGGGAGGGTTCAGTCTGTGTACCGGCGAGGTCTCGGAATGTGTCGCAGCAAGGGCTCGGTCTGTGTCACGGTGAGGGCTACGCCTGCGTCATGGCGAGGGCTCGGTCTGTGTCACGGCGAGGGCTCGGTCCGTGTCACGGCGAGGGCTCGGTCCGTGTCATGGCGAGGGCTCGGTCTGTGTCATGGTGAGGGCTTGGTCTCTGTCGCGCCAAGGGCTCGGCATGTGTCGCGGCGAGGGCTCGGCCTGTGTCCCGGTGAGGGTTCAGTCTGTGTCACGGCGATGTCTCGGAATGTGTCGCAGCGAGGGTTCAGTCTGCGTCGCAGCGAGGTCTCGGTCTGCGTCGCGGCAAGTGCTCGGTCTGTGTCGCGGCGTGGGCTCGGTCTGTGTCAGGGCGCTGGCTCAGTCTGTGGTCACGGCGAGGGCTCGGCCTGTGTCGTGGTGAGGGCTCGGGCTCTGTCGCGCCGAGGGCTCGACATGTGTCACGGCGAGGGCTCGGCCTGTGTCACGGCGAGGGTTCAGTCTGTGTAGCGGCGAGGTCTCGGAATGTGTCACAGCAAGGGCTCGGTCTGTGTCACAGCGAGGGCTTGGCCTGTGTCACGGCGAGAGCTCGGTCTGTGTCACGGCGAGGGCTATGTCCGTTTCACGGCGAGGGCTCGGTCTGTGTCACGGCGAGGGCTCGGTCCGTGTCATGGTGAGGGCTCAGTCTGTGTCATGGTGAGGGCTTGGTCTCTGTCGCGCTGAGGGCTCAGCATGTGTCACGGCGAGGGCTCGGCCTGTGTCGTGGCAAGGGTTCAGTCTGTGTAGCGGCGAGTTCTCGGAATGTGTCGCAGCGAGGGCTCAGTTGTGTCCCGGCGAGGGCTCGGTCTGTGTCACGAGCACTGTGTCGCGGCGAGGGCTGGGTCTGTGTCGCGGCGAGGGCTCGGCCAGTGTCGCGGCGAGGGTTCAGTCTGTGTAGTGGCGAGGTCTCAGAATGTGTCGCAGCTAGGGCTCGGTCGGTGTTCGGCGAGGGCTCGGTCCGTGTCACGGCGAGGGCTCGGTCTGTGTCACGGCGAGGCCTCGGTCCGTGTCACGGCGAGGGCTCGGTCTGTGTCACGAGCCCTGTGTCGCGGCGAGGGCTGGGCCTGTGTCACGGCGAGGGCTCGGCCTGTGTCGCAGCGAGGGCTCGGCCTGTGTCGCGGCGAGGGTTCAGTCTGTGTAGCGGCGAGGTCTCGGAATGTGTCGCAGCAAGGGCTCGGTCTGTGTCACGGCGCGGGCTTGGCCTGTGTCATGGCGAGGGCTCGGTCTGTGTCACGGCGAGGGCTTGGTCCGTGTCACGGTGAGGGCTCGGTCTGTGTCACGGCGAGGGCTCGGTCCGTGTCATGGCGAGGTCTCGGTCTGTGTCATGTTGAGGGCTTGGTCTCTGTCGTGCCGAGGGCTCGGCATGTGTCACGGCATGGGCTCGGCCTGTGACGCGATGAGGGCTCGGCCTGTGACGCGATGAGGGCTCGTTCTTTGTCGCGGTGAGTGCTCGGACTGTGTCAGGGCGCTGTCTCCGTCTGTGGTCACGGCGAGGGCTCGGCCTGTGTCGCAGTGAGGACTCGGCATGTGTTGCGGCGAGGGCTGGGTCTGTGTCACGGCGAGGGTTCGGCCTGTGTCACGGCGAGGGCACGGCCTGTGTCGCGGCGAGGGTGAGGTCTGTGTCACGGCGATGGCTCGGTCTGTGTCGCTGCTAGGGTTCAGTCTGCGTTGCAGCGAGGTCTTGGTCTGCGTCGCCGCAAGGGCTCGATCTGCATCGCGGCGAGGGCTCGGTCTGCGTTGCGGCGAGTGCTCGGTCTGTGTCGCGGCATGGGCTCGGCCTGTGTTGCGGCGAGGGCTCGGCCTGTGTCGCAGCGAGGGTTCAGTCTGTGTAGCGGCGAGGTCTCGGAATGTGTCACGGCGATGGCTTGGTCCATGTCACGGCGAGGGCTCAGTCCGTGTCACGGCGAGGGCTCGGTCCGTGTCATGGCGAGGGCTCGGTCTGTGTCATGGTGAGGGCTTTGTCTCTGTCGCGCCAAGGGCTCGGCATGCATCGAGGCGAGGGCTCGTCCTGTGTCGTGGCGAGGGTTCAGTCTGTGTAGCGGCGAGGGCTCGGCCTGAATTGCGGTGAGTGCTCTGTCTGTGTCGCGGCGTGGGCTCGGTCTCTGGTCACGGTGAGGGCTCGGTCAGCATCGCGGCAAGGGCTCGGTCTGCATCGCGGCGAGGGCTCGGTCTGCATCACGTTGGGGGCTCGGTCTGTGTCACGGCATGGGCTCGGCCTGTGACGCGACGAGGGCTCGTTCTGTGTCGCGGCGAGGGCTCGGACTGTGTCAGGGCGCTGTCTCCGTCTGTGGTCACGGCGAGGGCTTGGCCTGTGTCGCAGTGGGGGCTCGGCATGTGTTGCGGCGAGGGCTGGGTCTGTGTCACGGCGAGGGCTCGGCCTGTGTCACGGCGAGGGTTCAGTCTGTGTAGCGGCGAAGTCTCGGTCTGTGTCGCACTGAGGGCTCAGTCTGTGTCGCGGCGAGGGCTCGGTATCTGTCATTGCGAGGGTTCGGTCTGTGTCACAGCGAGGTCTCGGTCTGTGTCACGGCATGGGCTCAGCCTGTGTCACGACGAGGGTTCAGTCTGTGTAGCGGCGAGGTCTCGGAATGTGTCACAGCAAGGGCTCGGTCTGTGTCACAGCGAGGGCTTGGCCTGTGACACGGCGAGAGCTCGGTCTGTGTCACGGCGAGGGCTATGTCCGTTTCACGGCGAGGGCTCGGTCTGTGTCACGGCGAGGGCTCGGTCCGTGTCATGGTGAGGGCTCAGTCTGTGTCATGGTGAGGGCTTGGTCTCTGTCGCGCTGAGGGCTCAGCATGTGTCGCGGCGAGGGCTCGGCCTGTGTCGTGGCAAGGGTTCAGTCTGTGTAGCGGCGAGGTCTCGGAATGTGTCGCAGCAAGGGCTCGGTCTGTGTCACGGCGCGGGCTTGGCCTGTGTCATGGCGAGGGCTCGGTCTGTGTCACGGCGAGGGCTTGGTCCGTGTCACGGTGAGGGCTCGGTCTGTGTCACGGCGAGGGCTCGGTCCGTGTCATGGCGAGGTCTCGGTCTGTGTCATGTTGAGGGCTTGGTCTCTGTCGTGCCGAGGGCTCGGCATGTGTCACGGCATGGGCTCGGCCTGTGACGCGATGAGGGCTCGGCCTGTGACGCGATGAGGGCTCGTTCTTTGTCGCGGTGAGTGCTCGGACTGTGTCAGGGCGCTGTCTCCGTCTGTGGTCACGGCGAGGGCTCGGCCTGTGTCGCAGTGAGGACTCGGCATGTGTTGCGGCGAGGGCTGGGTCTGTGTCACGGCGAGGGTTCGGCCTGTGTCACGGCGAGGGCACGGCCTGTGTCGCGGCGAGGGTGAGGTCTGTGTCACGGCGATGGCTCGGTCTGTGTCGCTGCTAGGGTTCAGTCTGCGTTGCAGCGAGGTCTTGGTCTGCGTCGCCGCAAGGGCTCGATCTGCATCGCGGCGAGGGCTCGGTCTGCGTTGCGGCGAGTGCTCGGTCTGTGTCGCGGCATGGGCTCGGCCTGTGTTGCGGCGAGGGCTCGGCCTGTGTCGCAGCGAGGGTTCAGTCTGTGTAGCGGCGAGGTCTCGGAATGTGTCACGGCGATGGCTTGGTCCATGTCACGGCGAGGGCTCAGTCCGTGTCACGGCGAGGGCTCGGTCCGTGTCATGGCGAGGGCTCGGTCTGTGTCATGGTGAGGGCTTTGTCTCTGTCGCGCCAAGGGCTCGGCATGCATCGAGGCGAGGGCTCGTCCTGTGTCGTGGCGAGGGTTCAGTCTGTGTAGCGGCGAGGGCTCGGCCTGAATTGCGGTGAGTGCTCTGTCTGTGTCGCGGCGTGGGCTCGGTCTCTGGTCACGGTGAGGGCTCGGTCAGCATCGCGGCAAGGGCTCGGTCTGCATCGCGGCGAGGGCTCGGTCTGCATCACGTTGGGTGCTCGGTCTGTGTCACGGCATGGGCTCGGCCTGTGACGCGACGAGGGCTCGTTCTGTGTCGCGGCGAGGGCTCGGACTGTGTCAGGGCGCTGTCTCCGTCTGTGGTCACGGCGAGGGCTTGGCCTGTGTCGCAGTGGGGGCTCGGCATGTGTTGCGGCGAGGGCTGGGTCTGTGTCACGGCGAGGGCTCGGCCTGTGTCACGGCGAGGGTTCAGTCTGTGTAGCGGCGAAGTCTCGGTCTGTGTCGCACTGAGGGCTCAGTCTGTGTCGCGGCGAGGGCTCGGTATCTGTCATTGCGAGGGTTCGGTCTGTGTCACAGCGAGGTCTCGGTCTGTGTCACGGCATGGGCTCAGCCTGTGTCACGACGAGGGTTCAGTCTGTGTAGCGGCGAGGTCTCGGAATGTGTCACAGCAAGGGCTCGGTCTGTGTCACAGCGAGGGCTTGGCCTGTGTCACGGCGAGAGCTTGGTCTGTGTCACGGCGAGGGCTATGTCCGTTTCACGGCGAGGGCTCGGTCTGTGTCACGGCGAGGGCTCGGTCCGTGTCATGGTGAGGGCTCAGTCTGTGTCATGGTGAGGGCTTGGTCTCTGTCGCGCTGAGGGCTCAGCATGTGTCGCGGCGAGGGCTCGGCCTGTGTCGTGGCAAGGGTTCAGTCTGTGTAGCGGCGAGTTCTCGGAATGTGTCGCAGCGAGGGCTCAGTTGTGTCCCGGCGAGGGCTCGGTCTGTGTCACGAGCAGTGTGTCGCGGCGAGGGCTGGGTCTGTGTCACGGCGAGGGCTCGGCCAGTGTCGCGGCGAGGGTTCAGTCTGTGTAGTGGCGAGGTCTCAGAATGTGTCGCAGCTAGGGCTCGGTCTGTGTTCGGCGAGGGCTCGGTCCGTGTCACGGCGAGGGCTCGGTCTGTGTCACGGCGAGGCCTCGGTCCGTGTCACGGCGAGGGCTCGGTCTGTGTCACGGCGAGGGCTCAGTCCGTGTCATGGCGAGGGTTCAGTCTGTGTCATGGTGAGGGCTTGGTCTCTGTTGCGCCGAGGGCTCGGCATGTGTCATGGCGAGGGCTCGGCCTGTGTCGCGGCGAGGGTTCAGTCTGTGTCGTGGCGAGGTCTCGGAATGTGTCACAGCGAGGGCTCGGTCTGTGTCCCGGCGAGGGCTCGGTCTGTGTCACGAGCCCTGGGTCGCGGCGAGGGCTGGGCCTGTGTCGCGGCGAGGGCTGGGCCTGTGTCGCGGCGAGGGCTCGGCCTGTGTCGCAGCGAGGGTTCAGTCTGTGTAGCGGCGAGGTCTCGGAATGTGTCGCAGCAAGGGCTCGGTCTGTGTCACGGCGAGGGCTTGGCCTGTGTCATGGCGAGGGCTCGGTCTGTGTCACGGCGAGGGCTTTGTCCGTGTCATGGCGAGGGCTCGGTCCGTGTCACAGCGAGGGCTCGGTCTGTGTCATGGCGAGGGCTCGGTCTGTGTCATGGTGAGGGCTTGGTCTCTGTCGCACCAAGGGCTCGGCATGTGTCGCGGTGAGGGCTCGGCCTGTGTCGCGGCGAGGGTTCAGTCTGTGTAGCGGCGAGGTCTCGGAACGTGTCGCAGCGAGGGCTCGGTCTGTGTCCCGGCGAGGTCAAGGTTTGGGTCGCGGTGAGGGCTCGGTCTGTGTCGCGGCGAGGGCTCGGTATCTGTCGCTGCGAGGGTTCGGTCTGCGTCGTAGCAAGGTCTCGGTCTGCGTCGCAGCGAGCGCTCGGCCCGTGTCACGGCGAGTGCTCGGCCCGTGTCACGGCGAGGGCTCGGCCCGTGTCACGGCGAGGGCTCGGTCCGTGTCACGGCGAGGGCTCGGTCCGTGTCATGGCGAGGGCTCGGTCTGTGTCATGGTGAGGGCTTGGTCTCTGTCGCGCCGAGGGCTCGGTCTGTGTCCCGGCGAGCGCTCGGTCTGTGTCACGAGCCCTGTGTTGCGGCGAGGGCTGGGCCTGTGTCACGGCGAGGGCTCGGCCTGTGTCGCGGCGAGGGCTCGGCCTGTGTCGCGGCGAGGGTTCAGTCTGTGTAGCGGCGAGGTCTCGGAATGTGTCGCAGCGAGGGCTCGGTCTGTGTCGCGGCGAGGGCTTGGCCTGTGTCGCGGCGAGGGTTCGGTCTGTGTCATGGCGAGGTCTCGGTCTGTGGTGATGGCGAGGTCTTGGTCTGTTTCCCGGTGCGGGCTCAGTCTGTGTCACGAGCCCTGTGTCGCGGCGAGGGCTGAGCCTGTGTCGCGGGGAGGGCTCGGCCTGTGTCGCAGCGAGGCCTCGGCCTGTGTCACGGCGAGTTCTTGGTCTGGGTCGCGGTGAGGGCTCGGTCTGTGTCGCGGCGAGGGCTCGGCCTGTGTCACGGCGAGGCCTTGGTCTCTGTCGCTTTGAGGGGTTGGTCTGTGGTCGCGGTGATGGCTCGGACTGTGTCACAGCGAAGGTTCGGTCTGTGTCACGCCGAGGGCTCAGTCTGTGTCACGGCGAGGGCTCGGTATCTGTCGCAGCAAGGGTTCGGTCTGCGTCGCAGCGAGCTCTTGGTCTGCGTTGCCGCAAGGGCTCGATCTGCATCGTGGCGAGGGCTCGGTCTGCATCACGGCGAGCGCTCGGTCTCTGTCGCGGCGTGGGCTCGGCCTGTGTTGCGGCGAGGGCTCGTTCTGTGTCGCAGCGAGGGCTCGGTCTGTGTCAGTCCGCGGGCTCAGTCTGTGGTCACAGTGAGGGCTCGGTCTCTGTCGCGCCGAGGGCTCGGCATGTGTCGCGGCGAGGGCTCGGCCTGTGTCGCAGCGAGGTTTCAGTCTGTGTAGCGGCGAGGTCTCGGAATGTGTCGCAGCAAGGGCTCGGTCTGTGTCGCGGCGAGGGCTCGGCCCGTGTCACGGCGAGTGTTCGGACCGTGTCACGGCGAGGGCTCGGTCCGTGTCACGGCGAGGGCTCGGCCCGTGTCACGGCGAGGGCTCGGTCCGTGTCACGGCGAGGGCTCGGTCCGTGTCATGGCGAGGGCTCGGTCTGTGTCATGCTGAGGGCTTGGTCTCTGTCGCGCCGAGGGCTCGGCCTGTGTCGTGGCGAGGGCTTGGCCTGTGTCACAGCGAGGGTTCCGTCTGTGTAGCGGCGAGGTCTTGGAATGTGTCGCAGCGAGGCCTCGGCCTGTGTCACGGCGAGTTCTTGGTCTGGGTCGCGGTGAGGGCTCGGTCTGTGTCGCGGCGAGGGCTCGGCCTGTGTCACGGCGAGGCCTTGGTCTCTGTCGCGGCGAGGGCTCGGTCTGCATCACGTTGGGGGCTCGGTCTGTGTCACGGCATGGGCTCGGCCTGTGACGCGACGAGGGCTCGTTCTGTGTCGCGGCGAGGGCTCGGACTGTGTCAGGGCGCTGTCTCCGTCTGTGGTCACGGCGAGGGCTTGGCCTGTGTCGCAGTGGGGGCTCGGCATGTGTTGCGGCGAGGGCTGGGTCTGTGTCACGGCGAGGGTTCGGCCTGTGTCGCGGCGAGGGCACGGCCTGTGTCACGGCGTGGTCTTGGTCTGGGTCGCGGTGAGGGCTCGGTCTGTGTCGCTGCAAGGGTTCAGTCTGCGTTACAGCGAGGTCTTGGTCTGCGTCGCCGCAAGGGCTCGATCTGCATCGCGGCGAGGGCTCGGTCTGCGTTGCGGCAAGTGCTCGGTCTGTGTCGCGGCATGGGCTCGGCCTGTGTTGCGGCGAGGGCTCGGCCTGTGTCGCAGCGAGGGTTCAGTCTGTGTAGCGGCGAGGTCTCGGAATGTGTCACGGCGAGGGCTCGGTCCGTGTCACGGCGAGGGCTCAGTCCGTGTCACGGCGAGGGCTCGGTCCGTGTCATGGCGAGGGCTCGGTCTGTGTCATGGTGAGGGCTTGGTCTCTGTCGTGCCAAGGGCTCGGCATGTGTCGCGGCGAGGGCTCGGCCTGTGTCGTGGCGAGGGTTCAGTCTGTGTAGCGGCGAGGTCTCGGAATGTGTCGCAGCGAAGGCGCGGTCTGTGTCCCGGCGAGATCTTGGTCTGGGTCGCGGTGAGGGGTCGGTCTATGTCGCGGCGAGGGTTCGGTCTGTGTCGCGGCGAAGTCTCGGTCTGTGTCGCACTGAGGGCTCAGTCTGTGTCGCGGCGAGGGCTCGGTATCTGTCATTGCGAGGGTTCGGTCTGTGTCACAGCGAGGTCCCGGTCTGTGTCACGGCATGGGCTCAGCCTGTGTCACGACGAGGGTTCAGTCTGTGTAGCGGCGAGGTCTCGGAATGTGTCACAGCAAGGGCTCGGTCTGTGTCACAGCGAGGGCTTGGCCTGTGTCACGGCGAGAGCTCGGTCTGTGTCACGGCGAGGGCTATGTCCGTTTCACGGCGAGGGCTCGGTCTGTGTCACGGCGAGGGCTCGGTCCGTGTCATGGTGAGGGCTCAGTCTATGTCATGGTGAGGGCTTGGTCTCTGTCGCGCTGAGGGCTCAGCATGTGTCGCGGCGAGGGCTCGGCCTGTGTCGTGGCAAGGGTTCAGTCTGTGTAGCGGCGAGTTCTCGGAATGTGTCGCAGCGAGGGCTCAGTTGTGTCCCGGCGAGGGCTCGGTCTGTGTCACGAGCACTGTGTCGCGGCGAGGGCTGGGTCTGTGTCGCGGCGAGGGCTCGGCCAGTGTCGCGGCGAGGGTTCAGTCTGTGTAGTGGCGAGGTCTCAGAATGTGTCGCAGCTAGGGCTCGGTCTGTGTTCGGCGAGGGCTCGGTCCGTGTCACGGCGAGGGCTCGGTCTGTGTCACGGCGAGGCCTCGGTCCGTGTCACGGCGAGGGCTCGGTCTGTGTCATGGCGAGGGCTCAGTCCGTGTCATGGCGAGGGCTCAGTCTGTGTCATGGTGAGGGCTTGGTCTCTGTTGCGCCGAGGGCTCGGCATGTGTCATGGCGAGGGCTCGGCCTGTGTCGCGGCGAGGGTTCAGTCTGTGTCGTGGCGAGGTCTCGGAATGTGTCGCAGCGAGGGCTCGGTCTGTGTCCCGGCGAGGGCTCGGTCTGTGTCACGAGCCCTGGGTCACGGCGAGGGCTCGGCCTGTGTCGTGGTGAGGGCTCGGGCTCTGTCGCGCCGAGGGCTCGACATGTGTCACGGCGAGGGCTCGGCCTGTGTCGCAGCGAGGGTTCAGTCTGTGTAGCGGCGAGGTCTCGGAATGTGTCGCAGCAAGGGCTCGGTCTGTGTCACGGCGAGGGCTTGGCCTGTGTCATGGCGAGGGCTCGGTCTGTGTCACGGCGAGGGCTTTGTCCGTGTCATGGCGAGGGCTCGGTCCGTGTCACAGCGAGGGCTCGGTCTGTGTCATGGCGAGGGCTCGGTCTGTGTCATGGTGAGGGCTTGGTCTCTGTCGCACCAAGGGCTCGGCATGTGTCGCGGTGAGGGCTCGGCCTGTGTCGCGGCGAGGGTTCAGTCTGTGTAGCGGCGAGGTCTCGGAACGTGTCGCAGCGAGGGCTCGGTCTGTGTCCCGGCGAGGTCAAGGTTTGGGTCGCGGTGAGGGCTCGGTCTGTGTCGCGGCGAGGGCTCGGTATCTGTCGCTGCGAGGGTTCGGTCCGCGTCGTAGCAAGGTCTCGGTCTGCGTCGCAGCGAGCGCTCGGCCCGTGTCGCGGCGAGTGCTCGGCCCGTGTCACGGTGAGGGCTCGGTCCGTGTCACGGCGAGGGCTCGGTCCGTGTCATGGCGAGGGCTCGGTCTGTGTCATGGTGAGGGCTTGGTCTCTGTCACGCCGAGGGCTCGGTCTGTGTCCCGGCGAGCGCTCGGTCTGTGTCACGAGCCCTGTGTCGCGGCGAGGGCTGTGCCTGTGTCACGGCGAGGGCTCGGCCTGTGTCGCGGCGAGGGCTCGGCCTGTGTCGCGGCGAGGGTTCAGTCTGTGTAGCGGCGAGGTCTCGGAATGTGTCGCAGCGAGGGCTCGGTCTGTGTCGCGGCGAGGGCTTGGCCTGTGTCGCGGTGAGGGTTCGGTCTGTGTCATGGCGAGGTCTCGGTCTGTGGTGATGGCGAGGTCTTGGTCTGTGTCCCGGTGAGGGCTCAGTCTGTGTCACGAGCCCTGTGTCGCGGTGAGGGCTGAGCCTGTGTCGCGGGGAGGGCTCGGCCTGTGTCGCAGCGAGGCCTCGGCCTGTGTCACGGCGAGTTCTTGGTCTGGGTCGCGGTGAGGGCTCGGTCTGTGTCGCGGCGAGGGCTCGGCCTGTGTCACGGCGAGGCCTTGGTCTCTGTCGCTTTGAGGGGTTGGTCTGTGGTCGCGGTGATGGCTCGGACTATGTCGCAGCAAGGGCTCGGACTGTGTCACAGCGAAGGCTCGGTCTGTGTCACGCCGAGGGCTCAGTCTGTGTCACGGCGAGGGCTCGGTATCTGTCGCAGCAAGGGTTCGGTCTGCGTCGCAGCGAGCTCTTGGTCTGCGTCGCCGCAAGGGCTCGATCTGCATCGTGGCGAGGGCTCGGTCTGCATCACGGCGAGCGCTCGGTCTGTGTCGCGGTGTGGGCTCGGCCTGTGTTGCGGCGAGGGCTCGTTCTGTGTCGCAGCGAGGGCTCGGTCTGTGTCAGTCCGCGGGCTCAGTCTGTGGTCACAGTGAGGGCTCGGTCTCTGTCGCGCCGAGGGCTCGGCATGTGTCGCGGCGAGGGCTCGGCCTGTGTCGCAGCGAGGTTTCAGTCTGTGTAGCGGCGAGGTCTCGGAATGTGTCGCAGCAAGGGCTCGGTCTGTGTCGCGGCGAGGGCTCGGCCCGTGTCACGGCGAGGGTTCGGACCGTGTCACGGCGAGGGCTCGGTCCGTGTCACGGCGAGGGCTCGGCCCATGTCACGGCGAGGGCTCGGTCCGTGTCACGGCGAGGGCTCGGTCCGTGTCATGGCGAGGGCTCGGTCTGTGTCATGCTGAGGGCTTGGTCTCTGTCGCGCCGAGGGCTCGGCCTGTGTCGTGGCGAGGGCTTGGCCTGTGTCACAGCGAGGGTTCAGTCTGCGTAGCGGCGAGGTCTTGGAATGTGTCGCAGCGAGGGCTCGGTCTGTGTCACGGTGAGGGCTACGCCTGTGTCATGGCGAGGGCTCGGTCTGTGTCACGGCGAGGGCTCGGTCCGTGTCACGGCGAGGGCTCGGTCCGTGTCACGGCGAGGGCTCGGTCCATGTCACGGCGAGGGCTCGGTCTGTGTCATGGTGAGGGCTTGGTCTCTGTCGCGCCAAGGGCTCGGCATGTGTCGCGGCGAGGGCTCGGCCTGTGTCCCGGCGAGGGTTCAGTCTGTGTCACGGCGATGTCTCGGAATGTGTCGCAGCGAGGGTTCAGTCTGCATCGCAGCGAGGTCTCGGTCTGCGTCGCGGCGAGTGCTCGGTCTGTGTCGCGGCGTGGGCTCGGTCTGTGTCAGGGCGCTGGCTCAGTCTGTGGTCACGGCGAGGGCTCGGCCTGTGTCGTGGTGAGGGCTCGGGCTCTGTCGCGCCGAGGGCTCGACATGTGTCATGGCGAGGGCTCGGCCTGTGTCACGGCGAGGGTTCAGTCTGTGTAGCGACGAGGTCTCGGAATGTGTCACAGCAAGGGCTCGGTCTGTGTCACAGCGAGGGCTTGGCCTGTGTCATGGCGAGAGCTCGGTCTGTGTCACGGCGAGGGCTATGTACGTTTCACGGCGAGGGCTCGGTCTGTGTCACGGCGAGGGCTCGGTCCGTGTCATGGTGAGGGCTCAGTCTGTGTCATGGTGAGGGCTTGGTCTCTGTCGCGCTGAGGGCTCAGCATGTGTCGCGGCGAGGGCTCGGCCTGTGTCGTGGCAAGGGTTCAGTCTGTGTAGCGGCGAGTTCTCGGAATGTGTCGCAGCGAGGGCTCAGTTGTGTCCCAGCGAGGGCTCGGTCTGTGTCACGAGCACTGTGTCGCGGCGAGGGCTGGGTCTGTGTCGCGGCGAGGGCTCGGCCAGTGTCGCGGCGAGGGTTCAGTCTGTGTAGTGGCGAGGTCTCAGAATGTGTCGCAGCTAGGGCTCGGTCTGTGTTCGGCGAGGGCTCGGTCCGTGTCACGGCGAGGGCTCGGTCTGTGTCACGGCGAGGCCTCGGTCCGTGTCACGGCGAGGGCTCGGTCTGTGTCACGGCGAGGGCTCAGTCCGTGTCATGGCGAGGGCTCAGTCTGTGTCATGGTGAGGGCTTGCTCTCTGTTGCGCCGAGGGCTCGGCATGTGTCATGGCGAGGGCTCGGCCTGTGTCGCGGCGAGGGTTCAGTCTGTGTAGCGGTGAGGTCTCGGAATGTGTCGCAGCAAGGGCTCGGTCTGTGTCGCGGCGAGGGCTCGGCCCGTGTCACGGCGAGGGTTCGGACCGTGTCACGGCGAGGGTTCGGACCGTGTCACGGCGAGGGCTCGGTCCGTGTCACGGCGAGGGCTCGGCCCGTGTCACGGCGAGGGCTCGGTCCGTGTCACGGCGAGGGCTCGGTCCGTGTCATGGCGAGGGCTCGGTCTGTGTCATGCTGAGGGCTTGGTCTCTGTCGTGCCGAGGGCTCGGCCTGTGTCGTGGCGAGGGCTTGGCCTGTGTCGCGGCGAGGGTTCAGTCTGTGTCGTGGCTCGGTCTCGGAATGTGTCGCAGCGAGGGCTCGGTCTGTGTCCCGGCGAGGGCTCGGTCTGTGTCACGAGCCCTGGGTCGCGGCGAGGGCTGGGCCTGTGTCGCGGCGAGGGCTGGGCCTGTGTCGCGGCGAGGGCTCGGCCTGTGTCGCAGCGAGGGTTCAGTCTGTGTAGCAGCGAGGTCTCGGAATGTGTCGCAGCAAGGGCTCGGTCTGTGTCACGGCGAGGGCTTGGCCTGTGCCATGGCGAGGGCTCGGTCTGTGTCACGGCGAGGGCTTTGTCCGTGTCATGGCGAGGGCTCGGTCCGTGTCACAGCGAGGGCTCGGTCTGTGTCATGGCGAGGGCTCGGTCTGTGTCATGGTGAGGGCTTGGTCTCTGTCGCACCAAGGGCTCGGCATGTGTCGCGGTGAGGGCTCGGCCTGTGTCGCGGCGAGGGTTCAGTCTGTGTAGCGGCGAGGTCTCGGAACGTGTCGCAGTGAGGGCTCGGTCTGTGTCCCGGCGAGGTCAAGGTTTGGGTCGCGGTGAGGGCTCGGTCTGTGTCGCGGCGAGGGCTCGGTATCTGTCGCTGCGAGGGTTCGGTCCGCGTCGTAGCAAGGTCTCGGTCTGCGTCGCAGCGAGCGCTCGGCCCGTGTCATGGCGAGTGCTCGGCCCGTGTCACGGCGAGGGCTCGGCCCGTGTCACAGCGAGGGCTCGGTCCGTGTCACGTCGAGGGCTCGGTCCGTGTCATGGCGAGGGCTCGGTCTGTGTCATGGTGAGGGCTTGGTCTCTGTCACGCCGAGGGCTCGGTCTGTGTCCCGGCGAGCGCTCGGTCTGTGTCACGAGCCCTGTGTCGCGGCGAGGGCTGGGCCTGTGTCACGGCGAGGGCTCGGCCTGTGTCGCGGCGAGGGCTCGGCCTGTGTCGCGGCGAGGTTTCAGTCTGTGTAGCGGCGAGGTCTCGGTCTGCATCACGGCGAGCGCTCGGTCTGTGTCGCGGCGTGGGCTCGGCCTGTGTTGCGGCGAGGGCTCGTTCTGTGTCGCAGCGAGGGCTCGGTCTGTGTCAGTCCGCGGGCTCAGTCTGTGGTCACAGTGAGGGCTCGGTCTCTGCCGCGCCGAGGGCTCGGCATGTGTCGCGGCGAGGGCTCGGCCTGTGTCGCAGCGAGGTTTCAGTCTGTGTAGCGGCGAGGTCTCGGAATGTGTCGCAGCAAGGGCTCAGTCTGTGTCGCGGCGAGGGCTCGGCCCGTGTCACGGTGAGGGTTCGGACCGTGTCACGGCGAGGGCTCGGTCCGTGTCACGGCGAGGGCTCGGCCCGTGTCATGGCGAGGGCTCGGTCTGTGTCATGCTGAGGGCTTGGTCTCTGTCGCGCCGAGGACTCGGCCTGTGTCGTGGCGAGGGCTTGGCCTGTGTCACAGCGAGGGTTCAGTCTGTGTAGCGGCGAGGTCTCGGAATGTTTCACAGCAAGGGCTCGGTCTGTGTCACAGCGAGGGCTTGGCCTGTGTCACGGCGAGAGCTCGGTCTGTGTCACGGCGAGGGCTATGTCCGTTTCACGGCGAGGGCTCGGTCTGTGTCACGGCGAGGGCTCGGTCCGTGTCATGGTGAGGGCTCAGTCTGTGTCATGGTGAGGGCTTGGTCTCTGTCGCGCTGAGGGCTCAGCATGTGTCGCGGCGAGGGCTCGGCCTGTGTCGTGGCAAGGGTTCAGTCTGTGTAGCGGCGAGTTCTCGGAATGTGTCGCAGCAAGGGCTCAGTTGTGTCCCGGCGAGGGCTCGGTCTGTGTCACGAGCACTGTGTCGCGGCGAGGGCTGGGTCTGTGTCGCGGCGAGGGCTCGGCCAGTGTCGCGGCGAGGGTTCAGTCTGTGTAGTGGCGAGGTCTCAGAATGTGTCACAGCTAGGGCTCGGTCTGTGTTCGGCGAGGGCTCGGTCCGTGTCACGGCGAGGGCTCGGTCTGTGTCACGGCGAGGCCTCGGTCCGTGTCACGGCGAGGGCTCGGTCTGTGTCACGGCGAGGGCTCAGTCCGTGTCATGGCGAGGGCTCAGTCTGTGTCATGGTGAGGGCTTGGTCTCTGTTGCGCCGAGGGCTCGGCATGTGTCATGGCGAGGGCTCGGCCTGTGTCGCGGCGAGGGTTCAGTCTGTGTCGTGGCGAGGTCTCGGAATGTGTCGCAGCGAGGGCTCGGTCTGTGTCCCGGCGAGGGCTCGGTCTGTGTCACGAGCCCTGGGTCGCGGCGAGGGCTGGGCCTGTGTCGCGGCGAGGGCTGGGCCTGTGTCGCGGCGAGGGCTCGGCCTGTGTCGCAGCGAGGGTTCAGTCTGTGTAGCGGCGAGGTCTCGGAATGTGTCGCAGCAAGGGCTCGGTCTGTGTCACGGCGAGGGCTTGGCCTGTGTCATGGCGAGGGCTCGGTCTGTGTCACGGCGAGGGCTTTGTCCGTGTCATGGAGAGGGCTCGGTCCGTGTCACAGCGAGGGCTCGGTCTGTGTCATGGCGAGGGCTCGGTCTGTGTCATGGTGAGGGCTTGGTCTCTGTCGCACCAAGGGCTCGGCATGTGTCGCGGTGAGGGCTCGGCCTGTGTCGCGGCGAGGGTTCAGTCTGTGTAGCGGCGAGGTCTCGGAACGTGTCGCAGCGAGGGCTCGGTCTGTGTCCCGGCGAGGTCAAGGTTTGGGTCGCGGCGAGGGCTCGGTCTGTGTCGCGGCGAGGGCTCGGTATCTGTCGCTGCGAGGGTTCGGTCCGCGTCGTAGCAAGGTCTCGGTCTGCGTCGCAGCGAGCGCTCGGCCCGTGTCACGGCGAGTGCTCGGCCCGTGTCACGGCGAGGGCTCGGCCCGTGTCACGGCGAGGGCTCGGTCCGTGTCACGGCGAGGGCTCGGTCCGTGTCATGGCGACGGCTCGGTCTGTGTCATGGTGAGGGCTTGGTCTCTGTCGCGCCGAGGGCTCGGTCTGTGTCCCGGCGAGCGCTCGGTCTGTGTCACGAGCCCTGTGTCACGGCGAGGGCTGGGCCTGTGTCACGGCGAGGGCTCGGCCTGTGTCGCGGTGAGGGCTCGGCCTGTGTCGCGGCGAGGGTTCAGTCTGTGTAGCGGCGAGGTCTCGGTCTGCATCACGGCGAGCGCTCGGTCTGTGTCGCGGCGTGGGCTCGGCCTGTGTTGCGGCGAGGGCTCGTTCTGTGTCGCATCGAGGGCTCGGTCTGTGTCAGTCCGCGGGCTCAGTCTGTGGTCACAGTGAGGGCTCGGTCTCTGTCGCGCCGAGGGCTCGGCATGTGTCGCGGCGAGGGCTCGGCCTGTGTCGCAGCGAGGTTTCAGTCTGTGTAGCGGCGAGGTCTCGGAATGTGTCGCAGCAAGGGCTCGGTCTGTGTCGCGGCGAGGGCTCGGCCCGTGTCACGGCGAGGGTTCGGACCGTGTCACGGCGAGGGCTCGGTCCGTGTCACGGCGAGGGCTCGGCCCGTGTCACGGCGAGGGCTCGGTCCGTGTCACGGCGAGGGCTCGGTCCGTGTCATGGCGAGGGCTCGGTCTGTGTCATGCTGAGGGCTTGGTCTCTGTCGCGCCGAGGGCTCGGCCTGTGTCGTGGGGAGGGCTTGGCCTGTGTCACAGCGAGGGTTCAGTCTGTGTAGCGGCGAGGTCTTGGAATGTGTCGCAGCGAGGGCTCGGACTGTGTCCCGGCGAGGGCTCGGTCTGTGTCACGAGCCCTGTGTCGTGGCGAGGGCTGGCCTGTGTCGCGGCGAGGGCTCGGCCTGTGTCGCGGCGAGGGCTCGGCCTGTGTCACAGGGAGGGTTCAGTCTGTGTACCGGCGCGGTCTCGGAATGTGTCGCAGCAAGGGCTCGGTCTGTGTCACGGTGAGGGCTACGCCTGTGTCATGGCGAGGGCTCGGTCTGTGTCACAGCGAGGGCTCGGTCCGTGTCACGGCGAGGGCTCGGTCCGTGTCACGGCGAGGGCTCGGTCCATGTCATGGCGAGGGCTCGGTCTGTGTCATGGTGAGGGCTTGGTCTCTGTCGCGCCAAGGGCTCGGCATGTGTCGCGGCGAGGGCTCGGCCTGTGTCCCGGCGAGGGTTCAGTCTGTGTCACGGCGATGTCTCGGAATGTGTCGCAGCGAGGGTTCAGTCTGCGTCGCAGCGAGGTCTCGGTCTGCGTCGCGGCGAGTGCTCGGTCTGTGTCGCGGCGTCGGCTCGGTCTGTGTCAGGGCGCTGGCTCAGTCTGTGGTCACGGCGAGGGCTCGGCCTGTGTCGTGGTGAGGGCTCGGGCTCTGTCGCGCCGAGGGCTCGACATGTGTCACGGCGAGGGCTCGGCCAGTGTCACGGTGAGGGTTCAGTCTGTGTAGCGGCGAGGTCTCGGAATGTGTCACAGCAAGGGCTCGGTCTGTGTCACAGCGAGGGCTTGGCCTGTGTCACGGCGAGAGCTCGGTCTGTGTCACGGCGAGGGCTATGTCCGTTTCACGGCGAGGGCTCGGTCTGTGTCACGGCGAGGGCTCGGTCCGTGTCATGGTGAGGGCTCAGTCCGTGTCATGGCGAGGGCTCAGTCTGTGTCATGGTGAGGGCTTGGTCTCTGTTGCGCCGAGGGCTCGGCATGTGTCATGGCGAGGGCTCGGCCTGTGTCGCGGCGAGGGTTCAGTCTGTGTCGTGGCGAGGTCTCGGAATGTGTCGCAGCGAGGGCTCGGTCTGTGTCCCGGCGAGGGCTCGGTCTGTGTCACGAGCCCTGGGTCACGGCGAGGGCTCGGCCTGTGTCGTGGTGAGGGCTCGGGCTCTGTCGCGCCGAGGGCTCGACATGTGTCACGGCGAGGGCTCGGCCTGTGTCGCAGCGAGGGTTCAGTCTGTGTAGCGGCGAGGTCTCGGAATGTGTCGCAGCAAGGGCTCGGTCTGTGTCACGGCGAGGGCTTGGCCTGTGTCATGGCGAGGGCTCGGTCTGTGTCACGGCGAGGGCTTTGTCCGTGTCATGGCGAGGGCTCGGTCCGTGTCACAGCGAGGGCTCGGTCTGTGTCATGGCGAGGGCTCGGTCTGTGTCATGGTGAGGGCTTGGTCTCTGTCGCACCAAGGGCTCGGCATGTGTCGCGGTGAGGGCTCGGCCTGTGTCGCGGCGAGGGTTCAGTCTGTGTAGCGGCGAGGTCTCGGAACGTGTCGCAGCGAGGGCTCGGTCTGTGTCCCGGCGAGGTCAAGGTTTGGGTCGCGGTGAGGGCTCGGTCTGTGTCGCAGCAAGGTCTCGGTCTGCGTCGCAGCGAGCGCTCGGCCCGTGTCGCGGCGAGTGCTCGGCCCGTGTCACGGTGAGGGCTCGGTCCGTGTCACGGCGAGGGCTCGGTCCGTGTCATGGCGAGGGCTCGGTCTGTGTCATGGTGAGGGCTTGGTCTCTGTCACGCCGAGGGCTCGGTCTGTGTCCCGGCGAGCGCTCGGTCTGTGTCACGAGCCCTGTGTCGCGGCGAGGGCTGTGCCTGTGTCACGGCGAGGGCTCGGCCTGTGTCGCGGCGAGGGCTCGGCCTGTGTCGCGGCGAGGGTTCAGTCTGTGTAGCGGCGAGGTCTCGGAATGTGTCGCAGCGAGGGCTCGGTCTGTGTCGCGGCGAGGGCTTGGCCTGTGTCGCGGTGAGGGTTCGGTCTGTGTCATGGCGAGGTCTCGGTCTGTGGTGATGGCGAGGTCTTGGTCTGTGTCCCGGTGAGGGCTCAGTCTGTGTCACGAGCCCTGTGTCGCGGCGAGGGCTGAGCCTGTGTCGCGGGGAGGGCTCGGCCTGTGTCGCAGCGAGGCCTCGGCCTGTGTCACGGCGAGTTCTTGGTCTGGGTCGCGGTGAGGGCTCGGTCTGTGTCGCGGCGAGGGCTCGGCCTGTGTCACGGCGAGGCCTTGGTCTCTGTCGCTTTGAGGGGTTGGTCTGTGGTCGCGGTGATGGCTCGGACTATGTCGCAGCAAGGGCTCGGACTGTGTCACAGCGAAGGCTCGGTCTGTGTCACGCCGAGGGCTCAGTCTGTGTCACGGCGAGGGCTCGGTATCTGTCGCAGCAAGGGTTCGGTCTGCATCGCAGCGAGCTCTTGGTCTGCGTCGCCGCAAGGGCTCGATCTGCATCGTGGCGAGGGCTCGGTCTGCATCACGGCGAGCGCTCGGTCTGTGTCGCGGTGTGGGCTCGGCCTGTGTTGCGGCGAGGGCTCGTTCTGTGTCGCAGCGAGGGCTCGGTCTGTGTCAGTCCGCGGGCTCAGTCTGTGGTCACAGTGAGGGCTCGGTCTCTGTCGCGCCGAGGGCTCGGCATGTGTCGCGGCGAGGGCTCGGCCTGTGTCGCAGCGAGGTTTCAGTCTGTGTAGCGGCGAGGTCTCGGAATGTGTCGCAGCAAGGGCTCGGTCTGTGTCGCGGCGAGGGCTCGGCCCGTGTCACGGCGAGGGTTCGGACCGTGTCACGGTGAGGGCTCGGTCCGTGTCACGGCGAGGGCTCGGCCCATGTCACGGCGAGGGCTCGGTCCGTGTCACGGCGAGGGCTCGGTCCGTGTCATGGCGAGGGCTCGGTCTGTGTCATGCTGAGGGCTTGGTCTCTGTCGCGCCGAGGGCTCAGCCTGTGTCGTGGCGAGGGCTTGGCCTGTGTCACAGCGAGGGTTCAGTCTGCGTAGCGGCGAGGTCTTGGAATGTGTCGCAGCGAGGGCTCGGTCTGTGTCCCGGCGAGGGCTCGGTCTGTGTCACGAGCCCTGTGTCGTGGTGAGGGCTGGCCTGTGTCACGGCGAGGGCTCGGCCTGTGTCGCGGCGAGGGCTCGGCCTGTGTCACAGGGAGGGTTCAGTCTGTGTACCGGCGAGGTCTCGGAATGTGTCGCAGCAAGGGCTCGGTCTGTGTCACGGTGAGGGCTACGCCTGTGTCATGGCGAGGGCTCGGTCTGTGTCACGGCGAGGGCTCGGTCCGTGTCACGGCGAGGGCTCGGTCCGTGTCACGGCGAGGGCTCGGTCCATGTCATGGCGAGGGCTCGGTCTGTGTCATGGTGAGGGCTTGGTCTCTGTCGCGCCAAGGGCTCGGCATGTGTCGCGGCGAGGGCTCGGCCTGTGTCCCGGCGAGGGTTCAGTCTGTGTCACGGCGATGTCTCGGAATGTGTCGCAGCGAGGGTTCAGTCTGCATCGCAGCGAGGTCTCGGTCTGCGTCGCGGCGAGTGCTCGGTCTGTGTCGCAGCGTGGGCTCGGTCTGTGTCAGGGCGCTGGCTCAGTCTGTGGTCACGGCGAGGGCTCGGCCTGTGTCGTGGTGAGGGCTCGGGCTCTGTCGCGCCGAGGGCTCGACATGTGTCACGGCGAGGGCTCGGCCTGTGTCACGGCGAGGGTTCAGTCTGTGTAGCGACGAGGTCTCGGAATGTGTCACAGCAAGGGCTCGGTCTGTGTCACAGCGAGGGCTTGGCCTGTGTCATGGCGAGAGCTCGGTCTGTGTCACGGCGAGGGCTATGTACGTTTCACGGCGAGGGCTCGGTCTGTGTCACGGCGAGGGCTCGGTCCGTGTCATGGTGAGGGCTCAGTCTGTGTCATGGTGAGGGCTTGGTCTCTGTCGCGCTGAGGGCTCAGCATGTGTCGCGGCGAGGGCTCGGCCTGTGTCGTGGCAAGGGTTCAGTCTGTGTAGCGGCGAGTTCTCGGAATGTGTCGCAGCGAGGGCTCAGTTGTGTCCCAGCGAGGGCTCGGTCTGTGTCACGAGCACTGTGTCGCGGCGAGGGCTGGGTCTGTGTCGCGGCGAGGGCTCGGCCAGTGTCGCGGCGAGGGTTCAGTCTGTGTAGTGGCGAGGTCTCAGAATGTGTCGCAGCTAGGGCTCGGTCTGTGTTCGGCGAGGGCTCGGTCCGTGTCACGGCGAGGGCTCGGTCTGTGTCACGGCGAGGCCTCGGTCCGTGTCACGGCGAGGGCTCGGTCTGTGTCACGGCGAGGTCTCAGTCCGTGTCATGGCGAGGGCTCAGTCTGTGTCATGGTGAGGGCTTGCTCTCTGTTGCGCCGAGGGCTCGGCATGTGTCATGGCGAGGGCTCGGCCTGTGTCGCGGCGAGGGTTCAGTCTGTGTAGCGGTGAGGTCTCGGAATGTGTCGCAGCAAGGGCTCGGTCTGTGTCGCGGCGAGGGCTCGGCCCGTGTCACGGCGAGGGTTCGGACCGTGTCACGGCGAGGGTTCGGACCGTGTCACGGCGAGGGCTCGGTCCGTGTCACGGCGAGGGCTCGGCCCGTGTCACGGCGAGGGCTCGGTCCGTGTCACGGCGAGGGCTCGGTCCGTGTCATGGCGAGGGCTCGGTCTGTGTCATGCTGAGGGCTTGGTCTCTGTCGTGCCGAGGGCTCGGCCTGTGTCGTGGCGAGGGCTTGGCCTGTGTCGCGGCGAGGGTTCAGTCTGTGTCGTGGCTCGGTCTCGGAATGTGTCGCAGCGAGGGCTCGGTCTGTGTCCCGGCGAGGGCTCGGTCTGTGTCACGAGCCCTGGGTCGCGGCGAGGGCTGGGCCTGTGTCGCGGCGAGGGCTGGGCCTGTGTCGCGGCGAGGGCTCGGCCTGTGTCGCAGCGAGGGTTCAGTCTGTGTAGCAGCGAGGTCTCGGAATGTGTCGCAGCAAGGGCTCGGTCTGTGTCACGGCGAGGGCTTGGCCTGTGCCATGGCGAGGGCTCGGTCTGTGTCACGGCGAGGGCTTTGTCCGTGTCATGGCGAGGGCTCGGTCCGTGTCACAGCGAGGGCTCGGTCTGTGTCATGGCGAGGGCTCGGTCTGTGTCATGGTGAGGGCTTGGTCTCTGTCGCACCAAGGGCTCGGCATGTGTCGCGGTGAGGGCTCGGCCTGTGTCGCGGCGAGGGTTCAGTCTGTGTAGCGGCGAGGTCTCGGAACGTGTCGCAGTGAGGGCTCGGTCTGTGTCCCGGCGAGGTCAAGGTTTGGGTCGTGGTGAGGGCTCGGTCTGTGTCGCGGCGAGGGCTCGGTATCTGTCGCTGCGAGGGTTCGGTCCGCGTCGTAGCAAGGTCTCGGTCTGCGTCGCAGCGAGCGCTCGGCCCGTGTCATGGCGAGTGCTCGGCCCGTGTCACGGCGAGGGCTCGGCCCGTGTCACAGCGAGGGCTCGGTCCGTGTCACGTCGAGGGCTCGGTCCGTGTCATGGCGAGGGCTCGGTCTGTGTCATGGTGAGGGCTTGGTCTCTGTCGCGCCGAGGGCTCGGTCTGTGTCCCGGCGAGCGCTCGGTCTGTGTCACGAGCCCTGTGTCGCGGCGAGGGCTGGGCCTGTGTCACGGCGAGGGCTCGGCCTGTGTCGCGGCGAGGGCTCGGCCTGTGTCGCGGCGAGGTTTCAGTCTGTGTAGCGGCGAGGTCTCGGTCTGCATCACGGCGAGCGCTCGGTCTGTGTCGCGGCGTGGGCTCGGCCTGTGTTGCGGCGAGGGCTCGTTCTGTGTCGCAGCGAGGGCTCGGTCTGTGTCAGTCCGCGGGCTCAGTCTGTGGTCACAGTGAGGGCTCGGTCTCTGCCGCGCCGAGGGCTCAGCATGTGTCGCGGCGAGGGCTCGGCCTGTGTCGCAGCGAGGTTTCAGTCTGTGTAGCGGCGAGGTCTCGGAATGTGTCGCAGCAAGGGCTCAGTCTGTGTCGCGGCGAGGGCTCGGCCCGTGTCACGGTGAGGGTTCGGACCGTGTCACGGCGAGGGCTCGGTCCGTGTCACGGCGAGGGCTCGGCCCGTGTCATGGCGAGGGCTCGGTCTGTGTCATGCTGAGGGCTTGGTCTCTGTCGCGCCGAGGGCTCGGCCTGTGTCGTGGCGAGGGCTTGGCCTGTGTCACAGCGAGGGTTCAGTCTGTGTAGCGGCGAGGTCTCGGAATGTTTCACAGCAAGGGCTCGGTCTGTGTCACAGCGAGGGCTTGGCCTGTGTCACGGCGAGAGCTCGGTCTGTGTCACGGCGAGGGCTATGTCCGTTTCACGGCGAGGGCTCGGTCTGTGTCACGGCGAGGGCTCGGTCCGTGTCATGGTGAGGGCTCAGTCTGTGTCATGGTGAGGGCTTGGTCTCTGTCGCGCTGAGGGCTCAGCATGTGTCGCGGCGAGGGCTCGGCCTGTGTCGTGGCAAGGGTTCAGTCTGTGTAGCGGCGAGTTCTCGGAATGTGTCGCAGCAAGGGCTCAGTTGTGTCCCGGCGAGGGCTCGGTCTGTGTCACGAGCACTGTGTCGCGGCGAGGGCTGGGTCTGTGTCGCGGCGAGGGCTCGGCCAGTGTCGCGGCGAGGGTTCAGTCTGTGTAGTGGCGAGGTCTCAGAATGTGTCACAGCTAGGGCTCGGTCTGTGTTCGGCGAGGGCTCGGTCCGTGTCACGGCGAGGGCTCGGTCTGTGTCACGGCGAGGCCTCGGTCCGTGTCACGGCGAGGGCTCGGTCTGTGTCACGGCGAGGGCTCAGTCCGTGTCATGGCGAGGGCTCAGTCTGTGTCATGGTGAGGGCTTGGTCTCTGTTGCGCCGAGGGCTCGGCTTGTGTCATGGCGAGGGCTCGGCCTGTGTCGCGGCGAGGGTTCAGTCTGTGTCGTGGCGAGGTCTCGGAATGTGTCGCAGCGAGGGCTCGGTCTGTGTCCCGGCGAGGGCTCGGTCTGTGTCACGAGCCCTGGGTCGCGGCGAGGGCTGGGCCTGTGTCGCGGCGAGGGCTGGGCCTGTGTCGCGGCGAGGGCTCGGCCTGTGTCGCAGCGAGGGTTCAGTCTGTGTAGCGGCGAGGTCTCGGAATGTGTCGCAGCAAGGGCTCGGTCTGTGTCACGGCGAGGGCTTGGCCTGTGTCATGGCGAGGGCTCGGTCTGTGTCACGGCGAGGGCTTTGTCCGTGTCATGGCGAGGGCTCGGTCCGTGTCACAGCGAGGGCTCGGTCTGTGTCATGGCGAGGGCTCGGTCTGTGTCATGGTGAGGGCTTGGTCTCTGTCGCACCAAGGGCTCGGCATGTGTCGCGGTGAGGGCTCGGCCTGTGTCGCGGCGAGGGTTCAGTCTGTGTAGCGGCGAGGTCTCGGAACGTGTCGCAGCGAGGGCTCGGTCTGTGTCCCGGCGAGGTCAAGGTTTGGGTCGCGGCGAGGGCTCGGTCTGTGTCGCGGCGAGGGCTCGGTATCTGTCGCTGCGAGGGTTCGGTCCGCGTCGTAGCAAGGTCTCGGTCTGCGTCGCAGCGAGCGCTCGGCCCGTGTCACGGCGAGTGCTCGGCCCGTGTCACGGCGAGGGCTCGGCCCGTGTCACGGCGAGGGCTCGGTCCGTGTCACGGCGAGGGCTCGGTCCGTGTCATGGCGACGGCTCGGTCTGTGTCATGGTGAGGGCTTGGTCTCTGTCGCGCCGAGGGCTCGGTCTGTGTCCCGGCGAGCGCTCGGTCTGTGTCACGAGCCCTGTGTCACGGCGAGGGCTGGGCCTGTGTCACGGCGAGGGCTCGGCCTGTGTCGCGGTGAGGGCTCGGCCTGTGTCGCGGCGAGGGTTCAGTCTGTGTAGCGGCGAGGTCTCGGTCTGCATCACGGCGAGCGCTCGGTCTGTGTCGCGGCGTGGGCTCGGCCTGTGTTGCGGCGAGGGCTCGTTCTGTGTCGCATCGAGGGCTCGGTCTGTGTCAGTCCGCGGGCTCAGTCTGTGGTCACAGTGAGGGCTCGGTCTCTGTCGCGCCGAGGGCTCGGCATGTGTCGCGGCGAGGGCTCGGCCTGTGTCGCAGCGAGGTTTCAGTCTGTGTAGCGGCGAGGTCTCGGAATGTGTCGCAGCAAGGGCTCGGTCTGTGTCGCGGCGAGGGCTCGGCCCGTGTCACGGCGAGGGTTCGGACTGTGTCACGGCGAGGGCTCGGCCCGTGTCACGGCGAGGGCTCGGCCCGTGTCACGGCGAGGGCTCGGTCCGTGTCACGGCGAGGGCTCGGTCCGTGTCATGGCGAGGGCTCGGTCTGTGTCATGCTGAGGGCTTGGTCTCTGTCGCGCCGAGGGCTCGGCCTGTGTCGTGGGGAGGGCTTGGCCTGTGTCACAGCGAGGGTTCAGTCTGTGTAGCGGCGAGGTCTTGGAATGTGTCGCAGCGAGGGCTCGGACTGTGTCCCGGCGAGGGCTCGGTCTGTGTCACGGCGAGGGCTATGTCCGTTTCACGGCGAGGGCTCGGTCTGTGTCACGGCGAGGGCTCGGTCCGTGTCATGGTGAGGGCTCAGTCTGTGTCATGGTGAGGGCTTGGTCTCTGTCGCGCTGAGGGCTCAGCATGTGTCGCGGCGAGGGCTCGGCCTGTGTCGTGGCAAGGGTTCAGCCTGTGTAGCGGCGAGTTCTCGGAATGTGTCACAGCGAGGGCTCAGTTGTGTCCCGGCGAGGGCTCGGTCTGTGTCACGAGCAGTGTGTCGCGGCGAGGGCTGGGTCTGTGTCACGGCGAGGGCTCGGTCCGTGTCATGGCGAGGGCTCGGTCTGTGTCATGCTGAGGGCTTGGTCTCTGTCGTGCCGAGGGCTCGGCCTGTGTCGTGGCGAGGGCTTGGCCTGTGTCGCGGCGAGGGTTCAGTCTGTGTCGTGGCTCGGTCTCGGAATGTGTCGCAGCGAGGGCTCGGTCTGTGTCCCGGCGAGGGCTCGGTCTGTGTCACGAGCCCTGGGTCGCGGCGAGGGCTGGGCCTGTGTCGCGGCGAGGGCTGGGCCTGTGTCGCGGCGAGGGCTCGGCCTGTGTCGCAGCGAGGGTTCAGTCTGTGTAGCAGCGAGGTCTCGGAATGTGTCGCAGCAAGGGCTCGGTCTGTGTCACGGCGAGGGCTTGGCCTGTGCCATGGCGAGGGCTCGGTCTGTGTCACGGCGAGGGCTTTGTCCGTGTCATGGCGAGGGCTCGGTCCGTGTCACAGCGAGGGCTCGGTCTGTGTCATGGCGAGGGCTCGGTCTGTGTCATGGTGAGGGCTTGGTCTCTGTCGCACCAAGGGCTCGGCATGTGTCGCGGTGAGGGCTCGGCCTGTGTCGCGGCGAGGGTTCAGTCTGTGTAGCGGCGAGGTCTCGGAACGTGTCGCAGTGAGGGCTCGGTCTGTGTCCCGGCGAGGTCAAGGTTTGGGTCGTGGTGAGGGCTCGGTCTGTGTCGCGGCGAGGGCTCGGTATCTGTCGCTGCGAGGGTTCGGTCCGCGTCGTAGCAAGGTCTCGGTCTGCGTCGCAGCGAGCGCTCGGCCCGTGTCATGGCGAGTGCTCGGCCCGTGTCACGGCGAGGGCTCGGCCCGTGTCACAGCGAGGGCTCGGTCCGTGTCACGTCGAGGGCTCGGTCCGTGTCATGGCGAGGGCTCGGTCTGTGTCATGGTGAGGGCTTGGTCTCTGTCGCGCCGAGGGCTCGGTCTGTGTCCCGGCGAGCGCTCGGTCTGTGTCACGAGCCCTGTGTCGCGGCGAGGGCTGAGCCTGTGTCACGGCGAGGGCTCGGCCTGTGTCGCGGCGAGGGCTCGGCCTGTGTCGCGGCGAGGTTTCAGTCTGTGTAGCGGCGAGGTCTCGGTCTGCATCACGGCGAGCGCTCGGTCTGTGTCGCGGCGTGGGCTCGGCCTGTGTTGCGGCGAGGGCTCGTTCTGTGTCGCAGCGAGGGCTCGGTCTGTGTCAGTCCGCGGGCTCAGTCTGTGGTCACAGTGAGGGCTCGGTCTCTGCCGCGCCGAGGGCTCAGCATGTGTCGCGGCGAGGGCTCGGCCTGTGTCGCAGCGAGGTTTCAGTCTGTGTAGCGGCGAGGTCTCGGAATGTGTCGCAGCAAGGGCTCAGTCTGTGTCGCGGCGAGGGCTCGGCCCGTGTCACGGTGAGGGTTCGGACCGTGTCACGGCGAGGGCTCGGTCCGTGTCACGGCGAGGGCTCGGCCCGTGTCATGGCGAGGGCTCGGTCTGTGTCATGCTGAGGGCTTGGTCTCTGTCGCGCCGAGGGCTCGGCCTGTGTCGTGGCGAGGGCTTGGCCTGTGTCACAGCGAGGGTTCAGTCTGTGTAGCGGCGAGGTCTCGGAATGTTTCACAGCAAGGGCTCGGTCTGTGTCACAGCGAGGGCTTGGCCTGTGTCACGGCGAGAGCTCGGTCTGTGTCACGGCGAGGGCTATGTCCGTTTCACGGCGAGGGCTCGGTCTGTGTCACGGCGAGGGCTCGGTCCGTGTCATGGTGAGGGCTCAGTCTGTGTCATGGTGAGGGCTTGGTCTCTGTCGCGCTGAGGGCTCAGCATGTGTCGCGGCGAGGGCTCGGCCTGTGTCGTGGCAAGGGTTCAGTCTGTGTAGCGGCGAGTTCTCGGAATGTGTCGCAGCAAGGGCTCAGTTGTGTCCCGGCGAGGGCTCGGTCTGTGTCACGAGCACTGTGTCGCGGCGAGGGCTGGGTCTGTGTCGCGGCGAGGGCTCGGCCAGTGTCGCGGCGAGGGTTCAGTCTGTGTAGTGGCGAGGTCTCAGAATGTGTCACAGCTAGGGCTCGGTCTGTGTTCGGCGAGGGCTCGGTCCGTGTCACGGCGAGGGCTCGGTCTGTGTCACGGCGAGGCCTCGGTCCGTGTCACGGCGAGGGCTCGGTCTGTGTCACGGCGAGGGCTCAGTCCGTGTCATGGCGAGGGCTCAGTCTGTGTCATGGTGAGGGCTTGGTCTCTGTTGCGCCGAGGGCTCGGCTTGTGTCATGGCGAGGGCTCGGCCTGTGTCGCGGCGAGGGTTCAGTCTGTGTCGTGGCGAGGTCTCGGAATGTGTCGCAGCGAGGGCTCGGTCTGTGTCCCGGCGAGGGCTCGGTCTGTGTCACGAGCCCTGGGTCGCGGCGAGGGCTGGGCCTGTGTCGCGGCGAGGGCTGGGCCTGTGTCGCGGCGAGGGCTCGGCCTGTGTCGCAGCGAGGGTTCAGTCTGTGTAGCGGCGAGGTCTCGGAATGTGTCGCAGCAAGGGCTCGGTCTGTGTCACGGCGAGGGCTTGGCCTGTGTCATGGCGAGGGCTCGGTCTGTGTCACGGCGAGGGCTTTGTCCGTGTCATGGCGAGGGCTCGGTCCGTGTCACAGCGAGGGCTCGGTCTGTGTCATGGCGAGGGCTCGGTCTGTGTCATGGTGAGGGCTTGGTCTCTGTCGCACCAAGGGCTCGGCATGTGTCGCGGTGAGGGCTCGGCCTGTGTCGCGGCGAGGGTTCAGTCTGTGTAGCGGCGAGGTCTCGGAACGTGTCGCAGCGAGGGCTCGGTCTGTGTCCCGGCGAGGTCAAGGTTTGGGTCGCGGCGAGGGCTCGGTCTGTGTCGCGGCGAGGGCTCGGTATCTGTCGCTGCGAGGGTTCGGTCCGCGTCGTAGCAAGGTCTCGGTCTGCGTCGCAGCGAGCGCTCGGCCCGTGTCACGGCGAGTGCTCGGCCCGTGTCACGGCGAGGGCTCGGCCCGTGTCACGGCGAGGGCTCGGTCCGTGTCACGGCGAGGGCTCGGTCCGTGTCATGGCGACGGCTCGGTCTGTGTCATGGTGAGGGCTTGGTCTCTGTCGCGCCGAGGGCTCGGTCTGTGTCCCGGCGAGCGCTCGGTCTGTGTCACGAGCCCTGTGTCACGGCGAGGGCTGGGCCTGTGTCACGGCGAGGGCTCGGCCTGTGTCGCGGTGAGGGCTCGGCCTGTGTCGCGGCGAGGGTTCAGTCTGTGTAGCGGCGAGGTCTCGGTCTGCATCACGGCGAGCGCTCGGTCTGTGTCGCGGCGTGGGCTCGGCCTGTGTTGCGGCGAGGGCTCGTTCTGTGTCGCATCGAGGGCTCGGTCTGTGTCAGTCCGCGGGCTCAGTCTGTGGTCACAGTGAGGGCTCGGTCTCTGTCGCGCCGAGGGCTCGGCATGTGTCGCGGCGAGGGCTCGGCCTGTGTCGCAGCGAGGTTTCAGTCTGTGTAGCGGCGAGGTCTCGGAATGTGTCGCAGCAAGGGCTCGGTCTGTGTCGCGGCGAGGGCTCGGCCCGTGTCACGGCGAGGGTTCGGACCGTGTCACGGCGAGGGCTCGGCCCGTGTCACGGCGAGGGCTCGGTCCGTGTCACGGCGAGGGCTCGGTCCGTGTCATGGCGAGGGCTCGGTCTGTGTCATGCTGAGGGCTTGGTCTCTGTCGCGCCGAGGGCTCGGCCTGTGTCGTGGGGAGGGCTTGGCCTGTGTCACAGCGAGGGTTCAGTCTGTGTAGCGGCGAGGTCTTGGAATGTGTCGCAGCGAGGGCTCGGACTGTGTCCCGGCGAGGGCTCGGTCTGTGTCACGAGCCCTGTGTCGTGGCGAGGGCTGGCCTGTGTCGCGGCGAGGGCTCGGCCTGTGTCGCGGCGAGGGCTCGGCCTGTGTCACAGGGAGGGTTCAGTCTGTGTACCGGCGCGGTCTCGGAATGTGTCGCAGCAAGGGCTCGGTCTGTGTCACGGTGAGGGCTACGCCTGTGTCATGGCGAGGGCTCGGTCTGTGTCACAGCGAGGGCTCGGTCCGTGTCACGGCGAGGGCTCGGTCCGTGTCACGGCGAGGGCTCGGTCCATGTCATGGCGAGGGCTCGGTCTGTGTCATGGTGAGGGCTTGGTCTCTGTCGCGCCAAGGGCTCGGCATGTGTCGCGGCGAGGGCTCGGCCTGTGTCCCGGCGAGGGTTCAGTCTGTGTCACGGCGATGTCTCGGAATGTGTCGCAGCGAGGGTTCAGTCTGCGTCGCAGCGAGGTCTCGGTCTGCGTCGCGGCGAGTGCTCGGTCTGTGTCGCGGCGTCGGCTCGGTCTGTGTCAGGGCGCTGGCTCAGTCTGTGGTCACGGCGAGGGCTCGGCCTGTGTCGTGGTGAGGGCTCGGGCTCTGTCGCGCCGAGGGCTCGACATGTGTCACGGCGAGGGCTTGGCCAGTGTCACGGTGAGGGTTCAGTCTGTGTAGCGGCGAGGTCTCGGAATGTGTCACAGCAAGGGCTCGGTCTGTGTCACAGCGAGGGCTTGGCCTGTGTCACGGCGAGAGCTCGGTCTGTGTCACGGCGAGGGCTATGTCCGTTTCACGGCGAGGGCTCGGTCTGTGTCACGGCGAGGGCTCGGTCCGTGTCATGGTGAGGGCTCAGTCTGTGTCATGGTGAGGGCTTGGTCTCTGTCGCGCTGAGGGCTCAGCATGTGTCGCGGCGAGGGCTCGGCCTGTGTCGTGGCAAGGGTTCAGCCTGTGTAGCGGCGAGTTCTCGGAATGTGTCACAGCGAGGGCTCAGTTGTGTCCCGGCGAGGGCTCGGTCTGTGTCACGAGCACTGTGTCGCGGCGAGGGCTGGGTCTGTGTCGCGGCGAGGGCTCGGCCAGTGTCGCGGCGAGGGTTCAGTCTGTGTAGTGGCGAGGTCTCAGAATGTGTCGCAGCTAGGGCTCGGTCTGTGTTCGGCGAGGGCTCGGTCCATGTCACGGCGAGGGCTCGGTCTGTGTCATGGCGAGGCCTCGGTCCGTGTCACGGCGAGGGCTCGGTCTGTGTCACGGCGAGGGCTCAGTCCGTGTCATGGCGAGGGCTCAGTCTGTGTCATGGTGAGGGCTTGGTCTCTGTTGCACCGAGGGCTCGGCATGTGTCATGGCGAGGGCTCGGCCTGTGTCGCGGCGAGGGTTCAGTCTGTGTCGTGGCGAGGTCTCGGAATGTGTCGCAGCGAGGGCTCGGTCTGTGTCCCGGCGAGGGCTCGGTCTGTGTCACGAGCCCTGGGTCGCGGCGAGGGCTGGGCCTGTGTCGCGGCGAGGGCTGGGCCTGTGTCGCGGCGAGGGCTCGGCCTGTGTCGCAGCGAGGGTTCAGTCTGTGTAGCGGCGAGGTCTCGGAATGTGTCGCAGCAAGGGCTCGGTCTGTGTCACGGCGAGGGCTTGGCCTGTGTCATGGTGAGGGCTCGGTCTGTGTCACGGCGAGGGCTTTGTCCATGTCATGGCGAGGGCTCGGTCCGTGTCACAGCGAGGGCTCGGTCTGTGTCATGGCGAGGGCTCGGTCTGTGTCATGGTGAGGGCTTGGTCTCTGTCGCACCAAGGGCTCGGCATGTGTTGCGGTGAGGGCTCGGCCTGTGTCGCGGCGAGGGTTCAGTCTGTGTAGCGGCGAGGTCTCGGAACGTGTCGCAGCGAGGGCTCGGTCTGTGTCCCGGCGAGGTCAAGTTCTGGGTCGCGGTGAGGGCTCGGTCTGTGTCGCGGCGAGGGCTCGGTATCTGTCGCTGCGAGGGTTCGGTCCGCGTCGTAGCAAGGTCTCGGTATGCGTCGCAGCGAGCGCTCGGCCCGTGTCACGGCGAGTGCTCGGCCCGTGTCACGGCGAGGGCTCGGCCCGTGTCACGGCGAGGGCTCGGTCCGTGTCACGGCGAGGGCTCGGTCCGTGTCACGGCGAGGGCTCGGTCTGTGTCATGGTGAGGGCTTGGTCTCTGTCGCGCCGAGGGCTCGGTCTGTGTCCCGGCGAGCACTCGGTCTGTGTCACGAGCCCTGTGTCGCGGCGAGGGCTGGGCCTGTGTCACGGCGAGGGCTCGGCCTGTGTCGCGGCGAGGGCTCGGCCTGTGTCGCGGCGAGGGTTCAGTCTGTGTAGCGGCGAGGTCTCGGAATGTGTCGCAGCAAGGGCTCGGTCTGTGTCACGGCGCGGGCTTGGCCTGTGTCATGGCGAGGGCTCGGTCTGTGTCACGGCGAGGGCTTGGTCCGTGTCACGGTGAGGGCTCGGTCCGTGTCACGGCGAGGGCTCAGTCCGTGTCACGGCGAGGGCTCGGTCCGTGTCATGGCGAGGGCTCGGTCTGTGTCATGGTGAGGGCTTTGTCTCAGTCGCGCCAAGGGCTCGGCATGCGTCGAGGCGAGGGCTCGGCCTGTGTCGTGGCGAGGGTTCAGTCTGTGTAGCGGCGAGGTCTTGGAATGTGTCGCAGCGAGGGCTCGGTCTGTGTCCCGGCGAGGGCTCGGTCTGTGTCACGAGCCCTGTGTCGTGGCGAGGGCTGGCCTGTGTCGCGGCGAGGGCTCGGCCTGTGTCGCGGCGAGGGCTCGGCCTGTGTCACAGGGAGGGTTCAGTCTGTGTACCGGCGAGGTCTCGGAATGTGTCGCAGCAAGGGCTCGGTCTGTGTCACGGTGAGGGCTACGCCTGTGTCATGGCGAGGGCTCGGTCTGTGTCACGGCGAGGGCTTGGTCCGTGTCACGGCGAGGGCTCGGTCTGTGTCATGGTGAGGGCTTGGTCTCTGTCGCGCCAAGGGCTCGGCATGTGTCGCGGCGAGGGCTCGGCCTGTGTCCCGGCGAGGGTTCAGTCTGTGTCACGGCGATGTCTCGGAATGTGTCGCAGCGAGGGTTCAGTCTGCGTCGCAGCGAGGTCTCGGTCTGCGTCGCGGCGTAGGCTCGGTCTGTGTCAGGGTGCTGGCTCAGTCTGTGGTCACGGCGAGGGCTCGGCCTGTGTCGTGCTGAGGGCTCGGGCTCTGTCGCGCCGAGGGCTCGACATGTGTCACGGCGAGGGCTCGGCCTGTGTCACGGCGAGGGTTCAGTCTGTGTAGCGGCGAGGTCTCGGAATGTGTCACAGCAAGGGCTCGGTCTGTGTCACAGCGAGGGCTTGGCCTGTGTCATGGCGAGAGCTCGGTCTGTGTCACGGCGAGGGCTATGTCCGTTTCATGGTGAGGGCTCGGTCTGTGTCACGGCGAGGGCTCGGTCCGTGTCATGGTGAGGGCTCAGTCTGTGTAGCGGCGAGGTCTCGGAATGTGTCGCAGCGAAGGCGCGCTCTGTGTCCCGGCGAGATCTTGGTCTGGGTCGCGGTGAGGGGTCGGTCTATGTCGCGGCGAGGGTTCGGTCTGTGTCGCGGCGAAGTCTCGGTCTGTGTCGCACTGAGGGCTCAGTCTGTGTCGCGGCGTGGGCTCGGTATCTGTCATTGCGAGGGTTCGGTCTGTGTCACAGCGAGGTCTCGGTCTGTGTCACAGCGAGGGCTTGGCCTGTGTCACGGCGAGAGCTCGGTCTGTGTCACGGCGAGGGCTATGTCCGTTTCACGGCGAGGGCTCGGTCTGTGTCACGGCGAGGGCTCGGTCCGTGTCATGGTGAGGGCTCAGTCTGTGTCATGGTGAGGGCTTGGTCTCTGTCGTGCTGAGGGCTCAGCATGTGTCACGGCGAGGGCTCGGCCTGTGTCGTGGCAAGGGTTCAGTCTGAGTAGCGGCGAGTTCTCGGAATGTGTCGCAGCGAGGGCTCAGTTGTGTCCCGGCGAGGGCTCGGTCTGTGTCACGAGCACTGTGTCGCGGCGAGGGCTGGGTCTGTGTCGCGGCGAGGGCTCGGCCAGTGTCGCGGCGAGGGTTCAGTCTGTGTAGTGGCGAGGTCTCAGAACGTGTCGCAGCTAGGGCTCGGTCTGTGTTCGGCGAGGGCTCGGTCCGTGTCACGGCGAGGGCTCGGTCTGTGTCACGGCGAGGCCTCGGTCCGTGTCACAGCGAGGGCTCGGTCTGTGTCACGGCGAGGGCTCAGTCCGTGTCATGGCGAGGGCTCAGTCTGTGTCATGGTGAGGGCTTGGTCTCTGTTGCGCCGAGGGTTCGGCATGTGTCATGGCGAGGGCTCGGCCTGTGTCGCGGCGAGGGTTCAGTCTGTGTCGTGGCGAGGTCTCGGAATGTGTCGCAGCGAGGGCTCGGTCTGTGTCCCGGCGAGGGCTCGGTCTGTGTCACGAGCCCTGGGTCGCGGCGAGGGCTGGGCCTGTGTCGCGGCGAGGGCTGGGCCTGTGTCGCGGCGAGGGCTCGGCCTGTGTCGCAGCGAGGGTTCAGTCTGTGTAGCGGCGAGGTCTCGGAATGTGTCGCAGCAAGGGCTCGGTCTGTGTCACGGCGAGGGCTTGGCCTGTGTCATGGCGAGGGCTCGGTCTGTCTCACGGCGAGGGCTTGGCCTGTGTCATGGCGAGGGCTCGGTCTGTGTCACGGCGAGGGCTTTGTCCGTGTCATGGCGAGGGCTCGGTCCGTGTCACAGCGAGGGCTCGGTCTGTGTCATGGCGAGGGCTCGGTCTGTGTCATGGTGAGGGCTTGGTCTCTGTCGCACCAAGGGCTCGGCATGTGTCGTGGTGAGGGCTCGGCCTGTGTCGCGGCGAGGGTTCAGTCTGTGTAGCGGCGAGGTCTCGGAACGTGTCGCAGCGAGGGCTCGGTCTGTGTCCCGGCGAGGTCAAGGTTTGGGTCGCGGAGAGGGCTCGGTCTGTGTCGCGGCGAGGGCTCGGTATCTGTCGCTGCGAGGGTTCGGTCCGCGTCGTAGCAAGGTCTCGGTCTGCATCGCAGCGAGCGCTCGGCCCGTGTCACGGCGAGTGCTCGGCCCGTGTCACGGCGAGGGCTCGGCCCGTGTCACGGCGAGGGCTCGGTCCGTGTCACGGCGAGGGCTCGGTCCGTGTCATGGCGAGGGCTCGGTCTGTGTCATGGTGAGGGCTTGGTCTCTGTCGCGCCGAGGGCTCGGTCTGTGTCCCGGCGAGCGCTCGGTCTGTGTCACGAGCCCTGTGTCGCGGCGAGGGCTGGGCCTGTGTCACGGCGAGGGCTCGGCCTGTGTCGCGGCGAGGGCTCGGCCTGTGTCGCGGCGAGGGTTCAGTCTGTGTAGCGGCGAGGTCTCGGAATGTGTCGCAGCGAGGGCTCGGTCTGTGTCGCGGCGAGGGCTTGGCCTGTGTCGCGGCGAGGGTTCGGTCTGTATCATGGCGAGGTCTCGGTCTGTGGTGATGGCGAGGTCTTGGTCTGTGTCCCGGTGAGGGCTCAGTCTGTGTCACGAGCCCTGTGTCGCGGCGAGGGCTGAGCCTGTGTCGCGGGGAGGGCTCGGCCTGTGTCGCAGCGAGGCCTCGGCCTGTGTCACGGCGAGTTCTTGGTCTGGGTCGCGGTGAGGGCTCGGACTATGCCGCGGCAAGGGCTCGGACTGTGTCACAGCGAAGGCTCGGTCTGTGTCAGTCCGCGGGCTCAGTCTGTGTAGCGACGAGGTCTCAGAATGTGTCGCAGCTAGGGCTCGGTCTGTGTTCGGCGAGGGCTCGGTCCGTGTCATGGCGAGGGCTCGGTCTGTGTCACGGCGAGGCCTCGGTCCGTGTCACGGCGAGGGCTCGGTCTGTGTCACGGCGAGGGCTCAGTCCGTGTCATGGCGAGGTCTCAGTCTGTGTCATGGTGAGGGCTTGGTCTCTGTTGCGCCGAGGGCTCGGCATGTGTCATGGCGAGGGCTCGGCCTGTGTCGCGGCGAGGGTTCAGACTGTGTCGTGGCGAGGTCTCGGAATGTGTCGCAGCGAGGGCTCGGTCTGTGTCCCGGCGAGGGCTCGGTCTGTGTCACGAGCCTTGGGTCGCGGCGAGGGCTGGGCCTGTGTCGCGGCGAGGGCTGGGCCTGTGTCGCGGCGAGGCCTCCGCCTGTGTCGCAGCGAGGGTTCAGTCTGTGTAGCGGCGAGGTCTCGGAATGTGTCGCAGCAAGAGCTCGGTCTGTGTCACGGCGAGGGCTTGGCCTGTGTCATGGCGAGGGCTCGGTCTGTGTCACGGCGAGGGCTTTGTCCGTGTCACGGCGAGGGCTCGGTCCGTGTCACAGCGAGGGCTCGGTCTGTGTCATGGCGAGGGCTCGGTCTGTGTCATGGTGAGGGCTTGGTCTCTGTCGCACCAAGGGCTCAGCATGTGTCGCGGTGAGGGCTCGGCCTGTGTCGCGGCGAGGGTTCAGTCTGTGTAGCGGCGAGGTCTCGGAACGTGTCGCAGCGAGGGCTCAGTCTGTGTCCCGGCGAGGTCAAGGTCTGGGTCGCGGTGAGGGCTCGGTCTGTGTCGCGGCGAGGGCTCGGTATCTGTCGCTGCGAGGGTTCGGTCCGCGTCGTAGCAAGGTCTCGGTCTGCGTCGCAGCGAGCGCTCGGCCCGTGTCACGGCGAGTGCTCGGCCCGTGTCACGGCGAGGGCTCGGCCCGTGTCATGGCGAGGGCTCGGTCTGTGTCACGGCGAGGGCTCGGTCCGTGTCATGGCGAGGGCTCGGTCTGTGTCATGGTGAGGGCTTGGTCTCTGTCGCGCCGAGGGCTCGGTCTGTGTCCCGGCGAGCGCTCGGTCTGTGTCACGAGCCCTGTGTCGCGGCGAGGGCTGGGCCTGTGTCACGGTGAGGGCTCGGCCTGTGTCGCGGCGAGGGCTCGGCCTGTGTCGCGGCGAGGGTTCAGTCTGTGTAGCGGCGAGGTCTCGGAATGTGTCGCAGCAAGGGCTCGGTCTGTGTCACGGCGCGGGCTTGGCCTGTGTCATGGCGAGGGCTCGGTCTGTGTCACGGCGAGGGCTTGGTCCGTGTCACGGTGAGGGCTCGGTCCGTGTCACGGCGAGGGCTCAGTCCGTGTCGCGCCAAGGGCTTGGCATGCGTCGAGGCGAGGGCTCGGCCTGTGTCGTGGCGAGGGTTCAGTCTGTGTAGCGGCGAGGTCTTGGAATGTGTCGCAGCGAGGGCTCGGTCTGTGTCCCGGCGAGGGCTCGGTCTGTGTCACGAGCCCTGTGTCGTGGCGAGGGCTGGCCTGTGTCGCGGCGAGGGCTCGGCCTGTGTCGCGGCGAGGGCTCGGCCTGTGTCACAGGGAGGGTTCAGTCTGTGTACCGGCGAGGTCTCGGAATGTGTCGCAGCAAGGGCTCGGTCTGTGTCACGGTGAGGGCTACGCCTGTGTCATGGCGAGGGCTCGGTCTGTGTCACGGCGAGGGCTTGGTCCGTGTCACGGCGAGGGCTCGGTCTGTGTCATGGTGAGGGCTTGGTCTCTGTCGCGCCAAGGGCTCGGCATGTGTCGCGGCGAGGGCTCGGCCTGTGTCCCAGCGAGGGTTCAGTCTGTGTCACGGCGATGTCTCGGAATGTGTCGCAGCGAGGGTTCAGTCTGCGTCGCAGCGAGGTCTCGGTCTGCGTCGCGGCGAGTGCTCGGTCTGTGTCGCGGCGTGGGCTCGGTCTGTGTCAGGGTGCTGGCTCAGTCTGTGGTCACGGCGAGGGCTCGGCCTGTGTCGTGGTGAGGGCTCGGGCTCTGTCGCGCCGAGGGCTCGACATGTGTCACGGCGAGGGCTCGGCCTGTGTCACGGCGAGGGTTCAGTCTGTGTAGCGGCGAGGTCTCGGAATGTGTCACAGCAAGGGCTCGGTCTGTGTCACAGCGAGGGCTTGGCCTGTGTCACGGCGAGAGCTCGGTCTGTGTCACGGCGAGGGCTATGTCCGTTTCATGGCGAGGGCTCGGTCTGTGTCACGGCGAGGGCTCGGTCCGTGTCATGGTGAGGGCTCAGTCTGTGTCATGGTGAGGGCTTGGTCTCTGTCGCGCTGAGGGCTCAGCATGTGTCGCGGCGAGGGCTCGGCCTGTGTCGTGGCAAGGGTTCAGTCTGTGTAGCGGCGAGTTCTCGGAATGTGTCGCAGCGAGGGCTCAGTTGTGTCCCGGCGAGGGCTCGGTCTGTGTCACGAGCACTGTGTCGCGGCGAGGGCTGGGTCTGTGTCGCGGCGAGGGCTCGGCCAGTGTCGCGGCGAGGGTTCAGTCTGTGTAGTGGCGAGGTCTCAGAATGTGTCGCAGCTAGGGCTCGGTCTGTGTTCGGCGAGGGCTCGGTCCGTGTCACGGCGAGGGCTCGGTCTGTGTCACGGCGAGGCCTCGGTCCGTGTCACGGCGAGGGCTCGGTCTGTGTCACGGCGAGGGCTCAGTCCGTGTCATGGCGAGGGCTCAGTCTGTGTCATGGTGAGGGCTTGGTCTCTGTTGCGCCGAGGGCTCGGCATGTGTCATGGCGAGGGCTCGGCCTGTGTTGCGGCGAGGGTTCAGTCTGTGTCGTGGCGAGGTCTCGGTCTGCATCACGGTGAGCGCTCGGTCTGTGTCGCGGCGTGGGCTCGGCCTGTGTTGCGGCGAGGGCTCGTTCTGTGTCGCAGCGAGGGCTCGGTCTGTGTCAGTCCGCGGGCTCAGTCTGTGGTCACAGTGAGGGCTCGGTCTCTGTCGCGCCGAGGGCTCGGCATGTGTCGCGGCGAGGGCTCGGCCTGTGTCGCAGCGAGGTTTCAGTCTGTGTAGCGGCGAGGTCTCGGAATGTGTCGCAGCAAGGGCTCGGTCTGTGTCACGGCGAGGGCTCGGCCCATGTCACGGTGAGGGTTCGGACCGTGTCACGGCGAGGGCTCGGTCCGTGTCACGGCTAGGGCTCGGCCCGTGTCACGGCGAGGGCTCGGTCCGTGTCACGGCTAGGGCTCGGCCCGTGTCACGGCGAGGGCTCGGTCTGTGTCATGCTGAGGGCTTGGTCTCTGTCGCGCCGAGGGCTCGGCCTGTGTCGTGGCGAGGGCTTGGCCTGTGTCACAGCGAGGGTTCAGTCTGTGTAGCGGCGAGGTCTCGGAATGTTTCACAGCAAGGGCTCGGTCTGTGTCACAGCGAGGGCTTGGCCTGTGTCACGGCGAGAGCTCGGTCTGTGTCACGGCGAGGGCTATGTCCGTTTCACGGCGAGGGCTCGGTCTCTGTCACGGCGAGGGCTCGGTCCGTGTCACGAGCCCTGGGTCGTGGCGAGGGCTGGGCCTGTGTCGCGGCGAGGGCTGGGCCTGTGTCGCGGCGAGGGCTCGGCCTGTGTCGCAGCGAGGGTTCAGTCTGTGTAGCGGCGAGGTCTCGGAATGTGTCGCAGCAAGGGCTCGGTCTGTGTCACGGCGAGGCCTCGGTCCGTGTCACGGCGAGGGCTCGGTCTGTGTCACGGCGAGGGCTCAGTCCGTGTCATGGCGAGGGCTCAGTCTGTGTCATGGTGAGGGCTTGGTCTCTGTTGCGCCGAGGGCTCGGCATGTGTCATGGCGAGGGCTCGGCCTGTGTCGCGGCGAGGGTTCAGTCTGTGTCGTGGCGAGGTCTCGGAATGTGTCGCCGCGAGGGCTCGGTCTGTGTCCCGGCGAGGGCTCGGTCTGTGTCACGAGCCCTGGGTCGCGGCGAGGGCTGGGCCTGTGTCGCGGCGAGGGCTGGGCCTGTGTCGCGGCGAGGGCTCGGCCTGTGTCGCAGCGAGGGTTCAGTCTGTGTAGCGGCGAGGTCTCGGAATGTGTCGCAGCAAGGGCTCGGTCTGTGTCACGGCGAGGGCTTGGCCTGTGTCATGGCGAGGGCTCGGTCTGTGTCACGGCGAGAGCTTTGTCCGTGTCATGGCGAGGGCTCGGTCCGTGTCACAGCGAGGGCTCGGTCTGTGTCATGGCGAGGGCTCGGTCTGTGTCATGGTGAGGGCTTGGTCTCTGTCGCACCAAGGGCTCGGCATGTGTCGCGGTGAGGGCTCGGCCTGTGTCGCGGCGAGGGTTCAGTCTGTGTAGCGGCGAGGTCTCGGAACGTGTCACAGCGAGGGCTCGGTCTGTGTCCCGGCGAGGTCAAGGTCTGGGTCGCGGTGAGGGCTCGGTCTGTGTCGCGGCGAGGGCTCGGTATCTGTCGCTGCGAGGGTTCGGTCCGTGTCGCAGCAAGGTCTCGGTCTGCGTCGCAGCGAGCGCTCGGCCCGTGTCACGGCGAGTGCTCGGCCCGTGTCACGGCGAGGGCTCGGCCCGTGTCACGGCGAGGGCTCGGTCCGTGTCACGGCGAGGGCTCGGTCCGTATCATGGCGAGGGCTCGGTCTGTGTCATGGTGAGGGCTTGGTCTCTGTCGCGCCGAGGGCTCGGTCTGTGTCCCGGCGAGCGCTCGGTCTGTGTCACGAGCCCTGTGTCGCGGCGAGGGCTGGGCCTGTGTCACGGCGAGGGCTCGGCCTGTGTCGCGGCGAGGGCTCGGCCTGTGTCGCGACGAGGGTTCAGTCTGTGTAGCGGCGAGGTCTCGGAATGTGTCGCAGCAAGGGCTAGGTCTGTGTCACGGCGCGGGCTTGGCCTGTGTCATGGCGAGGGCTCGGTCTGTGTCACGGCGAGGGCTTGGTCCGTGTCACGGTGAGGGCTCGGTCCGTGTCACGGCGAGGGCTCGGTCCGTGTCATGGCGAGGGCTCGGTCTGTGTCATGGTGAGGGCTTGGTCTCTGTCGTGCCGAGGGCTCGGCATGTGTCACGGCATGGGCTCGTCCTGTGACGCGATGAGGGCTCGGCCTGTGACGCGATGAGGGCTCGTTCTGTGTCGCGGTGAGTGCTCGGACTGTGTCAGGGCGCTGTCTCCGTCTGTGGTCACGGCGAGGGCTCGGCCTGTGTCGCAGTGAGGGCTCGGCATGTGTTGCGGCGAGGGCTGGGTCTGTGTCACGGCGAGGGTTCGGCCTGTGTCACGGCGAGGGCACGGCCTGTGTCGCGGCGAGGGTGAGGTCTGTGTCACGGCGATGGCTCGGTCTGTGTCGCTGCTAGGGTTCAGTCTGCGTTGCAGCGAGGTCTTGGTCTGCGTCGCCGCAAGGGCTCGATCTGCATCGCGGCGAGGGCTCGGTCTGCGTTGCGGCGAGTGCTCGGTCTGTGTCGCGGCATGGGCTCGGCCTGTGTTGCGGCGAGGGCTCGGCCTGTGTCGCAGCGAGGGTTCAGTCTGTGTAGCGGCGAGGTCTCGGAATGTGTCACGGCGATGGCTTGGTCCATGTCACGGCGAGGGCTCAGTCCGTGTCACGGCGAGGGCTCGGTCCGTGTCATGGCGAGGGCTCGGTCTGTGTCATGGTGAGGGCTTTGTCTCTGTCGCGCCAAGGGCTCGGCATGCGTCGAGGCGAGGGCTCAGCCTGTGTCGTGGCGAGGGTTCAGTCTGTGTAGCGGCGAGGTCTCGGAATGTGTCGCAGCGAGGGCTCGGTCTGTGTCGCGGCGTGGGCACGGCCTGAATTGCGGTGAGTGCTCTGTCTGTGTCACGGCGTGGGCTCGGTCTCTGGTCACGGTGAGGGCTCGGTCAGCGTCGCGGCAAGGGCTCGGTCTGCATCGCGGCGAGGGCTCGGTCTGCATCATGTTGGGGGCTCGGTCTGTGTCACGGCATGGGCTCGGCCTGTGATGCGACGAGGGCTCGTTCTGTGTCGCGGCGAGGGCTCGGACTGTGTCAGGGCGCTGTCTCCGTCTGTGGTCACGGCGAGGGCTTGGCCTGTGTCGCAGTGGGGGCTCGGCATGTGTTGCAGCGAGGGCTGGGTCTGTGTCACGGCGAGGGTTCGGCCTGTGTCGCGGCGAGGGCACGGCCTGTGTCATGGCGAGGTCTTGGTCTGGGTCGCGGTGAGGGCTCGGTCTGTGTCGCTGCAAGGGTTCAGTCTGCGTTACAGCGAGGTCTTGGTCTGCGTCGCCGCAAGGGCTCGATCTGCATCGCGGCGAGGGCTCGGTCTGCGTTGCGGTGAGTGCTCGGTCTTTGTCGCGGCATGGGCTCGGCCTGTGTTGCGGCGAGGGCTCGGCCTGTGTCGCAGCGAGGGTTCAGTCTGTGTTGCGGCGAGGTCTCGGAATGTGTCACGGCGAGGGCTCGGTCCGTCTCACGGCGAGGGCTCAGTCCGTGTCACGGCGAGGGCTCGGTCCGTGTCATGGCGAGGGCTCGGTCTGTGTCATGGTGAGGGCTTGGTCTCTGTCGCGCCAAGGGCTCGGCATGTGTCGCGGCGAGGGCTCGGCCTGTGTCGTGGCGAGGGTTCAGTCTGTGTAGCGGCGAGGTCTCGGAATGTGTCGCAGCGAAGGCGCGGTCTGTGTCCCGGCGAGATCTTGGTCTGGGTCGCGGTGAGGGGTCGGTCTATGTCGCGGCGAGGGTTCGGTCTGTGTCGCGGCGAAGTCTCGGTCTGTGTCGCACTGAGGGCTCAGTCTGTGTCGCGGCGAGGGCTCAGTATCTGTCATTGCGAGGGTTCGGTCTGTGTCACAGCGAGGTCTCGGTCTGTGTCACGGCATGGGCTCAGCCTGTGTCACGACGAGGGTTCAGTCTGTGTAGCGGCGAGGTCTCGGAATGTTTCACAGCAAGGGCTCGGTCTGTGTCACAGCGAGGGCTTGGCCTGTGTCACGGCGAGAGCTCGGTCTGTGTCACGGCGAGGGCTATGTCCGTTTCACGGCGAGGGCTCGGTCTGTGTCACGGCGAGGGCTCGGTCCGTGTCATGGTGAGGGCTCAGTCTGTGTCATGGTGAGGGCTTGGTCTCTGTCGCGCTGAGGGCTCAGCATGTGTCGCGGCGAGGGCTCGGCCTGTGTCGTGGCAAGGGTTCAGTCTGTGTAGCGGCGAGTTCTCGGAATGTGTCGCAGCAAGGGCTCAGTTGTGTCCCGGCGAGGGCTCGGTCTGTGTCACGAGCACTGTGTCGCGGCGAGGGCTGGGTCTGTGTCGCGGCGAGGGCTCGGCCAGTGTCGCGGCGAGGGTTCAGTCTGTGTAGTGGCGAGGTCTCAGAATGTGTCGCAGCTAGGGCTCGGTCTGTGTTCGGCGAGGGCTCGGTCCGTGTCACGGCGAGGGCTCGGTCTGTGTCACGGCGAGGCCTCGGTCCGTGTCACGGCGAGGGCTCGGTCTGTGTCACGGCGAGGGCTCAGTCCGTGTCATGGCGAGGGCTCAGTCTGTGTCATGGTGAGGGCTTGGTCTCTGTTGCGCCGAGGGCTCGGCATGTGTCATGGCGAGGGCTCGGCCTGTGTCGCGGCGAGGGTTCAGTCTGTGTCGTGGCGAGGTCTCGGAATGTGTCGCAGCGAGGGCTCGGTCTGTGTCCCGGCGAGGGCTCGGTCTGTGTCACGAGCCCTGGGTCGCGGCGAGGGCTGGGCCTGTGTCGCGGCGAGGGCTGGGCCTGTGTCGCGGCGAGGGCTCGGCCTGTGTCGCAGCGAGGGTTCAGTCTGTGTAGCGGCGAGGTCTCGGAATGTGTCGCAGCAAGGGCTCGGTCTGTGTCACGGCGAGGGCTTGGCCTGTGTCATGGCGAGGGCTCGGTCTGTGTCACGGCGAGGGCTTTGTCCGTGTCATGGCGAGGGCTCGGTCCGTGTCACAGCGAGGGCTCGGTCTGTGTCATGGCGAGGGCTCGGTCTGTGTCATGGTGAGGGCTTGGTCTCTGTCGCACCAAGGGCTCGGCATGTGTCGCGGTGAGGGCTCGGCCTGTGTCGCGGCGAGGGTTCAGTCTGTGTAGCGGCGAGGTCTCGGAACGTGTCGCAGCGAGGGCTCGGTCTGTGTCCCGGCGAGGTCAAGGTTTGGGTCGCGGTGAGGGCTCGGTCTGTGTCGCGGCGAGGGATCGGTATCTGTCGCTGCGAGGGTTCGGTCCGCGTCGTAGCAAGGTCTCGGTCTGCGTCGCAGCGAGCGCTCGGCCCGTGTCACGGCGAGTGCTCGGCCCGTGTCACGGCGAGGGCTCGGCCCGTGTCACGGCGAGGGCTCGGTCCGTGTCACGGCGAGGGCTCGGTCCGTGTCATGGCGAGGGCTCGGTCTGTGTCATGGTGAGGGCTTGGTCTCTGTCGCGCCGAGGGCTCGGTCTGTGTCCCGGCGAGCGCTCGGTCTGTGTCACGAGCCCTGTGTCGCGGCGAGGGCTGGGCCTGTGTCACGGCGAGGGCTCGGCCTGTGTCGCGGCGAGGGCTCGGCCTGTGTCGCGGCGAGGGTTCAGTCTCTGTCGCGCCAAGGGCTCGGCATGCGTCGAGGCGAGGGCTCGGCCTGTGTCGTGGCGAGGGTTCAGTCTGTGTAGCGGCGAGGTCTCGGAATGTGTCGCAGCGAGGGCTCGGTCTGTGTCGCGGCGTGGGCTCGGCCTGAATTGCGGTGAGTGCTCTGTCTGTGTCGCGGCGTGGGCTCGGTCTCTGGTCATGGCGAGGGCTCGGTCTGTGTCATGGTGAGGGCTTGGTCTCTGTCGCGCCGAGGGCTCGGTCTGTGTCCCGGCGAGCGCTCGGTCTGTGTCACGAGCCCTGTGTCGCGGCGAGGGCTGGGCCTGTGTCACGGCGAGGGCTCGGCCTGTGTCGCGGCGAGGGCTCGGCCTGTGTCGCGGCGAGGGTTCAGTCTCTGTCGCGCCAAGGGCTCGGCATGCGTCGAGGCGAGGGCTCGGCCTGTGTCGTGGCGAGGGTTCAGTCTGTGTAGCGGCGAGGTCTCGGAATGTGTCGCAGCGAGGGCTCGGTCTGTGTCGCGGCGTGGGCTCGGCCTGAATTGCGGTGAGTGCTCTGTCTGTGTCGCGGCGTGGGCTCGGTCTCTGGTCATGGTGAGGGCTCGGTCAGCGTCGCGGCAAGGGCTCGGTCTGCATCGCGGCGAGGGCTCGGTCTGCATCACGTTGGGGGCTCGGTCTGTGTCACGGCATGGGCTCGGCCTGTGATGCGACGAGGGCTCGTTCTGTGTCGCGGCGAGGGCTCGGACTGTGTCAGGGCGCTGTCTCCGTCTGTGGTCACGGCGAGGGCTTGGCCTGTGTCGCAGTGGGGGCTCGGCATGTGTTGCGGCGAGGGCTGGGTCTGTGTCACGGCGAGGGTTCGGCCAGTGTCGCGGCGAGGGCACGGCCTGTGTCACGGCGAGGTCTTGGTCTGGGTCGCGGTGAGGGCTCGGTCTGTGTCGCTGCAAGGGTTCAGTCTGCGTTACAGCGAGGTCTTGGTCTGCGTCGCCGCAAGGGCTCGATCTGCATCGCGGCGAGGGCTCGGTCTGCGTTGCGGCGAGCGCTCGGTCTTTGTCGCGGCATGGGCTCGGCCTGTGTTGCGGCGAGGGCTCGGCCTGTGTCGCAGCGAGGGTTCAGTCTGTGTAGCGGCGAGGTCTCGGAATGTGTCACGGCGAGGGCTCGGTCCGTGTCACGGCGAGGGCTCAGTCCGTGTCACGGCGAGGGCTCGGTCCGTGTCATGGCGAGGGCTCGGTCTGTGTCATGGTGAGGGCTTGGTCTCTGTCGCGCCAAGGGCTCGGCATGTGTCGCGGCGAGGGCTCGGCCTGTGTCGTGGCGAGGGTTCAGTCTGTGTAGCGGCGAGGTCTCGGAATGTGTCGCAGCGAAGGCGCGGTCTGTGTCCCGGCGAGATCTTGGTCTGGGTCGCGGTGAGGGGTCGGTCTATGTCGCGGCGAGGGTTCGGTCTGTGTCGCGGCGAAGTCTCGGTCTGTGTCGCACTGAGGGCTCAGTCTGTGTCGCAGCGAGGGCTCGGTATCTGTCATTGCGAGGGTTCGGTCTGTGTCACAGCGAGGTCTCGGTCTGTGTCACGGCATGGGCTCAGCCTGTGTCACGACGAGGGTTCAGTCTGTGTAGCGGCGAGGTCTCGGAATGTTTCACAGCAAGGGCTCGGTCTGTGTCACAGCGAGGGCTTGGCCTGTGTCACGGCGAGAGCTCGGTCTGTGTCACGGCGAGGGCTATGTCCGTTTCACGGCGAGGGCTCGGTCTGTGTCACGGCGAGGGCTCAGTCCGTGTCATGGTGAGGGCTCAGTCTGTGTCATGGTGAGGGCTTGGTCTCTGTCGCGCTGAGGGCTCAGCATGTGTCGCGGCGAGGGCTCGGCCTGTGTCGTGGCAAGGGTTCAGTCTGTGTAGCGGCGAGTTCTCGGAATGTGTCGCAGCAAGGGCTCAGTTGTGTCCCGGCGAGGGCTCGGTCTGTGTCACGAGCACTGTGTCGCGGCGAGGGCTGGGTCTGTGTCGCGGCGAGGGCTCGGCCAGTGTCGCGGCGAGGGTTCAGTCTGTGTAGTGGCGAGGTCTCAGAATGTGTCGCATCTAGGGCTCGGTCTGTGTTCGGCGAGGGCTCGGTCCGTGTCACGGCGAGGGCTCGGTCTGTGTCACGGCGAGGCCTCGGTCCGTGTCACGGCGAGGGCTCGGTCTGTGTCACGGCGAGGGCTCAGTCCGTGTCATGGCGAGGGCTCAGTCTGTGTCATGGTGAGGGCTTGGTCTCTGTTGCGCCGAGGGCTCCGCATGTGTCATGGCGAGGGCTCGGCCTGTGTTGCGGCGAGGGTTCAGTCTGTGTCGTGGCGAGGTCTCGGTCTGCATCACGGCGAGCGCTCGGTCTGTGTCGCGGCGTGGGCTCGGCCTGTGTTGCGGCGAGGGCTCGTTCTGTGTCGCAGCGAGGGCTCGGTCTGTGTCAGTCCGCGGGCTCAGTCTGTGGTCACAGTGAGGGCTCGGTCTCTGTCGCGCCGAGGGCTCGGCATGTGTCGCGGCGAGGGCTCGGCCTGTGTCGCAGCGAGGTTTCAGTCTGTGTAGCGGCGAGGTCTCGGAATGTGTCACAGCAAGGGCTCGGTCTGTGTCGCGGCGAGGGCTCGGCCCATGTCACGGTGAGGGTTCGGACCGTGTCACGGCGAGGGCTCGGTCCGTGTCACGGCTAGGGCTCGGCCCGTGTCACGGCGAGGGCTCGGTCCGTGTCACGGCTAGGGCTCGGCCCGTGTCACGGCGAGGGCTCGGTCTGTGTCATGCTGAGGGCTTGGTCTCTGTCGCGCCGAGGGCTCGGCCTGTGTCGTGGCGAGGGCTTGGCCTGTGTCACAGCGAGGGTTCAGTCTGTGTAGCGGCGAGGTCTCGGAATGTTTCACAGCAAGGGCTCGGTCTGTGTCACAGCGAGGGCTTGGCCTGTGTCACGGCGAGAGCTCGGTCTGTGTCACGGCGAGGGCTATGTCCGTTTCACGGCGAGGGCTCGGTCTGTGTCACGGCGAGGGCTCGGTCCGTGTCACGAGCCCTGGGTCGTGGCGAGGGCTGGGCCTGTGTCGCGGCGAGGGCTGGGCCTGTGTCGCGGCGAGGGCTCGGCCTGTGTCGCAGCGAGGGTTCAGTCTGTGTAGCGGCGAGGTCTCGGAATGTGTCGCAGCAAGGGCTCGGTCTGTGTCACGGCGAGGCCTCGGTCCGTGTCACGGCGAGGGCTCGGTCTGTGTCACGGCGAGGGCTCAGTCCGTGTCATGGCGAGGGCTCAGTCTGTGTCATGGTGAGGGCTTGGTCTCTGTTGCGCCGAGGGCTCGGCATGTGTCATGGCGAGGGCTCGGCCTGTGTCGCGGCGAGGGTTCAGTCTGTGTCGTGGCGAGGTCTCGGAATGTGTCGCCGCGAGGGCTCGGTCTGTGTCCCGGCGAGGGCTCGGTCTGTGTCACGAGCCCTGGGTCGCGGCGAGGGCTGGGCCTGTGTCGCGGCGAGGGCTGGGCCTGTGTCGCGGCGAGGGCTCGGCCTGTGTCGCAGCGAGGGTTCAGTCTGTGTAGCGGCGAGGTCTCGGAATGTGTCGCAGCAAGGGCTCGGTCTGTGTCACGGCGAGGGCTTGGCCTGTGTCATGGCGAGGGCTCGGTCTGTGTCACGGCGAGAGCATTGTCCGTGTCATGGCGAGGGCTCGGTCCGTGTCACAGCGAGGGCTCGGTCTGTGTCATGGCGAGGGCTCGGTCTGTGTCATGGTGAGGGCTTGGTCTCTGTCGCACCAAGGGCTCGGCATGTGTCGCGGTGAGGGCTCGGCCTGTGTCGCGGCGAGGGTTCAGTCTGTGTAGCGGCGAGGTCTCGGAACGTGTCACAGCGAGGGCTCGGTCTGTGTCCCGGCGAGGTCAAGGTCTGGGTCGCGGTGAGGGCTCGGTCTGTGTCGCGGCGAGGGCTCGGTATCTGTCGCTGCGAGGGTTCGGTCCGTGTCGCAGCAAGGTCTCGGTCTGCGTCGCAGCGAGCGCTCGGCCCGTGTCACGGCGAGTGCTCGGCCCGTGTCACGGCGAGGGCTCGGCCCGTGTCACGGCGAGGGCTCGGTCCGTGTCACGGCGAGGGCTCGGTCCGTGTCATGGCGAGGGCTCGGTCTGTGTCATGGTGAGGGCTTGGTCTCTGTCGCGCCGAGGGCTCGGTCTGTGTCCCGGCGAGCGCTCGGTCTGTGTCACGAGCCCTGTGTCGCGGCGAGGGCTGGGCCTGTGTCACGGCGAGGGCTCGGCCTGTGTCGCGGCGAGGGCTCGGCCTGTGTCGCGGCGAGGGTTCAGTCTGTGTAGCGGCGAGGTCTCGGAATGTGTCGCAGCAAGGGCTAGGTCTGTGTCACGGCGCGGGCTTGGCCTGTGTCATGGCGAGGGCTCGGTCTGTGTCACGGCGAGGGCTTGGTCCGTGTCACGGTGAGGGCTCGGTCCGTGTCACGGCGAGGGCTCGGTCCGTGTCATGGCGAGGGCTCGGTCTGTGTCATGGTGAGGGCTTGGTCTCTGTCGTGCCGAGGGCTCGGCATGTGTCACGGCATGGGCTCGTCCTGTGACGCGATGAGGGCTCGGCCTGTGACGCGATGAGGGCTCGTTCTGTGTCGCGGTGAGTGCTCGGACTGTGTCAGGGCGCTGTCTCCGTCTGTGGTCACGGCGAGGGCTCGGCCTGTGTCGCAGTGAGGGCTCGGCATGTGTTGCGGCGAGGGCTGGGTCTGTGTCACGGCGAGGGTTCGGCCTGTGTCACGGCGAGGGCACGGCCTGTGTCGCGGCGAGGGTGAGGTCTGTGTCACGGCGATGGCTCGGTCTGTGTCGCTGCTAGGGTTCAGTCTGCGTTGCAGCGAGGTCTTGGTCTGCGTCGCCGCAAGGGCTCGATCTGCATCGCGGCGAGGGCTCGGTCTGCGTTGCGGCGAGTGCTCGGTCTGTGTCGCGGCATGGGCTCGGCCTGTGTTGCGGCGAGGGCTCGGCCTGTGTCGCAGCGAGGGTTCAGTCTGTGTAGCGGCGAGGTCTCGGAATGTGTCACGGCGATGGCTTGGTCCATGTCACGGCGAGGGCTCAGTCCGTGTCACGGCGAGGGCTCGGTCCGTGTCATGGCGAGGGCTCGGTCTGTGTCATGGTGAGGGCTTTGTCTCTGTCGCGCCAAGGGCTCGGCATGCGTCGAGGCGAGGGCTCGGCCTGTGTCGTGGCGAGGGTTCAGTCTGTGTAGCGGCGAGGTCTCGGAATGTGTCGCAGCGAGGGCTCGGTCTGTGTCGCGGCGTGGGCACGGCCTGAATTGCGGTGAGTGCTCTGTCTGTGTCACGGCGTGGGCTCGGTCTCTGGTCACGGTGAGGGCTCGGTCAGCGTCGCGGCAAGGGCTCGGTCTGCATCGCGGCGAGGGCTCGGTCTGCATCATGTTGGGGGCTCGGTCTGTGTCACGGCATGGGCTCGGCCTGTGATGCGACGAGGGCTCGTTCTGTGTCGCGGCGAGGGCTCGGACTGTGTCAGGGCGCTGTCTCCGTCTGTGGTCACGGCGAGGGCTTGGCCTGTGTCGCAGTGGGGGCTCGGCATGTGTTGCAGCGAGGGCTGGGTCTGTGTCACGGCGAGGGTTCGGCCTGTGTCGCGGCGAGGGCACGGCCTGTGTCACGGCGAGGTCTTGGTCTGGGTCGCGGTGAGGGCTCGGTCTGTGTCGCTGCAAGGGTTCAGTCTGCGTTACAGCGAGGTCTTGGTCTGCGTCGCCGCAAGGGCTCGATCTGCATCGCGGCGAGGGCTCGGTCTGCGTTGCGGCGAGTGCTCGGTCTTTGTCGCGGCATGGGCTCGGCCTGTGTTGCGGCGAGGGCTCGGCCTGTGTCGCAGCGAGGGTTCAGTCTGTGTTGCGGCGAGGTCTCGGAATGTGTCACGGCGAGGGCTCGGTCCGTGTCACGGCGAGGGCTCAGTCCGTGTCACGGCGAGGGCTCGGTCCGTGTCATGGCGAGGGCTCGGTCTGTGTCATGGTGAGGGCTTGGTCTCTGTCGCGCCAAGGGCTCGGCATGTGTCGCGGCGAGGGCTCGGCCTGTGTCGTGGCGAGGGTTCAGTCTGTGTAGCGGCGAGGTCTCGGAATGTGTCGCAGCGAAGGCGCGGTCTGTGTCCCGGCGAGATCTTGGTCTGGGTCGCGGTGAGGGGTCGGTCTATGTCGCGGCGAGGGTTCGGTCTGTGTCGCGGCGAAGTCTCGGTCTGTGTCGCACTGAGGGCTCAGTCTGTGTCGCGGCGAGGGCTCGGTATCTGTCATTGCGAGGGTTCGGTCTGTGTCACAGCGAGGTCTCGGTCTGTGTCACGGCATGGGCTCAGCCTGTGTCACGACGAGGGTTCAGTCTGTGTAGCGGCGAGGTCTCGGAATGTTTCACAGCAAGGGCTCGGTCTGTGTCACAGCGAGGGCTTGGCCTGTGTCACGGCGAGAGCTCGGTCTGTGTCACGGCGAGGGCTATGTCCGTTTCACGGCGAGGGATCGGTCTGTGTCACGGCGAGGGCTCGGTCCGTGTCATGGTGAGGGCTCAGTCTGTGTCATGGTGAGGGCTTGGTCTCTGTCGCGCTGAGGGCTCAGCATGTGTCGCGGCGAGGGCTCGGCCTGTGTCGTGGCAAGGGTTCAGTCTGTGTAGCGGCGAGTTCTCGGAATGTGTCGCAGCAAGGGCTCAGTTGTGTCCCGGCGAGGGCTCGGTCTGTGTCACGAGCACTGTGTCGCGGCGAGGGCTGGGTCTGTGTCGCGGCGAGGGCTCGGCCAGTGTCGCGGCGAGGGTTCAGTCTGTGTAGTGGCGAGGTCTCAGAATGTGTCGCAGCTAGGGCTCGGTCTGTGTTCGGCGAGGGCTCGGTCCGTGTCACGGCGAGGGCTCGGTCTGTGTCACGGCGAGGCCTCGGTCCGTGTCACGGCGAGGGCTCGGTCTGTGTCACGGCGAGGGCTCAGTCCGTGTCATGGCAAGGGCTCAGTCTGTGTCATGGTGAGGGCTTGGTCTCTGTTGCGCCGAGGGCTCGGCATGTGTCATGGCGAGGGCTCGGCCTGTGTCGCGGCGAGGGTTCAGTCTGTCGTGGCGAGGTCTCGGAATGTGTCGCAGCGAGGGCTCGGTCTGTGTCCCGGCGAGGGCTCGGTCTGTGTCACGAGCCCTGGGTCGCGGCGAGGGCTGGGCCTGTGTCGCGGCGAGGGCTCGGCCTGTGTCGCAGCGAGGGTTCAGTCTGTGTAGCGGCGAGGTCTCGGAATGTGTCGCAGCAAGGGCTCGGTCTGTGTCACGGCGAGGGCTTGGCCTGTGTCATGGCGAGGGCTCGGTCTGTGTCACGGCGAGGGCTTTGTCCGTGTCATGGCGAGGGCTCGGTCCGTGTCACAGCGAGGGCTCGGTCTGTGTCATGGCGAGGGCTCGGTCTGTGTCATGGTGAGGGCTTGGTCTCTGTCGCACCAAGGGCTCGGCATGTGTCGCGGTGAGGGCTCGGCCTGTGTCGCGGCGAGGGTTCAGTCTGTGTAGCGGCGAGGTCTCGGAACGTGTCGCAGCGAGGGCTCGGTCTGTGTCCCGGCGAGGTCAAGGTTTGGGTCGCGGTGAGGGCTCGGTCTGTGTCGCGGCGAGGGATCGGTATCTGTCGCTGCGAGGGTTCGGTCCGCGTCGTAGCAAGGTCTCGGTCTGCGTCGCAGCGAGCGCTCGGCCCGTGTCACGGCGAGTGCTCGGCCCGTGTCACGGCGAGGGCTCGGCCCGTGTCACGGCGAGGGCTCGGTCCGTGTCACGGCGAGGGCTCGGTCCGTGTCATGGCGAGGGCTCGGTCTGTGTCATGGTGAGGGCTTGGTCTCTGTCGCGCCGAGGGCTCGGTCTGTGTCCCGGCGAGCGCTCGGTCTGTGTCACGAGCCCTGTGTCGCGGCGAGGGCTGGGCCTGTGTCACGGCGAGGGCTCGGCCTGTGTCGCGGCGAGGGCTCGGCCTGTGTCGCGGCGAGGGTTCAGTCTGTGTAGCGGCGAGGTCTCGGTCTGCATCACGGCGAGCGCTCGGTCTGTGTCGCGGCGTGGGCTCGGCCTGTGTTGCGGCGAGGGCTCGTTCTGTGTTGCAGCGAGGGCTCGGTCTGTGTCAGTCCGCGGGCTCAGTCTGTGGTCACAGTGAGGGCTCGGTCTCTGTCGCGCCGAGGGCTCGGCATGTGTCGCGGCGAGGGCTCGGCCTGTGTCACAGCGAGGTTTCAGTCTGTGTAGCGGCGAGGTCTCGGAATGTGTCGCAGCAAGGGCTCGGTCTGTGTCGCGGCGAGGGCTCGGCCCGTGTCACGGTGAGGGTTCGGACCGTGTCACGGCGAGGGCTCGGTCCGTGTCACGGCTAGGGCTCGGCCCGTGTCACGGCGAGGGCTCGGTCCGTGTCACGGCGAAGGCTCGGTCCGTGTCATGGCGAGGGCTCGGTCTGTGTCATGCTGAGGGCTTGGTCTCTGTCGCGCCGAGGGCTCGGCCTGTGTCGTGGCGAGGGCTTGGCCTGTGTCACAGCGAGGGTTCAGTCTGTGTAGCGGCGAGGTCTCGGAATGTTTCACAGCAAGGGCTCGGTCTGTGTCACAGCGAGGGCTTGGCCTGTGTCACGGCGAGAGCTCGGTCTGTGTCACGGCGAGGGCTATGTCCGTTTCACGGCGAGGGCTCGGTCTGTGTCACGGCGAGGGCTCGGTCCGTGTCATGGTGAGGGCTCAGTCTGTGTCATGGTGAGGGCTTGGTCTCTGTCGCGCTGAGGGCTCAGCATGTGTCGCGGCGAGGGCTCGGCCTGTGTCGTGGCAAGGGTTCAGTCTGTGTAGCGGCGAGTTCTCGGAATGTGTCGCAGCAAGGGCTCAGTTGTGTCCCGGCGAGGGCTCGGTCTGTGTCACGAGCACTGTGTCGCGGCGAGGGCTGGGTCTGTGTCGCGGCGAGGGCTCGGCCAGTGTCGCGGCGAGGGTTCAGTCTGTGTAGTGGCGAGGTCTCAGAATGTGTCGCAGCTAGGGCTCGGTCTGTGTTCGGCGAGGGCTCGGTCCGTGTCACGGCGAGGGCTCGGTCTGTGTCACGGCGAGGCCTCGGTCCGTGTCACGGCGAGGGCTCGGTCTGTGTCACGGCGAGGGCTCAGTCCGTGTCATGGCGAGGGCTCAGTCTGTGTCATGGTGAGGGCTTGGTCTCTGTTGCGCCGAGGGCTCGGCATGTGTCATGGCGAGGGCTCGGCCTGTGTCGTGGCGAGGGTTCAGTCTGTGTCGTGGTGAGGTCTCGGAATGTGTCGCAGCGAGGGCTCGGTCTGTGTCCCGGCGAGGGCTCGGTCTGTGTCACGAGCCCTGGGTCGCGGCGAGGGCTGGGCCTGTGTCGCGGCGAGGGCTGGGCCTGTGTCGCGGCGAGGGCTCGGCCTGTGTCGCAGCGAGGGTTCAGTCTGTGTAGCGGCGAGGTCTCGGAATGTGTCGCAGCAAGGGCTTGGCCTGTGTCATGGCGAGGGCTCGGTCTCTGTCACGGCGAGGGCTTTGTCCGTGTCATGGCGAGGGCTCGGTCCGTGTCACAGCGAGGGCTCGGTCTGTGTCATGGCGAGGGCTCGGTCTGTGTCATGGTGAGGGCTTGGTCTCTGTCGCACCAAGGGCTCGGCATGTGTCGCGGTGAGGGCTCGGCCTGTGTCGCGGCGAGGGTTCAGTCTGTGTAGCGGCGAGGTCTCGGAACGTGTCGCAGCGAGGGCTCGGTCTGTGTCCCGGCGAGGTCAAGGTTTGGGTCGCGGTGAGGGCTCGGTCTGTGTCGCGGCGAGGGCTCGGTATCTGTCGCTGCGAGGGTTCGGTCCGCGTCGTAGCAAGGTCTCGGTCTGCGTCGCAGCGAGCGCTCGGCCCGTGTCACGGCGAGTGCTCGGCCCGTGTCACGGCGAGGGCTCGGCCCGTGTCACGGCGAGGGCTCGGTCCGTGTCACGGCGAGGGCTCGGTCCGTGTCATGGCGAGGGCTCGGTCTGTGTCATGGTGAGGGCTTGGTCTCTGTCGCGCCGAGGGCTCGGTCTGTGTCCCGGCGAGCGCTCGGTCTGTGTCACGAGCCCTGTGTCACGGCGAGGGCTGGGCCTGTGTCACGGCGAGGGCTCGGCCTGTGTCGCGGCGAGGGCTCGGCCTGTGTCGCGGCGAGGGTTCAGTCTGTGTAGCGGCGAGGTCTCGGTCTGCATCACGGCGAGCGCTCGGTCTGTGTCGCGGCGTGGGCTCGGCCTGTGTTGCGGCGAGGGCTCGTTCTGTGTCGCAGCGAGGGCTCGGTCTGTGTCAGTCCGCGGGCTCAATCTGTGGTCATAGTGAGGGCTCGGTCTCTGTCGCGCCGAGGGCTCGGCATGTGTCGCGGCGAGGGCTCGGCCTGTGTCGCAGCGAGGTTTCAGTCTGTGTAGCGGCGAGGTCTCGGAATGTGTCGCAGCAAGGGCTCGGTCTGTGTCGCGGCGAGGGCTCGGCCCGTGTCACGGCGAGGGTTCGGACCGTGTCACGGCGAGGGCTCGGTCCGTGTCACGGCGAGGGCTCGGCCCGTGTCACGGCGAGGGCTCGGTCCGTGTCACGGCGAGGGCTCGGTCCGTGTCATGGCGAGGGCTCGGTCTGTGTCATGCTGAGGGCTTGGTCTCTGTCGCGCCGAGGGCTCGGCCTGTGTCGTGGCGAGGGCTTGGCCTGTGTCACAGCGAGGGTTCAGTCTGTGTAGCGGCGAGGTCTTGGAATGTGTCGCAGCGAGGGCTCGGTCTGTGTCCCGGCGAGGGCTCGGTCTGTGTCACGAGCCCTGTGTCGTGGCGAGGGCTGGCCTGTGACGCGGCGAGGGCTCGGCCTGTGTCGCGGCGAGGGCTCGGCCTGTGTCACAGGGAGGGTTCAGTCTGTGTACCGGCGCGGTCTCGGAATGTGTCGCAGCAAGGGCTCGGTCTGTGTCACGGTGAGGGCTACGCCTGTGTCATGGCGAGGGCTCGGTCTGTGTCACGGCGAGGGCTCGGTCCGTGTCACGGCGAGGGCTCGGTCCGTGTCACGGCGAGGGCTCGGTCCATGTCATGGCGAGGGCTCGGTCTGTGTCATGGTGAGGGCTTGGTCTCTGTCGCGCCAAGGGCTCGGCATGTGTCGCGGCGAGGGCTCGGCCTGTGTCCCGGCGAGGGTTCAGTCTGTGTCACGGCGATGTCTCGGAATGTGTCGCAGCGAGGGTTCAGTCTGCGTCACAGCGAGGTCTCGGTCTGCGTCGCGGCGAGTGCTCGGTCTGTGTCGCGGCGTGGGCTCGGTCTGTGTCAGGGCGCTGGCTCAGTCTGTGGTCACGGCGAGGGCTCGGCCTGTGTCGTGGTGAGGGCTCGGGCTCTGTCGCGCCGAGGGCTCGACATGTGTCACGGCGAGGGCTCGGCCTGTGTCACGGCGAGGGTTCAGTCTGTGTAGCGGCGAGGTCTCGGAATGTGTCACAGCAAGGGCTCGGTCTGTGTCACAGCAAGGGCTTGGCCTGTGTCACGGCGAGAGCTCGGTCTGTGTCACGGCGAGGGCTATGTCCGTTTCACGGCGAGGGCTCGGTCTGTGTCACGGCGAGGGCTCGGTCCATGTCATGGTGAGGGCTCAGTCTGTGTCATGGTGAGGGCTTGGTCTCTGTCGCGCTGAGGGCTCAGCATGTGTCGCGGCGAGGGCTCGGCCTGTGTCGTGGCAAGGGTTCAGTCTGTGTAGTGGCGAGTTCTCGGAATGTGTCACAGCGAGGGCTCAGTTGTGTCCCGGCGAGGGCTCGGTCTGTGTCACGAGCACTGTGTCGCGGCGAGGGCTGGGTCTGTGTCGCGGCGAGGGCTCGGCCAGTGTCGCGGCGAGGGTTCAGTCTGTGTAGTGGCGAGGTCTCAGAATGTGTCACAGCTAGGGCTCGGTCTGTGTTCGGCGAGGGCTCGGTCCATGTCACGGCGAGGGCTCGGTCTGTGTCACGGCGAGGCCTCGGTCCGTGTCACGGCGAGGGCTCGGTCTGTGTCACGGCGAGGGCTCAGTCCGTGTCATGGCGAGGGCTCAGTCTGTGTCATGGTGAGGGCTTGGTCTCTGTTGCGCCGAGGGCTCGGCATGTGTCATGGCGAGGGCTCGGCCTGTGTCGCGGCGAGGGTTCAGTCTGTGTCATGGCGAGGTCTCGGAATGTGTCGCAGCGAGGGCTCGGTCTGTGTCCCGGCGAGGGCTCGGTCTGTGTCACGAGCCCTGGGTCGCGGCGAGGGCTGGGCCTGTGTCGCGGCGAGGGCTGGGCCTGTGTCGCGGCGAGGGCTCGGCCTGTGTCGCAGCGAGGGTTCAGTCTGTGTAGCGGCGAGGTCTCGGAATGTGTCGCAGCAAGGGCTCGGTCTGTGTCACGGCGCGGGCTTGGCCTGTGTCATGCCGAGGGCTCGGTCTGTGTCACGGCGAGGGCTTGGTCCGTTTCACGGTGAGGGCTCGCTCCGTGTCACGGCGAGGGCTCGGTCCGTGTCATGGCGAGGGCTCGGTCTGTGTCATGGTGAGGGCTTGGTCTCTGTCGTGCCGAGGGCTCGGCCTGTGTCACAGGGAGTGTTCAGTCTGTGTACCGGCGAGGTCTCGGAATGTGTCGCAGCAAGGGCTCGGTCTGTGTCACGGTGAGGGCTACGCCTGTGTCACGGCGAGGGCTCGGTCTGTGTCACGGCGAGGGCTCGGTCCGTGTCACGGCGAGGGCTCGGTCCGTGTCACGGCGAGGGCTCGGTCCGTGTCATGGCGAGGGCTCGGTCTGTGTCGCAGCGAGGGTTCAGTCTGCGTCGCAGCGAGGTCTCGGTCTGCGTCGCGGCGAGTGCTCGGTCTGTGTCGCGGCGTGGGCTCGGTCTGTGTCAGGGCGCTGGCTCAGTCTGTGGTCACGGCGAGGGCTCGGCCTGTGTCGTGGTGAGGGCTCGGGCTCTGTCGCGCCGAGGGCTCGACATGTGTCACGGCGAGGGCTCGGCCTGTGTCACGGCGAGGGTTCAGTCTGTGTAGCGGCGAGGTCTCGGAATGTGTCACAGCAAGGGCTCGGTCTGTGTCACAGCGAGGGCTTGGCCTGTGTCATGGCGAGAGCTCGGTCTGTGTCACGGCGAGGGCTATGTCCGTTTCACGGCGAGGGCTCGGTCTGTGTCACGGCGAGGGCTCGGTCCGTGTCATGGTGAGGGCTCAGTCTGTGTCATGGTGAGGGCTTGGTCTCTGTCGCGCTGAGGGCTCAGCATGTGTCGCGGCGAGGGCTCGGCCTGTGTCGTGGCAAGGGTTCAGTCTGTGTAGCGGCGAGTTCTCGGAATGTGTCGCAGCGAGGGCTCAGTTGTGTCCCGGCGAGGGCTCGGTCTGTGTCACGAGCACTGTGTCGCGGCGAGGGCTGGGTCTGTGTCGCGGCGAGGGCTCGGCCAGTGTCGCGGCGAGGGTTCAGTCTGTGTAGTGGCGAGGTCTCAGAATGTGTCGCAGCTAGGGCTCGGTCTGTGTTCGGCGAGGGCTCGGTCCATGTCACGGCGAGGGCTCGGTCTGTGTCACGGCGAGGCCTCGGTCCGTGTCACGGCGAGGGCTCGGTCTGTGTCACGGCGAGGGCTCAGTCCGTGTCATGGCGAGGGCTCAGTCTGTGTCATGGTGAGGGCTTGGTCTCTGTTGCGCCGAGGGCTCGGCATGTGTCATGGCGAGGGCTCGGCCTGTGTCGCGGCGAGGGTTCAGTCTGTGTCGTGGCGAGGTCACAGAATGTGTCGCAGCGAGGGCTCGGTCTGTGTCCCGGCGAGGGCTCGGTCTGTGTCACGAGCCCTGGGTCGCGGCGAGGGCTGGGCCTGTGTCGCGGCGAGGGTTGGGCCTGTGTCGCGGCGAGGGCTCGGCCTGTGTCGCAGCGAGGGTTCAGTCTGTGTAGCGGCGAGGTCTCGGAATGTGTCGCAGCAAGGGCTCGGTCTGTGTCACGGCGAGGGCTTGGCCTGTGTCATGGCGAGGGCTCGGTCTGTGTCACGGCGAGGGCTTTGTCCGTGTCATGGCGAGGGCTCGGTCCGTGTCACAGCGAGGGCTCGGTCTGTGTCATGGCGAGGGCTCGGTCTGTGTCATGGTGAGGGCTTGGTCTCTGTCGCACCAAGGGCTCGGCATGTGTCGCGGTGAGGGCTCGGCCTGTGTCGCGGCGAGGGTTCAGTCTGTGTAGCGGCGAGGTCTCGGAACGTGTCGCAGCGAGGGCTCGGTCTGTGTCCCGGCGAGGTCAAGGTCTGGGTCGCTGCGAGGGTTCGGTCCGCGTCGTAGCAAGGTCTCGGTCTGCGTCGCAGCGAGCACTCGGCCCGTGTCACGGCGAGTGCTCGGCCCGTGTCACGGCGAGGGCTCGGCCCGTGTCACGGCGAGGGCTCGGTCCGTGTCACGGCGAGGGCTCGGTCCGTGTCATGGCGAGGGCTCGGTCTGTGTCATGGTGAGGGCTTGGTCTCTGTCGCGCCGAGGGCTCGGTCTGTGTCCCGGCGAGCGCTCGGTCTGTGTCACGAGCCCTGTGTCGCGGCGAGGGCTGGGCCTGTGTCACGGCGAGGGCTCGGCCTGTGTCGCGGCGAGGGCTCAGCCTGTGTCGCGGCGAGGGTTCAGTCTGTGTAGCGGCGAGGTCTCGGAATGTGTCGCAGCAAGGGCTCGGTCTGTGTCACGGCGCGGGCTTGGCCTGTGTCATGCCGAGGGCTCGGTCTGTGTCACGGCGAGGGCTTGGTCCGTGTCACGGTGAGGGCTCGGTCCGTGTCACGGCGAGGGCTCGGTCCGTGTCATGGCGAGGGCTCGGTCTGTGTCATGGTGAGGGCTTGGTCTCTGTCGTGCCGAGGGCTCGGCATGTGTCACGGCATGGGCTCAGCCTGTGACGCGATGAGGGCTCGGCCTGTGATGCGATGAGGGCTCGTTCTGTGTCGCGGTGAGTGCTCGGACTGTGTCAGGGCGCTGTCTCCGTCTGTGGTCACGGCGAGGGCTCGGCCTGTGTTGCAGTGAGGGCTCGGTCTGTGTCAGTCCGCAGGCTCAGTCTGTGGTCACAGTGAGGGCTCGGTCTCTGTCGCGACGAGGGCTCGGCATGTGTCGCGGCGAGGGCTCGGCCTGTGTCGCAGCGAGGTTTCAGTCTGTGTAGCGGCGAGGTCTCGGAATGTGTCGCAGCAAGGGCTCGGTCTGTGTCGCGGCGAGGGCTCGGCCCGTGTCACGGCGAGGGTTCGGACCGTGTCACGGCGAGGGCTCAGTCCGTGTCACGGCGAGGGCTCGGCCCGTGTCACGGCGAGGGCTCGGTCCGTGTCACGGCGAGGGCTCGGTCCGTGTCATGGCGAGGGCTCGGTCTGTGTCATGCTCAGGGCTTGGTCTCTGTCGCGCCGAGGGCTCGGCCTGTGTCGTGGCGAGGGCTTGGCCTGTGTCACAGCGAGGGTTCAGTCTGTGTAGCGGCGAGGTCTTGGAATGTGTCGCAGCGAGGGCTCGGTCTGTGTCCCGGCGAGTGCTCGGTCTGTGTCACGAGCCCTGTGTCGTGGCGAGGGCTGGCCTGTGTCGCGGCGAGGGCTCGGCCTGTGTCGCGGCGAGGGCTCAGCCTGTGTCACAGGGAGGGTTCAGTCTGTGTACCGGCGAGGTCTCGGAATGTGTCGCAGCAAGGGCTCGGTCTGTGTCACGGTGAGGGCTACGCCTGTGTCATGGCGAGGGCTCGGTCTGTGTCACGGCGAGGGCTCGGTCCGTGTCACGGCGAGGGCTCGGTCCGTGTCACGGCAAGGGCTCGGTCCGTGTCATGGCGAGGGCTCGGTCTGTGTCATGGTGAGGGCTTGGTCTCTGTCGCGCCAAGGGCTCGGCATGTGTCGCGGCGAGGGCTCGGCCTGTGTCCCGGCGAGGGTTCAGTCTGTGTCACGGCGATGTCTCGGAATGTGTCGCAGCGAGGGTTCAGTCTGCGTCGCAGCGAGGTCTCGGTCTGCGTCGCGGCGAGTGCTCGGTCTGTGTCGCGGCGTGGGCTCGGTCTGTGTCAGGGCGCTGGCTCAGTCTGTGGTCACGCCGAGGGCTCGACATGTGTCACGGCGAGGGCTCGGCCTGTGTCACGGCGAGGGTTCAGTCTGTGTAGCGGCGAGGTCTCGGAATGTGTCACAGCAAGGGCTCGGTCTGTGTCACAGCGAGGGCTTGGCCTGTGTCACGGCGAGAGCTCGGTCTGTGTCACGGCGAGGGCTATGTCCGTTTCACGGCGAGGGCTCGGTCTGTGTCACGGCGAGGGCTCGGTCCGTGTCATGGTGAGGGCTCAGTCTGTGTCATGGTGAGGGCTTGGACTCTGTCGCACTGAGGGCTCAGCATGTGTCGCGGCGAGGGCTCGGCCTGTGTCGTGGCAAGGGTTCAGTCTGTGTAGCGGCGAGTTCTCGGAATGTGTCGCAGCGAGGGCTCAGTTGTGTCCCGGCGAGGGCTCGGTCTGTGTCACGAGCACTGTGTCGCGGCGAGGGCTGGGTCTGTGTCGCGGCGAGGGCTCGGCCAGTGTCGCGGCGAGGGTTCAGTCTGTGTAGTGGCGAGGTCTCAGAATGTGTCGCAGCTAGGGCTCGGTCTGTGTTCGGCGAGGGCTCGGTCCGTGTCACGGCGAGGGCTCGGTCTGTGTCACGGCGAGGCCTCGGTCCGTGTCACGGCGAGGGCTCGGTCTGTGTCACGAGCCCTGTGTCGCGGCGAGGGCTGGGCCTGTGTCACGGCGAGGGCTCGGCCTGTGTCGCGCCGAGGGCTCGGCCTGTGTCGCGGCGAGGGTTCAGTCTGTGTAGTGGCGAGGTCTCGGAATGTGTCGCAGCAAGGGCTCGGTCTGTGTCACGGCGCGGGCTTGGCCTGTGTCATGGTGAGGGCTCGGTCTGTGTCACGGCGAGGGCTTGGTCCGTGTCACGGTGAGGGCTCGGTCCGTGTCACGGCGAGGGCTCGGTCCGTGTCATGGCGAGGGCTCGGTCTGTGTCATGGTGAGGGCTTGGTCTCTGTCGTGCCGAGGGCTCGGCATGTGTCACGGCATGGGCTCGGCCTGTGACGCGATGAGGGCTCGGCCTGTGACGCGATGAGGGCTCGTTCTTTGTCGCGGTGAGTGCTCGGACTGTGTCAGGGCGCTGTCTCCGTCTGTGGTCACGGCGAGGGCTCGGCCTGTGTCGCAGTGAGGGCTCGGCATGTGTTGCGGCGAGGGCTGGGTCTGTGTCACGGCGAGGGTTCGGCCTGTGTCACGGCGAGGGCACGGCCTGTGTCGCGGCGAGGGTGAGGTCTGTGTCACGGCGATGGCTCGGTCTGTGTCGCTGCTAGGGTTCAGTCTGCGTTGCAGCGAGGTCTTGGTCTGCGTCGCCGCAAGGGCTCGATCTGCATCGCGGCGAGGGCTCGGTCTGCGTTGCGGTGAGTGCTCGGTCTGTGTCGCGGCATGGGCTCGGCCTGTGTTGCGGCGAGGGCTCGGCCTGTGTCGCAGCGAGGGTTCAGTCTGTGTAGCGGCGAGGTCTCGGAATGTGTCACGGCGATGGCTTGGTCCATGTCACGGCGAGGGCTCAGTCCGTGTCACGGCGAGGGCTCGGTCCGTGTCATGGCAAGGGCTCGGTCTGTGTCATGGTGAGGGCTTTGTCTCTGTCGCGCCAAGGGCTCGGCATGCGTCGAGGCGAGGGCTCGGCCTGTGTCGTGGCGAGGGTTCAGTCTGTGTAGCGGCGAGGTCTCGGAATGTGTCGCAGCGAGGGCTCGGTCTGTGTCGCGGCGTGGGCTCGGCCTGAATTGCGGTGAGTGCTCTGTCTGTGTCGCGGCGTGGGCTCGGTCTCTGGTCACGGTGAGGGCTCGGTCAGCGTCGCGGCAAGGGCTCGGTCTGCATCGCGGCGAGGGCTCGGTCTGCATCACGTTGGGGGCTCGGTCTGTGTCACGGCATGGGATCGGCCTGTGACGCGACGAGGGCTCGTTCTGTGTCGCGGCGAGGGCTCGGACTGTGTCAGGGCGCTGTCTCCGTCTGTGGTTACGGCGAGGGCTTGGCCTGTGTCGCAGTGGGGGCTCGGCATGTGTTGCGGCGAGGGCTGTGTCTGTGTCACGGCGAGGGCTCGGCCTGTGTCACGGCGAGGGTTCAGTCTGTGTAGCGGCGAGGTCTCGGAATGTGTCACAGCAAGGGCTCGGTCTGTGTCGCTGCAAGGGCTTGGCCTGTGTCACGGCGAGAGCTCGGTCTGTGTCACGGCGAGGGCTATGTCCATTTCACGGCGAGGGCTCGGTCTGTGTCACGGCGAGGGCTCGGTCCGTGTCATGGTGAGGGTTCAGTCTGTGTACCGGCGAGGTCTCGGAATGTGTCGCAGCAAGGGCTCGGTCTGTGTCACGGTGAGGGCTATGCCTGTGTCATGGCGAGGGCTCGGTCTGTGTCACGGCGAGGGCTCGGTCCGTGTCATGGCGAGGGCTCGGTCTGTGTCATGGTGAGGGCTTGGTCTCTGTCGCGCCAAGGGCTCAGCATGTGTCGCGGCGAGGGCTCGGCCTGTGTCGTGGCGAGGGTTCAGTCTGTGTAGCGGCGAGGTCTCGGAATGTGTCGCAGGGAAGGCGCGGTCTGTGTCCCGGCGAGATCTTGGTCTGGGTCGCGGTGAGGGGTCGGTCTATGTCGCGGCGAGGGTTCGGTCTGTGTCGCGGCGAAGTCTCGGTCTGTGTCGCACTGAGGGCTCAGTCTGTGTTGCGGCGAGGGCTCGGTATCTGTCATTGCGAGGGTTCGGTCTGTGTCACAGCGAGGTCTCGGTCTGTGTCACGGCATGGGCTCAGCCTGTGTCATGACGAGGGTTCAGTCTGTGTAGCGGCGAGGTCTCGGAATGTGTCACAGCAAGGGCTCGGTCTGTGTCACAGCGAGGGCTTGGCCTGTGTCACGGCGAGGGCTTTGTCCGTTTCACGGCGAGGGCTCGGTCTGTGTCACGGCGAGGGCTCGGTCCGTGTCATGGTGAGGGCTCAGTCTGTGTCATGGTGAGGGCTTGGTCTCTGTCGCGCTGAGGGCTCAGCATGTGTCGCGGCGAGGGCTCGGCCTGTGTCGTGGCAAGGGTTCAGTCTGTGTAGCGGCGAGTTCTCGGAATGTGTCGCAGCGAGGGCTCAGTTGTGTCCCGGCGAGGGCTCGGTCTGTGTCACGAGCACTGTGTCGCGGCGAGGGCTGGGTCTGTGTCACAGCGAGGGTTCAGTCTGTGTAGCGGCGAGGTCTTGGAATGTGTCGCAGCGAGGGCTCGGTCTGTGTCCCGGCGAGTGCTCGGTCTGTGTCACGAGCCCTGTGTCGTGGCGAGGGCTGGCCTGTGTCGCGGCGAGGGCTCGGCCTGTGTCGCGGCGAGGGCTCAGCCTGTGTCACAGGGAGGGTTCAGTCTGTGTACCGGCGAGGTCTCGGAATGTGTCGCAGCAAGGGCTCGGTCTGTGTCACGGTGAGGGCTACGCCTGTGTCATGGCGAGGGCTCGGTCTGTGTCACGGCGAGGGCTCGGTCCGTGTCACGGCGAGGGCTCGGTCCGTGTCACGGCAAGGGCTCGGTCCGTGTCATGGCGAGGGCTCGGTCTGTGTCATGGTGAGGGCTTGGTCTCTGTCGCGCCAAGGGCTCGGCATGTGTCGCGGCGAGGGCTCGGCCTGTGTCCCGGCGAGGGTTCAGTCTGTGTCACGGCGATGTCTCGGAATGTGTCGCAGCGAGGGTTCAGTCTGCGTCGCAGCGAGGTCTCGGTCTGCGTCGCGGCGAGTGCTCGGTCTGTGTCGCGGCGTGGGCTCGGTCTGTGTCAGGGCGCTGGCTCAGTCTGTGGTCACGCCGAGGGCTCGACATGTGTCACGGCGAGGGCTCGGCCTGTGTCACGGCGAGGGTTCAGTCTGTGTAGCGGCGAGGTCTCGGAATGTGTCACAGCAAGGGCTCGGTCTGTGTCACAGCGAGGGCTTGGCCTGTGTCACGGCGAGAGCTCGGTCTGTGTCACGGCGAGGGCTATGTCCGTTTCACGGCGAGGGCTCGGTCTGTGTCACGGCGAGGGCTCGGTCCGTGTCATGGTGAGGGCTCAGTCTGTGTCATGGTGAGGGCTTGGACTCTGTCGCACTGAGGGCTCAGCATGTGTCGCGGCGAGGGCTCGGCCTGTGTCGTGGCAAGGGTTCAGTCTGTGTAGCGGCGAGTTCTCGGAATGTGTCGCAGCGAGGGCTCAGTTGTGTCCCGGCGAGGGCTCGGTCTGTGTCACGAGCACTGTGTCGCGGCGAGGGCTGGGTCTGTGTCGCGGCGAGGGCTCGGCCAGTGTCGCGGCGAGGGTTCAGTCTGTGTAGTGGCGAGGTCTCAGAATGTGTCGCAGCAAGGGCTCGGTCTGTGTTCGGCGAGGGCTCGGTCCGTGTCACGGCGAGGGCTCGGTCTGTGTCACGGCGAGGCCTCGGTCCGTGTCACGGCGAGGGCTCGGTCTGTGTCACGAGCCCTGTGTCGCGGCGAGGGCTGGGCCTGTGTCACGGCGAGGGCTCGGCCTGTGTCGCGCCGAGGGCTCGGCCTGTGTCGCGGCGAGGGTTCAGTCTGTGTAGTGGCGAGGTCTCGGAATGTGTCGCAGCAAGGGCTCGGTCTGTGTCACGGCGCGGGCTTGGCCTGTGTCATGGTGAGGGCTCGGTCTGTGTCACGGCGAGGGCTTGGTCCGTGTCACGGCGAGGGCGCGGTCTGTGTCCCGGCGAGATCTTGGTCTGGGTCGCGGTGAGGGGTCGGTCTATGTCGCGGCGAGGGTTCGGTCTGTGTCGCGGCGAAGTCTCGGTCTGTGTCGCACTGAGGGCTCAGTCTGTGTTGCGGCGAGGGCTCGGTATCTGTCATTGCGAGGGTTCGGTCTGTGTCACAGCGAGGTCTCGGTCTGTGTCACGGCATGGGCTCAGCCTGTGTCATGACGAGGGTTCAGTCTGTGTAGCGGCGAGGTCTCGGAATGTGTCACAGCAAGGGCTCGGTCTGTGTCACAGCGAGGGCTTGGCCTGTGTCACGGCGAGGGCTTTGTCCGTTTCACGGCGAGGGCTCGGTCTGTGTCACGGCGAGGGCTCGGTCCGTGTCATGGTGAGGGCTCAGTCTGTGTCATGGTGAGGGCTTGGTCTCTGTCGCGCTGAGGGCTCAGCATGTGTCGCGGCGAGGGCTCGGCCTGTGTCGTGGCAAGGGTTCAGTCTGTGTAGCGGCGAGTTCTCGGAATGTGTCGCAGCGAGGGCTCAGTTGTGTCCCGGCGAGGGCTCGGTCTGTGTCACGAGCACTGTGTCGCGGCGAGGGCTGGGTCTGTGTCACAGCGAGGGTTCAGTCTGTGTAGCGGCGAGGTCTTGGAATGTGTCGCAGCGAGGGCTCGGTCTGTGTCCCGGCGAGTGCTCGGTCTGTGTCACGAGCCCTGTGTCGTGGCGAGGGCTGGCCTGTGTCGCGGCGAGGGCTCGGCCTGTGTCGCGGCGAGGGCTCAGCCTGTGTCACAGGGAGGGTTCAGTCTGTGTACCGGCGAGGTCTCGGAATGTGTCGCAGCAAGGGCTCGGTCTGTGTCACGGTGAGGGCTACGCCTGTGTCATGGCGAGGGCTCGGTCTGTGTCACGGCGAGGGCTCGGTCCGTGTCACGGCGAGGGCTCGGTCCGTGTCACGGCAAGGGCTCGGTCCGTGTCATGGCGAGGGCTCGGTCTGTGTCATGGTGAGGGCTTGGTCTCTGTCGCGCCAAGGGCTCGGCATGTGTCGCGGCGAGGGCTCGGCCTGTGTCCCGGCGAGGGTTCAGTCTGTGTCACGGCGATGTCTCGGAATGTGTCGCAGCGAGGGTTCAGTCTGCGTCGCAGCGAGGTCTCGGTCTGCGTCGCGGCGAGTGCTCGGTCTGTGTCGCGGCGTGGGCTCGGTCTGTGTCAGGGCGCTGGCTCAGTCTGTGGTCACGCCGAGGGCTCGACATGTGTCACGGCGAGGGCTCGGCCTGTGTCACGGCGAGGGTTCAGTCTGTGTAGCGGCGAGGTCTCGGAATGTGTCACAGCAAGGGCTCGGTCTGTGTCACAGCGAGGGCTTGGCCTGTGTCACGGCGAGAGCTCGGTCTGTGTCACGGCGAGGGCTATGTCCGTTTCACGGCGAGGGCTCGGTCTGTGTCACGGCGAGGGCTCGGTCCGTGTCATGGTGAGGGCTCAGTCTGTGTCATGGTGAGGGCTTGGACTCTGTCGCACTGAGGGCTCAGCATGTGTCGCGGCGAGGGCTCGGCCTGTGTCGTGGCAAGGGTTCAGTCTGTGTAGCGGCGAGTTCTCGGAATGTGTCGCAGCGAGGGCTCAGTTGTGTCCCGGCGAGGGCTCGGTCTGTGTCACGAGCACTGTGTCGCGGCGAGGGCTGGGTCTGTGTCGCGGCGAGGGCTCGGCCAGTGTCGCGGCGAGGGTTCAGTCTGTGTAGTGGCGAGGTCTCAGAATGTGTCGCAGCTAGGGCTCGGTCTGTGTTCGGCGAGGGCTCGGTCCGTGTCACGGCGAGGGCTCGGTCTGTGTCACGGCGAGGCCTCGGTCCGTGTCACGGCGAGGGCTCGGTCTGTGTCACGAGCCCTGTGTCGCGGCGAGGGCTGGGCCTGTGTCACGGCGAGGGCTCGGCCTGTGTCGCGCCGAGGGCTCGGCCTGTGTCGCGGCGAGGGTTCAGTCTGTGTAGTGGCGAGGTCTCGGAATGTGTCACAGCAAGGGCTCGGTCTGTGTCACGGCGCGGGCTTGGCCTGTGTCATGGTGAGGGCTCGGTCTGTGTCACGGCGAGGGCTTGGTCCGTGTCACGGTGAGGGCTCGGTCCGTGTCACGGCGAGGGCTCGGTCCGTGTCATGGCGAGGGCTCGGTCTGTGTCATGGTGAGGGCTTGGTCTCTGTCGTGCCGAGGGCTCGGCATGTGTCACGGCATGGGCTCGGCCTGTGACGCGATGAGGGCTCGGCCTGTGACGCGATGAGGGCTCGTTCTTTGTCGCGGTGAGTGCTCGGACTGTGTCAGGGCGCTGTCTCCGTCTGTGGTCACGGCGAGGGCTCGGCCTGTGTCGCAGTGAGGGCTCGGCATGTGTTGCGGCGAGGGCTGGGTCTGTGTCACGGCGAGGGTTCGGCCTGTGTCACGGCGAGGGCACGGCCTGTGTCGCGGCGAGGGTGAGGTCTGTGTCACGGCGATGGCTCGGTCTGTGTCGCTGCTAGGGTTCAGTCTGCGTTGCAGCGAGGTCTTGGTCTGCGTCGCCGCAAGGGCTCGATCTGCATCGCGGCGAGGGCTCGGTCTGCGTTGCGGTGAGTGCTCGGTCTGTGTCGCGGCATGGGCTCGGCCTGTGTTGCGGCGAGGGCTCGGCCTGTGTCGCAGCGAGGGTTCAGTCTGTGTAGCGGCGAGGTCTCGGAATGTGTCACGGCGATGGCTTGGTCCATGTCACGGCGAGGGCTCAGTCCGTGTCACGGCGAGGGCTCGGTCCGTGTCATGGCAAGGGCTCGGTCTGTGTCATGGTGAGGGCTTTGTCTCTGTCGCGCCAAGGGCTCGGCATGCGTCGAGGCGAGGGCTCGGCCTGTGTCGTGGCGAGGGTTCAGTCTGTGTAGCGGCGAGGTCTCGGAATGTGTCGCAGCGAGGGCTCGGTCTGTGTCGCGGCGTGGGCTCGGCCTGAATTGCGGTGAGTGCTCTGTCTGTGTCGCGGCGTGGGCTCGGTCTCTGGTCACGGTGAGGGCTCGGTCAGCGTCGCGGCAAGGGCTCGGTCTGCATCGCGGCGAGGGCTCGGTCTGCATCACGTTGGGGGCTCGGTCTGTGTCACGGCATGGGATCGGCCTGTGACGCGACGAGGGCTCGTTCTGTGTCGCGGCGAGGGCTCGGACTGTGTCAGGGCGCTGTCTCCGTCTGTGGTTACGGCGAGGGCTTGGCCTGTGTCGCAGTGGGGGCTCGGCATGTGTTGCGGCGAGGGCTGTGTCTGTGTCACGGCGAGGGCTCGGCCTGTGTCACGGCGAGGGTTCAGTCTGTGTAGCGGCGAGGTCTCGGAATGTGTCACAGCAAGGGCTCGGTCTGTGTCGCTGCAAGGGCTTGGCCTGTGTCACGGCGAGAGCTCGGTCTGTGTCACGGCGAGGGCTATGTCCATTTCACGGCGAGGGCTCGGTCTGTGTCACGGCGAGGGCTCGGTCCGTGTCATGGTGAGGGTTCAGTCTGTGTACCGGCGAGGTCTCGGAATGTGTCGCAGCAAGGGCTCGGTCTGTGTCACGGTGAGGGCTATGCCTGTGTCATGGCGAGGGCTCGGTCTGTGTCACGGCGAGGGCTCGGTCCGTGTCATGGCGAGGGCTCGGTCTGTGTCATGGTGAGGGCTTGGTCTCTGTCGCGCCAAGGGCTCAGCATGTGTCGCGGCGAGGGCTCGGCCTGTGTCGTGGCGAGGGTTCAGTCTGTGTAGCGGCGAGGTCTCGGAATGTGTCGCAGGGAAGGCGCGGTCTGTGTCCCGGCGAGATCTTGGTCTGGGTCGCGGTGAGGGGTCGGTCTATGTCGCGGCGAGGGTTCGGTCTGTGTCGCGGCGAAGTCTCGGTCTGTGTCGCACTGAGGGCTCAGTCTGTGTTGCGGCGAGGGCTCGGTATCTGTCATTGCGAGGGTTCGGTCTGTGTCACAGCGAGGTCTCGGTCTGTGTCACGGCATGGGCTCAGCCTGTGTCATGACGAGGGTTCAGTCTGTGTAGCGGCGAGGTCTCGGAATGTGTCACAGCAAGGGCTCGGTCTGTGTCACAGCGAGGGCTTGGCCTGTGTCACGGCGAGGGCTTTGTCCGTTTCACGGCGAGGGCTCGGTCTGTGTCACGGCGAGGGCTCGGTCCGTGTCATGGTGAGGGCTCAGTCTGTGTCATGGTGAGGGCTTGGTCTCTGTCGCGCTGAGGGCTCAGCATGTGTCGCGGCGAGGGCTCGGCCTGTGTCGTGGCAAGGGTTCAGTCTGTGTAGCGGCGAGTTCTCGGAATGTGTCGCAGCGAGGGCTCAGTTGTGTCCCGGCGAGGGCTCGGTCTGTGTCACGAGCACTGTGTCGCGGCGAGGGCTGGGTCTGTGTCACAGCGAGGGTTCAGTCTGTGTAGCGGCGAGGTCTTGGAATGTGTCGCAGCGAGGGCTCGGTCTGTGTCCCGGCGAGTGCTCGGTCTGTGTCACGAGCCCTGTGTCGTGGCGAGGGCTGGCCTGTGTCGCGGCGAGGGCTCGGCCTGTGTCGCGGCGAGGGCTCAGCCTGTGTCACAGGGAGGGTTCAGTCTGTGTACCGGCGAGGTCTCGGAATGTGTCGCAGCAAGGGCTCGGTCTGTGTCACGGTGAGGGCTACGCCTGTGTCATGGCGAGGGCTCGGTCTGTGTCACGGCGAGGGCTCGGTCCGTGTCACGGCGAGGGCTCGGTCCGTGTCACGGCGAGGGCTCGGTCCGTGTCATGGCGAGGGCTCGGTCTGTGTCATGGTGAGGGCTTGGTCTCTGTCGCGCCAAGGGCTCGGCATGTGTCGCGGCGAGGGCTCGGCCTGTGTCCCGGCGAGGGTTCAGTCTGTGTCACGGCGATGTCTCGGAATGTGTCGCAGCGAGGGTTCAGTCTGCGTCGCAGCGAGGTCTCGGTCTGCGTCGCGGCGAGTGCTCGGTCTGTGTCGCGGCGTGGGCTCGGTCTGTGTCAGGGCGCTGGCTCAGTCTGTGGTCACGCCGAGGGCTCGACATGTGTCACGGCGAGGGCTCGGCCTGTGTCACGGCGAGGGTTCAGTCTGTGTAGCGGCGAGGTCTCGGAATGTGTCACAGCAAGGGCTCGGTCTGTGTCACAGCGAGGGCTTGGCCTGTGTCACGGCGAGAGCTCGGTCTGTGTCACGGCGAGGGCTATGTCCGTTTCACGGCGAGGGCTCGGTCTGTGTCACGGCGAGGGCTCGGTCCGTGTCATGGTGAGGGCTCAGTCTGTGTCATGGTGAGGGCTTGGACTCTGTCGCACTGAGGGCTCAGCATGTGTCGCGGCGAGGGCTCGGCCTGTGTCGTGGCAAGGGTTCAGTCTGTGTAGCGGCGAGTTCTCGGAATGTGTCGCAGCGAGGGCTCAGTTGTGTCCCGGCGAGGGCTCGGTCTGTGTCACGAGCACTGTGTCGCGGCGAGGGCTGGGTCTGTGTCGCGGCGAGGGCTCGGCCAGTGTCGCGGCGAGGGTTCAGTCTGTGTAGTGGCGAGGTCTCAGAATGTGTCGCAGCTAGGGCTCGGTCTGTGTTCGGCGAGGGCTCGGTCCGTGTCACGGCGAGGGCTCGGTCTGTGTCACGGCGAGGCCTCGGTCCGTGTCACGGCGAGGGCTCGGTCTGTGTCACGAGCCCTGTGTCGCGGCGAGGGCTGGGCCTGTGTCACGGCGAGGGCTCGGCCTGTGTCGCGCCGAGGGCTCGGCCTGTGTCGCGGCGAGGGTTCAGTCTGTGTAGTGGCGAGGTCTCGGAATGTGTCGCAGCAAGGGCTCGGTCTGTGTCACGGCGCGGGCTTGGCCTGTGTCATGGTGAGGGCTCGGTCTGTGTCACGGCGAGGGCTTGGTCCGTGTCACGGTGAGGGCTCGGTCCGTGTCACGGCGAGGGCTCGGTCCGTGTCATGGCGAGGGCTCGGTCTGTGTCATGGTGAGGGCTTGGTCTCTGTCGTGCCGAGGGCTCGGCATGTGTCACGGCATGGGCTCGGCCTGTGACGCGATGAGGGCTCGGCCTGTGACGCGATGAGGGCTCGTTCTTTGTCGCGGTGAGTGCTCGGACTGTGTCAGGGCGCTGTCTCCGTCTGTGGTCACGGCGAGGGCTCGGCCTGTGTCGCAGTGAGGGCTCGGCATGTGTTGCGGCGAGGGCTGGGTCTGTGTCACGGCGAGGGTTCGGCCTGTGTCACGGCGAGGGCACGGCCTGTGTCGCGGCGAGGGTGAGGTCTGTGTCACGGCGATGGCTCGGTCTGTGTCGCTGCTAGGGTTCAGTCTGCGTTGCAGCGAGGTCTTGGTCTGCGTCGCCGCAAGGGCTCGATCTGCATCGCGGCGAGGGCTCGGTCTGCGTTGCGGTGAGTGCTCGGTCTGTGTCGCGGCATGGGCTCGGCCTGTGTTGCGGCGAGGGCTCGGCCTGTGTCGCAGCGAGGGTTCAGTCTGTGTAGCGGCGAGGTCTCGGAATGTGTCACGGCGATGGCTTGGTCCATGTCACGGCGAGGGCTCAGTCCGTGTCACGGCGAGGGCTCGGTCCGTGTCATGGCAAGGGCTCGGTCTGTGTCATGGTGAGGGCTTTGTCTCTGTCGCGCCAAGGGCTCGGCATGCGTCGAGGCGAGGGCTCGGCCTGTGTCGTGGCGAGGGTTCAGTCTGTGTAGCGGCGAGGTCTCGGAATGTGTCGCAGCGAGGGCTCGGTCTGTGTCGCGGCGTGGGCTCGGCCTGAATTGCGGTGAGTGCTCTGTCTGTGTCGCGGCGTGGGCTCGGTCTCTGGTCACGGTGAGGGCTCGGTCAGCGTCGCGGCAAGGGCTCGGTCTGCATCGCGGCGAGGGCTCGGTCTGCATCACGTTGGGGGCTCGGTCTGTGTCACGGCATGGGATCGGCCTGTGACGCGACGAGGGCTCGTTCTGTGTCGCGGCGAGGGCTCGGACTGTGTCAGGGCGCTGTCTCCGTCTGTGGTTACGGCGAGGGCTTGGCCTGTGTCGCAGTGGGGGCTCGGCATGTGTTGCGGCGAGGGCTGTGTCTGTGTCACGGCGAGGGCTCGGCCTGTGTCACGGCGAGGGTTCAGTCTGTGTAGCGGCGAGGTCTCGGAATGTGTCACAGCAAGGGCTCGGTCTGTGTCGCTGCAAGGGCTTGGCCTGTGTCACGGCGAGAGCTCGGTCTGTGTCACGGCGAGGGCTATGTCCATTTCACGGCGAGGGCTCGGTCTGTGTCACGGCGAGGGCTCGGTCCGTGTCATGGTGAGGGTTCAGTCTGTGTACCGGCGAGGTCTCGGAATGTGTCGCAGCAAGGGCTCGGTCTGTGTCACGGTGAGGGCTATGCCTGTGTCATGGCGAGGGCTCGGTCTGTGTCACGGCGAGGGCTCGGTCCGTGTCATGGCGAGGGCTCGGTCTGTGTCATGGTGAGGGCTTGGTCTCTGTCGCGCCAAGGGCTCAGCATGTGTCGCGGCGAGGGCTCGGCCTGTGTCGTGGCGAGGGTTCAGTCTGTGTAGCGGCGAGGTCTCGGAATGTGTCGCAGGGAAGGCGCGGTCTGTGTCCCGGCGAGATCTTGGTCTGGGTCGCGGTGAGGGGTCGGTCTATGTCGCGGCGAGGGTTCGGTCTGTGTCGCGGCGAAGTCTCGGTCTGTGTCGCACTGAGGGCTCAGTCTGTGTTGCGGCGAGGGCTCGGTATCTGTCATTGCGAGGGTTCGGTCTGTGTCACAGCGAGGTCTCGGTCTGTGTCACGGCATGGGCTCAGCCTGTGTCATGACGAGGGTTCAGTCTGTGTAGCGGCGAGGTCTCGGAATGTGTCACAGCAAGGGCTCGGTCTGTGTCACAGCGAGGGCTTGGCCTGTGTCACGGCGAGGGCTTTGTCCGTTTCACGGCGAGGGCTCGGTCTGTGTCACGGCGAGGGCTCGGTCCGTGTCATGGTGAGGGCTCAGTCTGTGTCATGGTGAGGGCTTGGTCTCTGTCGCGCTGAGGGCTCAGCATGTGTCGCGGCGAGGGCTCGGCCTGTGTCGTGGCAAGGGTTCAGTCTGTGTAGCGGCGAGTTCTCGGAATGTGTCGCAGCGAGGGCTCAGTTGTGTCCCGGCGAGGGCTCGGTCTGTGTCACGAGCACTGTGTCGCGGCGAGGGCTGGGTCTGTGTCGCGGCGAGGGCTCGGCCAGTGTCGCGGCGAGGGTTCAGTCTGTGTAGTGGCGAGGTCTCAGAATGTGTCGCAGCTAGGGCTCGGTCTGTGTTCGGCGAGGGCTCGGTCCGTGTCACGGCGAGGGCTCGGTCTGTGTCACGGCGAGGCCTCGGTCCGTGTCACGGCGAGGGCTCGGTCTGTGTCACGGCGAGGGCTCAGTCTGTCTCATGGCGAGGGCTCAGTCTGTGTCATGGTGAGGGCTTGGTCTCTGTTGCGCCGAGGGCTCGGCATGTGTCATGGCGAGGGCTCGGCCTGTGTCGCGGCGAGGGTTCAGTCTGTGTCGTGGCGAGGTCTCGGAATGTGTCGCAGCGAGGGCTCGGTCTGTGTCCCGGCGAGGGCTCGGTCTGTGTCACGAGCCCTGGGTCGCGGCGAGGGCTGGGCCTGTGTCGCGGCGAGGGCTGGGCCTGTGTCGCGGCGAGGGCTCGGCCTGTGTCGCAGCGAGGGTTCAGTCTGTGTAGCGGCGAGGTCTCGGAATGTGTCGCAGCAAGGGCTCGGTCTGTGTCACGGCGAGGGCTTGGCCTGTGTCATGGCGAGGGCTCGGTCTGTGTCACGGCGAGGGCTTTGTCCGTGTCATGGCGAGGGCTCGGTCCGTGTCACAGCGAGGGCTCGGTCTGTGTCATGGCGAGGGCTCGGTCTGTGTCATGGTGAGGGCTTGGTCTCTGTCGCACCAAGGGCTCGGCATGTGTCGCGGTGAGGGCTCGGCCTGTGTCGCGGTGAGGGTTCAGTCTGTGTAGCGGCGAGGTATCGGAACGTGTCGCAGCGAGGGCTCGGTCTGTGTCCCGGCGAGGTCAAGGTTTGGGTCGCGGTGAGGGCTCGGTCTGTGTCGCGGCGAGGGCTCGGTATCTGTCGCTGCGAGGGTTCGGTCTGCGTCGTAGCAAGGTCTCGGTCTGCGTCGCAGCGAGCGCTCGGCCCGTGTCACGGCGAGTGCTCGGCCCGTGTCACGGCGAGGGCTCGGCCCGTGTCACGGCGAGGGCTCGGTCCGTGTCATGGCGAGGGCTCGGTCCGTGTCATGGCGAGGGCTCGGTCTGTGTCATGGTGAGGGCTTGGTCTCTGTCGCGCCGAGGGCTCGGTCTGTGTCCCGGCGAGCGCTCGGTCTGTGTCACGAGCCCTGTGTCGCGGCGAGGGCTGGGCCTGTGTCACGGCGAGGGCTCGGCCTGTGTCGCGGCGAGGGCTCGGCCTGTGTCGCGGCGAGCGTTCAGTCTGTGTAGCGGCGAGGTCTCGGAATGTGTCGCAGCGAGGGCTCGGTCTGTGTCGCGGCGAGGGCTTGGCCTGTGTCGCGGCGAGGGTTCGGTCTGTGTCATGGCGAGGTCTCGGTCTGTGGTGATGGCGAGGTCTTGGTCTGTTTCCCGGTGAGGGCTCAGTCTGTGTCACGAGCCCTGTGTCGCCGCGAGGGCTGAGCCTGTGTCGCGGGGAGGGCTCGGCCTGTGTCGCAGCGAGGCCTCGGCCTGTGTCACGGCGAGTTCTTGGTCTGGGTCGCGGTGAGGGCTCGGTCTGTGTCGCGGCGAGGGCTCGGCCTGTGTCACGGCGAGGCCTTGGTCTCTGTCGCTTTGAGGGGTTGGTCTGTGGTCGCGGTGATGGCTCGGACTATGTCGCGGCAAGGGCTCGGACTGTGTCACAGCGAAGGCTCAGTCTGTGTCACGCCGAGGGCTCAGTCTGTGTCACGGCGAGGGCTCGGTATCTGTCGCAGCAAGGGTACGGTCTGCGTCGCAGCGAGCTCTTGGTCTGCGTCGCCGCAAGGGCTCGATCTGCATCGTGGCGAGGGCTCAGTCTGCATCACGGCGAGCGCTCGGTCTGTGTCGCGGCGTGGGCTCGGCCTGTGTTGCGGCGAGGGCTCGTTCTGTGTCGCAGCGAGGGCTCGGTCTGTGTCAGTCCGCGGGCTCAGTCTGTGGTCACAGTGAGGGCTCGGTCTCTGTCGCGCCGAGGGCTCGGCATGTGTCGCGGCGAGGGCTCGGCCTGTGTCGCAGCGAGGTTTCAGTCTGTGTAGCGGCGAGGTCTCGGAATGTGTCGCAGCAAGGGCTCGGTCTGTGTCGCGGCGAGGGCTCGGCCCGTGTCACGGCGAGGGTTCGGACCGTGTCACGGCGAGGGCTCGGTCCGTGTCACGGCGAGGGCTCGGCCCGTGTCACGGCGAGGGCTCGGTCCGTGTCACGGCGAGGGCTCGGTCCGTGTCATGGCGAGGGCTCGGTCTGTGTCATGCTGAGGGCTTGGTCTCTGTCGCGCCGAGGGCTCGGCCTGTGTCGTGGCGAGGGCTTGGCCTGTGTCGCAGCGAGGGCTCGGTCTGTGTCCCGGCGAGGGCTCGGTCTGTGTCACGAGCCCTGTGTCGTGGCGAGGGCTGGCCTGTGTCGCGGCGAGGGCTCGGCCTGTGTTGCGGCGAGGGCTCGGCCTGTGTCACAGGGTGGGTTCAGTCTGTGTACCGGCGAGGTCTCGGAATGTGTCGCAGCAAGGGCTCGGTCTGTGTCACGGTGAGGGCTACGCCTGTGTCATGGCGAGGGCTCGGTCTGTGTCACGGCGAGGGCTCGGTCCGTGTCACGGCGAGGGCTCGGTCCGTGTCACGGCGAGGGCTCGGTCTGTGTCATGGCGAGGGCTCGGTCTGTGTCATGGTGAGGGCTTGGTCTCTGTCGCGCCAAGGGCTCGGCATGTGTCGCGGCGAGGGCTCGGCCTGTGTCCCGGCGATGGTTCAGTCTGTGTCACGGCGATGTCTCGGAATGTGTCGCAGCGAGGGTTCAGTCTGCGTCGCAGCGAGGTCTCGGTCTGCGTCGCGGCGAGTGCTCGGTCTGTGTCGCGGCGTGGGCTCGGTCTGTGTCAGGGCGCTGGCTCAGTCTGTGGTCACGGCGAGGGCTCGGCCTGTGTCGTGGTGAGGGCTCGGGCTCTGTCGCGCCGAGGGCTCGACATGTGTCACGGCGAGGGCTCGGCCTGTGTCACGGCGAGGGTTCAGTCTGTGTAGCGGCGAGGTCTCGGAATGTGTCACAGCAAGGGCTCGGTCTGTGTCACAGCGAGGGCTTGGCCTGTGTCACGGCGAGAGCTCGGTCTGTGTCACGGCGAGGGCTATGTCCATTTCACGGCGAGGGCTCGGTCTGTGTCACGGCGAGGGCTCGGTCCGTGTCATGGTGAGGGCTCAGTCTGTGTCATGGTGAGGGCTTGGTCTCTGTCGCGCTGAGGGCTCAGCATGTGTCACGGCGAGGGCTCGGCCTGTGTCGTGGCAAGGGTTCAGTCTGTGTAGCGGCGAGTTCTCGGAATGTGTCGCAGCGAGGGCTCAGTTGTGTCCCGGCGAGGGCTCGGTCTGTGTCACGAGCACTGTGTCGCGGCGAGGGCTGGGTCTGTGTCGCGGCGAGGGCTCGGCCAGTGTCGCGGCGAGGGTTCAGTCTGTGTAGTGGCGAGGTCTCAGAATGTGTCGCAGCTAGGGCTCGGTCTGTGTTCGGCGAGGGCTCGGTCTGTGTCACGGCGAGGGCTCGGTCTGTGTCACGGCGAGGCCTCGGTCCATGTCACGGCGAGGGCTCGGTCTGTGTCACGGCGAGGGCTCAGTCCGTGTCATGGCGAGGGCTCAGTCTGTGTCATGGTGAGGGCTTGGTCTCTGTCGCGCCGAGGGCTCGGCATGTGTTGCGTCGAGGGCTCGGCCTGTGTCGTGGCGAGGGTTCAGTCTGTGTAGCGGCGAGGTCTCGGAATGTGTCACAGTGAGGGCTCGGTCTGTGTCCAGGCGAGGGCTCGCTCTGTGTCACGAGCCCTGTGTCACGGCGAGGGCTGGGCCTGTGTCGCAGCGAGGGCTCGGCCTGTGTCACGGCAAGGGCTCGGCCTGTGTCGCAGCGAGGGTTCAGTCTGTGTAGCGGCGAGGTCTCGGAATGTGTCGCTGCAAGGGCTCGGTCTGTGTCACGGCGAGGGCTTGGCCTGTGTCATGGCGAGGGCTCGGTCTGTGTCACGGCGAGGGCTTGGTCCGTGTCACGGCGAGGGCTCGGTCCATGTCACGGCGAGGGCTCGGTCCGTGTCATGGCGACGGCTCGGTCTGTGTCATGGTGAGGGCTTGGTCTCTGTCGCGCCAAGGGCTCGGCATGTGTCGCGGCGAGGGCTCGGCCTGTGTCCCGGCGATGGTTCAGTCTGTGTCACGGCGATGTCTCGGAATGTGTCGCAGCGAGGGTTCAGTCTGCGTCGCAGCGAGGTCTCGGTCTGCGTCGCGGCGAGTGCTCGGTCTGTGTCGCGGCGTGGGCTCGGTCTGTGTCAGGGCGCTGGCTCAGTCTGTGGTCACGGCGAGGGCTCGGCCTGTGTCGTGGTGAGGGCTCGGGCTCTGTCGCGCCGAGGGCTCGACATGTGTCACGGCGAGGGCTCGGCCTGTGTCACGGCGAGGGTTCAGTCTGTGTAGCGGCGAGGTCTCGGAATGTGTCACAGCAAGGGCTCGGTCTGTGTCACAGCGAGGGCTTGGCCTGTGTCACGGCGAGAGCTCGGTCTGTGTCACGGCGAGGGCTATGTCCATTTCACGGCGAGGGCTCGGTCTGTGTCACGGCGAGGGCTCGGTCCGTGTCATGGTGAGGGCTCAGTCTGTGTCATGGTGAGGGCTTGGTCTCTGTCGCGCTGAGGGCTCAGCATGTGTCACGGCGAGGGCTCGGCCTGTGTCGTGGCAAGGGTTCAGTCTGTGTAGCGGCGAGTTCTCGGAATGTGTCGCAGCGAGGGCTCAGTTGTGTCCCGGCGAGGGCTCGGTCTGTGTCACGAGCACTGTGTCGCGGCGAGGGCTGGGTCTGTGTCGCGGCGAGGGCTCGGCCAGTGTCGCGGCGAGGGTTCAGTCTGTGTAGTGGCGAGGTCTCAGAATGTGTCGCAGCTAGGGCTCGGTCTGTGTTCGGCGAGGGCTCGGTCTGTGTCACGGCGAGGGCTCGGTCTGTGTCACGGCGAGGCCTCGGTCCATGTCACGGCGAGGGCTCGGTCTGTGTCACGGCGAGGGCTCAGTCCGTGTCATGGCGAGGGCTCAGTCTGTGTCATGGTGAGGGCTTGGTCTCTGTCGCGCCGAGGGCTCGGCATGTGTTGCGTCGAGGGCTCGGCCTGTGTCGTGGCGAGGGTTCAGTCTGTGTAGCGGCGAGGTCTCGGAATGTGTCACAGTGAGGGCTCGGTCTGTGTCCAGGCGAGGGCTCGCTCTGTGTCACGAGCCCTGTGTCACGGCGAGGGCTGGGCCTGTGTCGCAGCGAGGGCTCGGCCTGTGTCACGGCAAGGGCTCGGCCTGTGTCGCAGCGAGGGTTCAGTCTGTGTAGCGGCGAGGTCTCGGAATGTGTCGCTGCAAGGGCTCGGTCTGTGTCACGGCGAGGGCTTGGCCTGTGTCATGGCGAGGGCTCGGTCTGTGTCACGGCGAGGGCTTGGTCCGTGTCACGGCGAGGGCTCGGTCCATGTCACGGCGAGGGCTCGGTCCGTGTCATGGCGACGGCTCGGTCTGTGTCATGGTGAGGGCTTGGTCTCTGTCGCGCCAAGGGCTCGGCATGTGTCGCGGCGAGGGCTCGGCCTGTGTCGTGGCGAGGGTTCAGTCTGTGTAGCGCCGAGGTCTCGGAATGTGTCGCAGCGAGGGCTCGGTCTGTGTCCCGGTGAGGTCTTGGTCTGGGTCGCGGTGAGGGCTCGGTCTGTGTCGCGGCGAGGGTTCGGTCTGTGTCGCGGCGAGGGCTCGGTCTGTGTCGCGGCGAAGGCTCTGTCTGTGTCGCACTGAGGGCTCAGTCTGTGTCGTGGCGAGGGCTCGTTATCTGTCGCTGCGAGGGTTCGGTCTGTGACACAGCGGGGGTTCGGCCTGTGTCACGGCGAGGGCTCGGCCTTTGTCACGGCGAGGGCTAGGTCTGTGTCATGGTGACGACTCGATCTGTAGTCATGGCGAGTGTTCGATTTGTGTTGCGGCGAGGGCTCAGTCTTTGTCACGGCGAGGGCTCGGTCCATGTCATGGTGAGGGCTCGGTGTGTGTCATGGCGAGGGCTCGGTCGGTGGTGATGGCGAGGTCTCGGTCTGTGTCGTGGCGAGGGCTCGGTCTGTGTCACGAGCCCTGTGTCACAGCAATGGCTGGGCCTGTGTCGCAGCGAGGGCTCTGCCTGTGTCGCGGCGAGAGCTCGGCCTGTGTCACGGCAAGGGCTCGGCCTGTGTCACGGCGAGGTCTTGGTCTGTGTCGCGTTGAGGGCTTGGTCTGTGGTCACAGTGATGGCTCGGTCTGTGTCGCGGCAAGTGCTCAGACTGTGTCGCGGCGAAGGCTCGGTCTGTGTCATGCCGAGGGCTCTGTCTGTGTCGCGGCGAGGGCTCGGTATCTGTCGCAGCAAGGGTTCGGTCTGCGTCGCAGCAAGGTCTTGGTCTGCGTCGCCACAAGGGCTCGATCTGCATCGCGGCGAGGGCTTGGTCTGCGTCGCGGCGAGCGCTCAGTCTGTGTTGTGGCGTGGGCTCGGCCTGTGTTGCGGCGAGGGCTCGTTCTGTGTCACGGTGAGGGCTCGGTCTGTGTCAGGGCGCGGGCTCAGTCTGTGGTCACGACGAGGGCTCGGCCTCTGTCGCGGCGAGGGCTCGGTCTCTGTCGCGCCGAGGGCTCGGCATGTGTCGCGGCGAGGGCTCGGCCTGTGTCGCGGCGAGTGTTCAGTCTGTGTAGCGGCGAGGTCTCAGAATGTGTCGCAGCAAGGGCTCGGTCTGTGTTCGGCGAGGGCTTGGCCTGTGTCACGGCGAGGGCTCTGTCTGTGTCATGGCGAGGGCTCGGTCCGTGTAACGGCGAGGGCTCGGTCTGTGTCACGGCGAGGGCTCGGTCCATGTCACGGCGAGGGCTCGCTCTGTGTTCATGGTGAGGGCTTGGTCTCTGTCGCGCCGAGGGCTTGGCCTGTGTCACGGCGAGGGTTCAGTCTGTGTAGCGGCGAGGTCGCGGAATGTGTCGCAGCAAGGTCTCGGTCTGCGTCGCGGCGAGCACTCGGTCTGTGTCACGGCGAGGGCTTGGCCTGTGTCATGGTGATGGCTCGGTCTGTGTCATGGTGAGGGCTTGGTCCGTGTCACGGCGAGGGTTCGGTCCATGTCATGGCGAGGGCTCGGTCTCTGTCGCGGTGAAGGCTCGGTCTGTGTCACGCCGAGGGCTCAGTCTGTGTCGCGGCGAGGGCTCGGTATCTGTCGCTGCAAGGGTTCGGTCTGCATCGCAGCGAGGTCTTGGTCTGCGTCGCCGCAAGGGCTCGATCTGCATCGCGGCGAGTGCTCGGTCTGCGTCACGGCGAGCGCTCCGTCTGTGTTGCGGCATGGGCTCGACCTGTGTTGCGGCGAGGGCTCGTTCTGTGTTGCGGTGAGGGCTCGGCCTGTGTCAGGGCGCGGGCTCATTCTGTGGTCACGGCGAGGGCTCGGCCCATGTCGCGGCGAGGGCTCGGTCTCTGTCGCGCCGAGGGCTCGGCATGTGTCGTGGCGAGGGCTCGGCCTGTGTCGCGGCGAGGGTTCAGTCTGTGTAGCGGCAAGGTCTCGGAATGTGTCACAGAGAGGGCTCGGTCTGTGTCACGAGCCCTGTGTCGCGGCAAGGGCTGGGCCTGTGTCGCAGCGAGGGCTCGGCCTGTGTCGTGGCGAGGGCTCGGCCTTTGTCACGGCGAGGGCTAGGTCTGTGTCATGGCGACGACTCGGTCTGTGGTCATGGCGAGTGTTCGATTTGTGTCACGGCGAGGGCTCGGTCTGTGTCATGGCGAGGGCTCGGTCATGTCATGGTGAGGGCTCGGTGTGTGTCATGGCGAGGGCTCGGTCTGTGGTGATGGCGAGGTCTCGGCCTGTGTCGTGGCGAGGGCTCGGTCTGTGTCACGAGCCCTGTGTCGCGGCAAGGGCTGGGTCTGTGTCGCGGCGAGGGCTCGACCTGTGTCGCGGCGAGAGCTCGGCCTGTGTCACGGCGAGGGCTCGGCCTGTGTCACAGCGAGGTCTTGGTCTGTGTCGCGTTGAGGGCTTGGTCTGTGGTCGCGGTGATGGCTCGGTCTGTGTCGCGGCAAGGGCTCGGACTGTGTCGCGGCGAAGGCTCGGCCTGTGTCACGCCAAGGGCTCAGTCTGTGTCGCGGCGAGGGCTCGTTATCTGTCGCTGCAAGGGTTCGGTCTGCGTCGCAGCGAGGTCTTGGTCTGCATCACCGCAAGGGCTCGATCTGCATCGCGGCGAGGGCTTGGTCTGCGGCACGGCGAGCGCTCAGTCTGTGTTGCGGCGTGGGCTCAGCCTGTGTTGCGGCGAGGGCTCGTTCTGTGTCACGCTGAGGGCTCAGTCTGTGTCAGGGCGCGGGCTCAGTCTGTGGTCACGGCGAGGGCTCGGCCTATGTCGCGGAGATGGCTCGGTCTCTGTCGCGCCGAGGGCTCGGCATGTGTCGCGGCGAGGGCTTGGCCTGTGCTCGGTGAGGGCTTGGCCTGTGTCACGGCGAGGGCTCTGTCTGTGTCATAGCGAGGGCTCGGTCTGCGTCACGGCGAGGGCTCGGTCTGTGTCACGGCGAGGGCTCGGTCCATGTCTCGGCGAGGGCTCGGTCCGTGTCATGGTGAGGGCTTGGTCTCTGTCACGCCGAGGGCTCGGCATGTGTCGCGGCGAGGGCTCGGACTGTGTCGCGGCGAGGGTTCAGTCTGTGTAGCGGCGAGGTCTCGGAATGTGTCGCAGCGAGGTCTCGGTCTATGTCGCGGCGAGCGCTCGGTCTGTGTCACGGCGAGGGCTTGGCCTGTGTCACGGTGATGGCTCGGTCCATGTCATGGCGAGGGCTCGGTCTCTGTCATGGTGAGGGCTTGGTCTCTGTCATGCCGAGGGCTCGGCATGTGTTGCGTCGAGGGCTCGGCCTGTGTCGTGGCGAGGGTTCAGTCTGTGTAGCGGCGAGGTCTCGGAATGTGTCACAGTGAGGGCTCGGTCTGTGTCCAGGCGAGGGCTCGCTCTGTGTCACGAGCCCTGTGTCACGGCGAGGGCTGGGCCTGTGTCGCAGCGAGGGCTCGGCCTGTGTCGCGGCAAGGGCTCGGCCTGTGTCGCAGCGAGGGTTCAGTCTGTGTAGCGGCGAGGTCTCGGAATGTGTCGCTGCAAGGGCTCGGTCTGTGTCACGGCGAGGGCTTGGCCTGTGTCATGGCGAGGGCTCGGTCTGTGTCACGGCGAGGGCTTGGTCCGTGTCACGGCGAGGGCTCGGTCCATGTCACGGCGAGGGCTCGGTCCGTGTCATGGCGACGGCTCGGTCTGTGTCATGGTGAGGGCTTGGTCTCTGTCGCGCCAAGGGCTCGGCATGTGTCGCGGCGAGGGCTCGGCCTGTGTCGTGGCGAGGGTTCAGTCTGTGTAGCGCCGAGGTCTCGGAATGTGTCGCAGCGAGGGCTCGGTCTGTGTCCCGGTGAGGTCTTGGTCTGGGTCGCGGTGAGGGCTCGGTCTGTGTCGCGGCGAGGGTTCGGTCTGTGTCGCGGCGAGGGCTCGGTCTGTGTCGCGGCGAAGGCTCTGTCTGTGTCGCACTGAGGGCTCAGTCTGTGTCGTGGCGAGGGCTCGTTATCTGTCGCTGCGAGGGTTCGGTCTGTGACACAGCGGGGGTTCGGCCTGTGTCACGGCGAGGGCTCGGCCTTTGTCACGGCGAGGGCTAGTTCTGTGTCATGGTGACGACTCGATCTGTAGTCATGGCGAGTGTTCGATTTGTGTTGCGGCGAGGGCTCAGTCTTTGTCACGGCGAGGGCTCGGTCCATGTCATGGTGAGGGCTCGGTGTGTGTCATGGCGAGGGCTCGGTCGGTGGTGATGGCGAGGTCTCGGTCTGTGTCGTGGCGAGGGCTCGGTCTGTGTCACGAGCCCTGTGTCACAGCAAGGGCTGGGCCTGTGTCGCAGCGAGGGCTCTGCCTGTGTCGCGGCGAGAGCTCGGCCTGTGTCACGGCAAGGGCTCGGCCTGTGTCACGGCGAGGTCTTGGTCTGTGTCGCGTTGAGGGCTTGGTCTGTGGTCGCAGTGATGGCTCGGTCTGTGTCGCGGCAAGTGCTCAGACTGTGTCGCGGCGAAGGCTCGGTCTGTGTCATGCCGAGGGCTCTGTCTGTGTCGCGGCGAGGGCTCGGTATCTGTCGCTGCAAGGGTTCGGTCTGCGTCGCAGCAAGGTCTTGGTCTGCGTCGCCACAAGGGCTCGATCTGCATCGCGGCGAGGGCTTGGTCTGCGTCGCGGCGAGCGCTCAGTCTGTGTTGTGGCGTGGGCTCGGCCTGTGTTGCGGCGAGGGCTCGTTCTGTGTCACGGTGAGGGCTCGGTCTGTGTCAGGGCGCGGGCTCAGTCTGTGGTCACGACGAGGGCTCGGCCTCTGTCGCGGCGAGGGCTCGGTCTCTGTCGCGCCGAGGGCTCGGCATGTGTCGCGGCGAGGGCTCGGCCTGTGTCGCGGCGAGTGTTCAGTCTGTGTAGCGGCGAGGTCTCAGAATGTGTCGCAGCAAGGGCTCGGTCTGTGTTCGGCGAGGGCTTGGCCTGTGTCACGGCGAGGGCTCTGTCTGTGTCATGGCGAGGGCTCGGTCCGTGTAACGGCGAGGGCTCGGTCTGTGTCACGGCGAGGGCTCGGTCCATGTCACGGCGAGGGCTCGCTCTGTGTTCATGGTGAGGGCTTGGTCTCTGTCGCGCCGAGGGCTCGGCATGTGTCGCGGCGAGGGCTCGGCCTGCGTCGCGACGAGGGTTTGGTCTGTGTAGCGGCGAGGTCTCGGAATGTGTCGCGGCGAGGGCTCGGTCTGTGTCCCGGCGAGGGCTCGGTCTGTGTCACGAGCCCTGTGTCGCGGCGAGGACTGGGCCTGCGTCGCAGCGAGGTCTTGGTCTGCGTCGCCGCAAGGGCTCGATCTGCATCGCGGCGAGGGCTCGGTCTGCGTCATGGCGAGCGCTCAGTCTGTGTTGCGGCATGGTCTCGTCCTGTGTTGCAGCGAGGGCTCGTTCTGTGTCGTGGTGAGGGCTCGGTCTGTGTCAGGGCGCGGGCTCAGTCTGTGGTCACGGCGAGGGCTCGGCCCGTGTCGCGGCGAGGGCTCGGTCTCTGTCGCGCTGAGGGCTCGGCCTGTGTCGCGGCGAGGGTTCAGTCTGTGTAGCGGCGAGGTCTTGGAATGTGTCGCAGCGAGGGCTCGGTCTGTGTCACGGCGAGGGCTCGGTCTGTGTCACGAGCCCTGTGTCGCGGCGAGGGCTGGCCTGTGTCGCGGCGAGGGCTCGGCCTGTGTCGTGGCGAGGGCTCGGCCTGTGTCACAGGGAGATTTCAGTCTGTGTAGCAGCGAGGTCTCGGAATGTGTCACAGCAAGGGCTCGGTCTGTGTCACGGCGAAGGCTTGGCCTGTGTCATGGCGAGGGCTCGGTCTGTGTCACGGTGAGGGCTTGGTCCGTGTCACGGCGAGGGCTTGGTCCGTGTCACGGCGAGGGCTCGGTCCGTGTCATGGCGAGGGCTCGGTCTGTGTCATGGTGAGGGCTTGGTCTCTGTCGCGCCGAGTGCTCAGCATGTGTCGGGGCGAGGGCTCGGCCTGTGTCGCGGCGAGAGTTCAGTCTGTGTAGCAGCGAGGTCTCAGAATGTGTCGCAGCGAGGGCTCGGTCTGTGTCCCGGCGAGGGCTCGGTCTGTGTCATGGCGAGGGCTCTGTCTGTGTCACGAGCCCTGTGTCGCGGCGAGGGCTGGGCCTGTGCCGTGGCGAGGGCTCGGCCTGTGTCGCGGCGAGGGCTCGGCCTGTGTCGCGGCGAGGGCTCGGCCTGTGTCACGGCGTGGTCTTGGTCTGGGTCACGGTGAGGGCTCGGTCTTTGTCGCGGTGAGGGCACGGTCTCTGTCGCGGCGAGGGCTCGGTCTGTGTCGCGGCGAAGGCTCAGTGTGTGGCGCACTGAGGGCTCAGTCTGTGTCGCGGCGAAGGCTCGGTTTGTAGCGCACTGAGGGCTCAGTCTGTGTCGCGGCGAGGGCTCGGTATCTGTCGCTGCGAGGGTTCGGTCTGTGTCGCAGTGAGGTCTCGGTCTGAGTCGCGGCGAGGGCTCGCTCTGCATCGCAGCGAGGGCTCGGTCTGCGTCGCGGTGAGCGCTCGGTCTGTGTCGCGGCTTGGGCTCTGTCTCTGGTCACGGTGAGGGCTCGGTCAGCGTCGCGGTGAGGGCTCGGTCTGCATCGCGGCGAGGGCTCGGTCTGCGTCACGGTGAGGGCTTGGTCTGTGTCACGGCATGGGCTCAGCCTGTGACGCGACGAGGGCTCGTTCTGTGTTGCGGCGAGGGCTCGGACTGTGTCAGGGTGCTGGCTCCGTCTGTGGTCACGGCGAGGGCTCGGCCTGTGTCGCAGCGAGGCCTCAGCATGTGTCGCGGCGAGGGCTGGGCCTTTGTCACGGCGAGGGTTCGGCCTGTGTCGCGGCGAGGGCTCGGCCTGTGTCGCGGCGAGGGCGAGGTCTGTTTCACGGTGACGGCTCGGTCTTTGTCGCTGCAAGGGTTCAGTCTGCGTCGCAGCGAGGTCTTGGTCTGCGCCGCCGCAAGGGCTCGATCTGCATCGCGGCGAGGGCTCTGTTTGCGTCGCGGCGAGTGCTCGGTCTGTGTCGCGGCGTGGGCTCGGCCTGTGTTGCGGAGAGGGCTCGTTCTGTGTCGTGGCGAGGGCTCGGTCTGTGTCAGGGCGCTGGCTCAGTCTGTGGTCACGGCGAGGGCTCCGCCTGTGTCGCGGTGAGGGCTCGGTCTCTGTCGCGCCGAGGGTTCGGCATGTGTCACGGCGAGGGCTCAGCCTGTGTCACGGTGAGGGTTCAGTCTGTGTAGCAGCGAGGTCTCGGAATGTGTCACAGCAAGGGCTCGGTCTGTGTCACAGCGAGGGCTTGGCCTGTGTCACGGCGAGGGCTCGGTCTGTGTCACGGCGAGGGCTAGGTCCGTGTTGCGGCGAGGTCTCGGTCTGTGTCACGGCGAGGGTTCGGTCCATGTCATGGCGAGGGCTCAGTCTGTGTCATGGTGAGGGCTTGGTCTCTGTCGCGCCGAGGGCTCGGCATGTGTCGCGGCGAGGGCTCGGCCTGTGTCGCGGCGAGGGTTCAGTCTGTGTAGCGGCGAGGTCTCGGAATGTGTCATAGCGAGGGCTCGGTCTGTGTCGCGTTGAGGGCTTGGTCTGTGGTCGCGGTGATGGCTCGGTCTGTGTCGCGGCAAGGGCTCGGACTGTGTCGCGGCGAAGGCTCGGTCTGTGTCACGCTGAGGGCTCAGTCTGTGTCGCGGCGAGGGCTCGGTGTCTGTCGCTGCAAGGGTTCGGTCTGCGTCGCAGCGAGGTCTTGGTCTGCGTCGCCGCAAGGGCTCGATCTGCATCGCGGCGAGGGCTCGGTCTGCGTCACGGCGAGCGCTCAGTCTGTGTTGCGGCATGGGCTCGGCCTGTGTTGCGGCGAGGGCTCGTTCTGTGTCACGGTGAGGGCTCGGTCTGTGTCAGGGCGCGGGCTCAGTCTGTGGTCACGGCGAGGGCTCGGCCCGTGTCGCGGCGAGGGCTCGGTCTCTGTCGCGCTGAGGGCTCAGCCTGTGTCGCGGCGAGGGTTCAGTCTGTGTAGCGGCGAGGTCTTGGAATGTGTCGCAGCGAGGGCTCGGTCTGTGTCCCGGCGAGAGCTCGGTCTGTGTCACGAGCCCTGTGTCGCGGCGAGGGCTGGCCTGTGTCGCAGGGAGGTTTCAGTCTGTGTAGCGGCGAGGTCTCGGAATGTGTCGCAGCAAGGGCTCGGTCTGTGTCACGGTGAGGGCTTGGCCTGTGTCATGGTGAGGGCTCGGTCTGTGTCACGGTGAAGGCTTGGTCCGTGTCACGGCGAGGGCTCGGTCTGTGTCACGGTGAGGGCTCAGTCCTTGTCATGGCGAGGGCTCGGTCTGTGTCATGGTGAGGGCTTGGTCTCTGTCGCGCCAAGGGCTCGGCATGTGTCGCGGCGAGGGCTCGGCCTGTGTCGCGGTGAGGGTTAAGTCTGTGTAGCGGCGAGGTCTCGGAATGTGTCGCAGCGAGGGCTCGGTCTGTGTCCCGGCGAGGGCTCGGTCTGTGTCACGGCGAGGGCTCGGTCTGTGTCATGAGCCCTGTGTCGCGGCGAGGGCTGGCCTGTGTCACGGCGAGGGCTCGGCCTGTGTCGCGGCGAGGGCTCGGCCTGTGTCACAGGGAGGTTTCAGTCTGTGTAGCGGCGAGGTCTCGGAATGTGTCGCAGCAAGGGCTCGGTCTGTGTCACGGCGAGGGCTTGGCCTGTGTCATGGCGAGGGCTCGGTGTGTGTCACGGTGAGGGCTTGGTCCGTGTCATGGCGAGGGCTCGGTCCATGTCACGGCGAGGGCTCAGTCCGTGTCATGGCGAGGGCTCAGTCTGTGTCATGGTGAGGGCTTGGTCTCTATTGCGCCGAGGGCTCGGCATGTGTCGCTGCGAGGGCTCGGCCTGTGTCGCGGTGAGGGTTCAGTCTGTGTAGCGGCGAGGTCTCGGAATGTGTCGCAGCGAGGGCTCGGTCTGTTTCGCGGCGAGGGCTCGGTCTGTGGTCACGGCGAGGGCTCGATCTGTGTCGCGGCGAGGGCTCGATCTGTGTTGCGCCGAGGGTTCGGAATGTGTCGCGTCGAGGGCTCAGCCTCTGTCACAGTGAGGGCTAGGCATGTGCCGCGGCGAGGGCTCGGTCTGTATCGCGGCGAGGGCTCGGTCTTTTTCGCGGTGAGGGCTCGGTCTGTGGTCACGGCGAGGGCTCAATCTGTGTCGCGGTGAGGGCTCAGTCTGTGGTCACGGAGAGGGCTCGGCCTGAGTCGCGGCGAGGGCTCGGTCTGTTTCACGGCGAGGGCTCGGTCTGTGTCGCGAGTCCTGAGACGCGGCGAGGGCTCAGCCTGTGTCACGTCGAGCGCTTGCTCTGTATCTCGCCGAGAGCTCGGCCTGTGTCGTGGCGACGGCTCGGTCTGTGTGGGGGCGAGAGCTCGGCCTGTGTCAAGGCGAGGGCTCGACATGTGTCACAGCGAGGGCTCGGTCTGTGGTCACGGTGAGGGTTCAGTCTGTGTTGCGGCGAGGGCTCGGAATGTGTCGCGGCGATGGCTCGGTCTGTGTCACGGCGAGGGCTCTGTCTATGGTCACGGCGAGGGCTCGGTCTGTGGTCACGGCGAGGACTCGGCCTGTGTCGCGGCGAGATCTCGGACTGTGTCGCGGCGTGGGCTCGGAATGTGTCGCGGCGTGGGCTCGGAATGTGTCGCGGCGATGGCTCGGTCTGTGTCACGGCGAGGGCTCTGTCTATGGTCACGGCGAGGGCTCAGTCTGTGGTCATGGCGAGGGCTCTGTCTCTCTCCCGGCGTGGGCTCGGTCTGTGTCGTGAGTCCAGTGATGCGGCGAGATCTCGGCCTGTGTCGCGGCGTGGGCTCGGCCTATGTCGCTGCGAGGTCTCGGTCTGTGTCACGGCGTGGGCTCGGCCTATGTCGCTGCGAGGTCTCGGTCTGTGTCACGGTGAGGGCTCGGCCTGTGTCGCGGCGAGGGCTCGGAATGTGTCGCGTCGAAGGCTCAGTCTGTGTCACGACGAGGGCTCGGCCTGTGTTGCGGCGAGGGCACGGTCTGTGGTCATGGCGAGGGCTCGATCTGTGTCGCGGTGAGGGCTCAGTCTGTGGTCACGGAGAGGGCTCGGTCTGAGTCGCGGCGAGGGCTCGGTCTGTGTCATGACGTGGGCTCCATCTGTGGACACGGCGAGGGCTCGGTCAGTGGTCACGGCGATGGCTCGGTCTGTGTCACGGTGAGGGCTCGGTCTGCATCGCGGCAATGGCTCGGTATCTGTCGCTACGCGGGCTCGGTCTGTGTTGCAGCGAGGGCTCGGTCCATGTCACGGTGAGGGCTCCGGTTCTGTCGCTGCCATGGCTCTGTCTGTGTCCCGGCGAGGGCTCGGTCTGTGTCGCGAGCCCTGTGACGCGGCGAGGGCTCGGCCTGTGTCCCGGCATGGGCTCGGTCTCTGTCGCACCGAGGGCTCGGCATGTGTTGCGGCGAGGGCTCGGCCTGTGTCGCGGCGAGCGTTCTGTCTGTGTCATGGCGAGGGCTCGGAATGTGGTGCGGCGAGGGCTTGGACTGTGTCGCGGCGAGTGCTCAGCCTTTGTCGCAGTGAGGGCTCAGCCTGTGTCACGGCGAGGGCTAGGTCTGTGCCGCGGGGACGTCTCGGTCTGTGGTCACGGCGATGGCTCGATCTGTGTCGCGGTGAGGGCTCGGTCTGTGGTCATGGCGAGGGCTCGGTCTGTGTCACAGCAAGGGCTCGGCCTGTGTCGTGGCGAGGGCTAGGTCTGTGTCACGGCAACGGCTCGGTCTGTGGTCACGGCGAGGGCTCGATCTGTGCCACGGCGAGGGCTCGGTCCGTGTCACGGCGAGGGCGCGGTCTGTGGTCACGGCGATGGCTCTGTCTGTGTCACGGCGAGGTCTCTGTCTATGGTCACGGCGAGGGCTCGGTCTGTGGTCACGGCGAGGGCTCTGTCTGTGTCCCGGCGAGGGCTCGGTCTGTGTCGTGAGTCTGGTGATGCGGCAAGGGCTCTGCCTGTGTCGCGGCGAGGACTCAGCCTGTGTCGCGGCGAGGGCTCGGCCTTTTTTCGTGGCGAGGGCTCAGCCTGTGTCGCGGCATGGGCTCGGCCTGTGTGGCTGCGAGGTCTCCGTCTGTGTCACGGCGAGGGCTCGGTCTGTGGTCACGGCGAGGGCACGGTCTGAGTCGCGGCGAGGGCTCGGTCTGTGTCACAGCGAGGGCTCGGTCTGTGGTCACGGCGAGGGCTCGGTCTGTGTCATGGCGAGGGCTCCGTCTGTGGTCACGGCGAGGGCTCGGTCTGTGGTCACGGCAATGGCACGGTCTGAGTCGCGGCGAGGACTCGGTCTATGTCACGGCGACGGCTCTGTCTATGGTCACGGCGAGGGCTCAGTCTGTGGTCACGGCGAGGGCTCTGTCTGTGTCCCGGCGAGTGCTCGGTCCGTGTCGTGAGTCTGGTGATGCGGCAAGGGCTCTGCCTGTGTCGCGGCGAGGACTCGGCCTGTGTCGCGGTGAGGGCTCAGCCTGTGTCGCGGCGAGGGCTCGGCCTGTGTCGCGGCATGGGCTCGGCCTGTGTGGCTGCGAGTACTCAGTCTGTGTCACGGCGACGGCTCGATCTGTGTCGTGCCGAGGGTTCGGTCTGTGTCGCGGCGAGGGCTCGGAATGTGTCGCGTCGAGGGCTCGGTCTGTGTCACGGCGAGGGCTCGGCCTGCGTCACGGTGAGGGCTCAGCCTTTGTCACGGCGAGGGCTAGGCATGTGTCGCGGCGAGGGCTCGGTCTGTATCACAGCGAGGGCTCGGTCTGTATCGCGGCGAGGGCTCGGTCTGTTTCGCAGCGAGGGCTCGGTCTGTGGTCACGGCGAGGGCTCGATCTGTGTCGCAGTGAGGGCTCAGTCTGTGGTCACGGAGAGGGCTCGGTCTGAGTCGCGGCGAGGGCTCGGTCTGAGTCGCGGCGAGGGCTCGGTCTGTGTCACAGCGAGGGTTCGGTCTGTGTCGCGAGTCCTGTGACGCGGCGAGGGCTCAGCCTGTGTCACGGCGAGCGCTTGCTCTGTATCTCACCGAGAGCTCGGTCTGTGTCGTGGCGAGGGCTCGGTCTGTGTGGGGGCGAGTCCTCGGCCTGTGTCAAGGCGAGGGCTCGACATGTGTCACAGCGAGGGCTCGGTCTGTGGTCACGGTGAGGGTTCGGTCTGTGTTGCGGCGAGGGCTCGTAATGTGTCGCGGCGATGGCTCGGTCTGTGTCACGGCGAGGGCTCTGTCTATGGTCATGGCGAGGGCTCGGTCTGTGGTCACGGCGAGGGCTCTGTCTGTGTCCCGGCGAGGGCTCGGTCTGTGTCGTGAGTCCAGTGATGCAGCGAGGGCTCTGCCTGTGTCGCGGCGAGGACTCGGCCTGTGTCGCGGCGAGATCTCGGCCTGTGTCACGGCGTGGGCTCGGCCTATGTCGCTGCGAGGTCTCGGTCTGTGTCACGGTGAGGGCTCGGTCTGTGTCGCGGCGAGGGCTCGGAATGTGTCGCGTCGAGGGCTCGGTCTGTGTCACGACGAGGGCTCGGCCTGTGTTGCGGCGAGGGCACGCTCTGTGGTCACGGCGAGGGCTCAATCTGTGTCGCGGTGAGGGCTCAGTCTGTGGTCACGGAGAGGGCTCGGTCTGAGTCGCGGCGAGGGCTCGGTCTGTGTCATGACGTGGGCTCCATCTGTGGACACGGCGAGGGCTCGGTCAGTGGTCACGGCGATGGCTCGGTCTGTGTCACGGCGAGGGCTCGGTCTGCATCGTGGCAAGGGCTCGGTATCTGTCGCTACGAGGGCTCGGTCTGTGTTGCAGCGAGGGCTCGGTCCATGTCATGGTGAGGGCTCCGGTTCTGTCGCTGCCATGGCTCTGTCTGTGTCCCGGCGACGGCTCGGTCTGTGTCACGAGCCCTGTGATGTGGCGAGGGCTCGGCCTGTGTCCCGGCGTGGGCTCGGTCTCTGTCGCACCGAGGGCTCGGCATGTGTTGCGGCGAGGGCTCGGCCTGTGTCGCGGCGAGCGTTCTGTCTGTGTCATGGCGAGGGCTCGGAATGTGGTGCGGCGAGGGCTTGGACTGTGTCGCGGCGAGTGCTCAGCCTGTGTCGCAGTGAGGGCTCAGCCTGTGTCACGGCGAGGGCTAGGTCTGTGTCGCGGCGACGTCTCAGTCTGTGGTCACGGCGAGGGCTCGATCTGTGTCGCGGTGAGGGCTCGGTCTGTGGTCACGGCGAGGGCTCGGTCTGTGTCACGGCAAGGGCTCGGCCTCTGTCGTGGCGAGGGCTAGGTCTGTGTCACGGCAACGGCTCGGTCTGTGGTCACAGCGAGGGCTCGATCTGTGCCGCGGCGAGGGCTCGGTCCGTGTCACGGCGAGAGCTCGGTCTGTGGTCACGGCGATGGCTCTGTCTGTGTCACGGCGAGGGCTCTGTCTATGGTCACGGCGAGGGCTCGGTCTGTGGTCACGGCGAGGGCTCTGTCTGTGTCCCGGCGAGGGCTCAGCCTGTGTCGTGAGTCTGGTGATGCGGCAAGGGCTCTGCCTGTGTCGCAGCGAGGATTCAGCCTGTGTCGCGGCGAGGGCTCAGCCTGTGTCGTGGCGAGGGCTCGGCCTGTGTCGCGGCATGGGCTCGGCCTGTGTGGCTGCGAGGTCTCGGTCTGTGTCACGGCGAGGGCTCGGTCTGTGGTCACGGCGAGGGCACGGTCTGAGTCGCGGCGAGGGCTCGGTCTGTGTCACGGCAAGGGCTCAGTCTGTGGTCACGGCGAGGGCTCGGTCTGTGTCATGGCGAGGGCTCCGTCTGTGGTCACGGCGAGGGCTCGGCCTGTGGTCACGGCAAGGGCTCGGTCTGTGTCACGGCGAGGGCTCGGTCTGTGTCGCTACGAGGGCTCAGTCTGTGTCGCAGTGAGGGCTCGGTTTGTGTCATGGCGAAGGCTCGGTCCATGTCACGGTGAGGGCTCGGTATCTGTCACTGCCATGGCTCTGTCTGTGTCCCGGCGAGGGCTCGATCTGTGCCGCGGCGAGGGCTCGGTCCGTGTCATGGCGAGGGCTCGGTCTGTGGTCACGGCGATGGCTCTGTCTGTGTCACGGCGAGGGCTCTGTCTATGGTCAGGGTGAGGGCTCGGTCTGTGGTCACGGCGAGGGCTCGGTCTGTGTCGTGAGTCTGGTGATGCGGCAAGGGCTCTGCCTGTGTCGTGGCGAGGACTCGGCCTGTGTCGCGGCGAGGGCCCGGCCTGTGTCGCGGCGAGGGCTCGGCCTGTGTCATGGCATGGGCTCGGCCTGTGTGGCTGCAAGGTCTCGGTCTGTGTCATGGCGAGGGCTCGGTCTGTGGTCACGGCGAGGGCACGGTCTGAGTCGCGGCGAGGGCTCGGTCTGTGTCACGGTGAGGGCTCGGTCTGTGTCATGGCGAGGGCTCCGTCTGTGGTCACGGCGAGGGCTCGGTCTGTGGTCACGGCGAGGGCTCGGTCTGTGTCACGGCGAGGGCTCGGTCTGTGTCGCTATGAGGGCTCGGTCTGTGTCGCAGTGAGGGCTCGGTTTGTGTCACGGCGAGGGCTCGGTCCATGTCACGGTGAGGGCTTGGTATCTGTCGCTGCCGTGGCTCTGTCTGTGTCCCGGCGAGGGCTCGGTCTGTGATGCGAGCCCTGTGACGCGGTGAGGGCTCGGCCTGTGTCACGGCGAGGGCTTGCTCTGTGTCTCGCCGAGGGCTCGGTCTGTGTTGTGGCGAGGGCTCGGTCTGTGTGGGTGCGAGGGCTCGGAATGTGTCACGGCGAGGGCTCAGCCTGTGTCACGGCGAGGGCTAGGTCTGTGTCGCGGCGACGGCTCGGTCTGTGTTCACGGTGAGGGCTCGATCTGTGTCGCGGTGAGGGCTCAGTCTGTGGTGACGGAGAGGGCTCGGTCTGAGTCGCGGCGAGGGCTCGGTCTGTGTCATGGCGTGGGCTCCATCTGTGGACACGGCGAGGGCTCGGTCAGTGGTCACGGCGATGGCTCGTTCTGTGTCACGGCGAGGGCTCGGTCTGCATCGCGGCAAGCGCTCGGTATCTGTCGCTACGAGGGCTTGGTCTGTGTCCCGGCGAGGGCTCGGTTTGTGTCGCGAGCCCTGTGACGCGGCGAGGGCTCGGCCTGTGTCGCGGCGTGGGCTCGGTCTCTGTCGTGCCGAGGGCTCGGCATGTGTTGCGGCGAGGGCTCGGCCTGTGTGGCTGCGAGGTCTCGGTCTGTGGCACGGTGAGGGCTCGGTCTGTGGTCACGGCGAGGGCTCGGTCTGAGTCACGGCGATGACTCGGTCTATGTCACGGCGACGGCTCTGTCTATGGTCACGGTGAGGGCTCGGTCTGTGGTCACGGCGAGGGCTCTGTCTGTGTCCCGACGAGGGCTCGGTCTGTGTCGTGAGTCTGGTGATGCGGCAAGGGCTCTGCCTGTATCGCGGCGAGGACTCGGCCTGTGTCGCGGCGAGGGCTCGGCCTGTGTCGCGGCGAGGGCTCGGCCTGTGTTGCAGCGTGGGCTCGGCCTGTGTGGCTGCGAGGTCTCGGTCTGTGTCACGGCGAGGGCTCGATCTGTGTCGCGCCGAGGGCTCGGTCTGTTTCGCGGTGAGGGCTCAGTCTGTGGTCACGGAGAGGGCTCGGTCTGAGTCGTGGCAAGGGCTCGGTCTGTGTCACGGCGAGGGCTCGGTCTGTGTCGCGAGTCCTGTGACGTGGCGAGGGCTCAGCCTGTGTCACGGCGAGCGCTTGCTCTGTGTCTCGCCGAGAGCTCGGTCTGTGTCATGGCGAGGGCTCGGTCTGTGTGGGGGTGAGTGCTCGGCCTGTGTCACGGCGAGGGCTCGACATGTGTCACAGCGGGGGCTCGGTCTGTGGTCATGGTGAGGGTTCGGTCTGTGTTGCGGCAAGGGCTCGGAATGTGTCGTGGTGATGGCTCGGTCTGTGTCACGGCGAGGGCTCTGTCTATGGTCACGGTGAGGGCTCGGTCTGTGGTCACGGCGAGGGCTCTGTCTGTGTCCTGGCGAGGGCTCGGTCTGTGTCGTGAGTCCAGTGATGCGGCGAGGGCTCTGCCTGTGTCGCGGCGAGGACTCGGCCTGTGTCGCGGCGAGATCTCAGCCTGTGTCGCGGCGTGGGCTCGGCCTATGTCGCTGCGAGGTCTTGGTCTGTTTCACGGCGAGGGCTCGATCAGTGTCGCGCCGAGGGTTCGGTCTGTGTCGTGGCGAGGGCTCGGAATGTGTCGCGTCGAGGGCTCGGTCTTTGTCACGGTGAGGGCTCGGCCTGTGTTGCGGCGAGGGCTCAGTCTGTGGTCACGGAGAGGGCTCGGTCTGAGTCGCGGAGAGGGCTCGGTCTGAGTCGCGGCGAGGGTTCGGTCTGTGTCACGGCGAGGGCTCGGTCTGTGGTCACGGCGAGGGCTCGGCCTGTGTCACAGCAAGGGCTCCGTCTGTGGTCACGGCGAGGGCATTGTCTGTGTCACATCGAGGGCTCCGTCTGTGGTCACGGTGAGGGCTCGGTATCTGTCGCAGCCAGGGCTCAGTCTGTGTCCCGGCGAGGGCTCAGTCTGTGTCGCGAGTCCTGTGACGCAGCGAGGGCTCGGCCTGTGTCACGGCGAGGGCTTCCTCTGTGTCGCAGCAAGGGCTCGGTCTGTGTCGTGGCGAGGGCTCGGTCTGCGTGGGGGCGAGTGCTCGGCCTGTGTCGCGGCGAGGGCTCAACTTGTGTCACGGCGAGGACTCGGTCTGTGGTCACGGCGAGGGCTCGGTCTGTGTCATGGCAAGGGCTCCATCTGTGGTCACGGCGAGGGCTCGGTCTGTGGTCACGGCGAGGGCTCGGTCTGTGTCACGGCGAGGGCTCGGTCTGTGTCGCTACGAGGGCTCGGTCTGTGTCGCAGTGAGGGCTCGGTTTGTGTCACGGCGAAGGCTCGGTCCATGTCACGGTGAGGGCTCGGTATCTGTCGCTGCCGTGGCTCTGTCTGTGTCCCGGCGAGGGCTCGGTCTGTCATGCGAGCCCTGTGACGCGGCGAGGGCTCGGCCTGTGTCACGGCGAGGGCTTGCTCTGTATCTCGCCAAGGGCTCGGTCTGTGTTGTGGCGAGGGCTCGGTCTGTGTGGGGGCGAGGGCTCGGAATATGTCACGGCGAGGGCTCAGCCTGTGTCGTGGCGAGGGCTAGGTCTGTGTCACGGCGACGGCTCGGTCTGTGTTCACGGCGAGGGCTCGATCTGTGTCATGGCGAGGGCTCGGTCTGTGGTCACGGCGAGGGCTCGGTCTGTGTCATGGCGAGGGCTCCGTCTGTGGTCACGGCGAGGGCTCGGTCTGTGGTCACGGCGAGGGCTCGGTCTGTGTCACGGCGAGGGCTCGGTCTGTGTTGCTACGAGGGCTCGGTCTGTGTCGCAGTGAGGGCTCGGTTTGTGTCACGGCGAAGGCTCGGTCCATGTCACGGTGAGGGCTCGGTATCTGTCGCTGCCGCGGCTCTGTCTGTGTCCCGGCGAGGGCTCGGTCTGTCATGCGAGCCCTGTGATGCGGCGAGGGCTCGGCCTGTGTCACAGCGAGGGCTTGCTCTGTGTCTCGCCAAGGGCTCGGTCTGTGTTGTGGCGAGGGCTCGGTCTGTGTGGGGGCGAGGGCTAGGCCTGTGTCGCGGCGACGGCTCGGTCTGTCTTCACGGCGAGGGCTCGATCTGTGTCATGGCGAGGGCTCGGTCTGTGGTCACGGCGAGGGCTTGGTCTGTGTCACGGCGATGGCTCGGTCTGTGTCGCGAGTCCTGTGACGCGGCGAGGGCTCGGCCTGTGTCACGGCGAGAGCTTGCTCTGTGTCTCGCCGAAGCTCGGTCTGTGTCGTTGCGAGGGCTTGGTCTGTGTGGGGGCGAGTGCTCGGCCTGTGTCACGGCAAGGGCTCGGTCTGTAGTCACGGTGAGGGTTCAGTCTGTGCCGCGGCGAGGGCTCGGAATGTGTCGCGGCAAGGGCTCGGCCTGTGTCGCGGCGAGGGCTAGGTCTGTGTCATGGTGACGGCTCGGTCTGTGGTCACGGCGAGGGCTCGATCTGTGTTGCGGTGAGGGCTCGGTCTGTGGTGACGGAGAGGGCTCGGTCTGAGTCGCGGCGAGGGCTCGGTCTGTGTCATGGTGTGGGCTCCATCTGTGGACACGGCGAGGGCTCGGTCAGTGGTCACGGCGATGGCTCGTTCTGTGTCACGGCGAGGGCTCGGTCTGCATCGTGGCAAGGGCTCGGTATCTGTCGCTACGAGGGCTTGGTCTGTGTCGCAGCGAGGGCTCGGTCTGTGTCACGGCGAGGGCTAGGTCCATGTCACGGTGAGGGCTCCGTATCTGTCGCTGCCATGGCTCTGTCTGTGTCCCGGCGAGGGCTCGGTTTGTGTCGCGAGTCCTGTGACGCGGCGAGGGCTCGGCCTGTGTCGCGGCGTGGGCTCGGTCTCTGTCGTGCCGAGGGCTCGGCATGTGTTGTGGCGAGGGCTCGGCCTGTGTGGCTGTGAGGTCTCGGTCTGTGTCACGGTGAGGGCTCGGTCTGTGGTCACGGCGAGGGCACGGTCTGAGTCACGGCGAGGACTCGGTCTATGTCACGGCGACGGCTCTGTCTATGGTCACGGTGAGGGCTCGGTCTGTGGTCACGGCGAGGGCTCTGTCTGTGTCCCGGCGAGGGCTCGGTCTGTGTCATCAGTCTGGTGATGCGGCAAGGGCTCTGCCTGTGTCGCGGCGAGGACTCGGCCTGTGTCGCGGCGAGGGCTCGGCCTGTGTCGTGGCGAGGGCTCGGCCTGTGTCGCGGGGAGGGCTCGGCCTCTGTCGCGGCGAGGGCTAGGCATGTGTCGCGGCGAGTGCTCGGTCTGTATCGCAGCGAGGGCTCGGACTGTTTCGCGGCGAGGGCTCGGTCTTTATCGCAGCGAGGGCTCGGTCTGTATCACGGCGAGGGCTCGGTCTGTTTCGCAGTGAGGGCTCAGTCTGTGGTCACGGAGAGGGCTCGGTCTGTGTCGCGAGTCCTGTGACGTGGCGAGGGCTCAGCCTGTGTCACGGCGAGCGCTTGCTCTGTGTCTCGCCGAGAGCTCGGTCTGTGTCGTGGCGAGGGCTCGGTCTGTGTGGGGGCGAGTCGTCGGCCTGTGTCACGGCGAGGGCTCGACATGTGTCACAGCGAGGGCTCGGTCTGTGGTCATGGTGAGGGTTTGGTCTGTGTTGCGGCGAGGGCTCGGAATGTGTCGCGGCGATGGCTCGGTCTGTGTCACGGCGAGGGCTCTGTCTATGGTCACGGCGAGGGCTCGGTCTGTGGTCACGGCGAGGGCTCTGTCTGTGTCCCGGCGAGGGCTCGGTCTGTGTCGTGAGTCCAGTGATGTGGCGAGGGCTCTGCCTGTGTCGCGGCGAGGACTCGGCCTGTGTCGTGGCGAGATCTCAGCCTGTGTCGTGGCGTGGGCTCGGCCTATGTTGCTGCGAGGTCTCGGTCTGTTTCACGGCGAGGGCTCGATCAGTGTCGCGCCGAGGGTTCGGTCTGTGTCACGGCGAGGGCTCGGAATGTGTCGCGTCGAGGGCTCGGTCTGTGTCACGGTGAGGGCTCGGCCTGTGTCGCGGCGAGATCTCAGCCTGTGTCGCGGCGTGGGCTCGGCCTATGTCGCTGCGAGGTCTCGGTCTGTTTCACGGCGAGGGCTCGATCAGTGTCGCGCCGAGGGTTCGGTCTGTGTCGCGGCGAGGGCTCGGAATGTGTCGCGTCGAGGGCTCGGTCTGTGTCACGGTGAGGGCTCGGCCTGTGTTGCGGCGAGGGCTCAGTCTGTGGTCACGGAGAGGGCTCGGTCTGAGTCGCGGAGAGGGCTCGGTCTGAGTCGCGGCGAGGGTTCGGTCTGTGTCACGGCGAGGGCTCGGTCTGTGGTCACGGCGAGGGCTCGGCCTGTGTCACAGCAAGGGCTCCGTCTGTGGTCATGGCGAGGGCATGGTCTGTGTCACATCGAGGGCTCCGTCTGTGGTCACGGTGAGGGCTCGGTATCTGTCGCAGCCAGGGCTCAGTCTGTGTCCCGGCGAGGGCTCAGTCTGTGTCGCGAGTCCTGTGACGCAGCGAGGGCTCGGCCTGTGTCACGGCGAGGGCTTCCTCTGTGTCTCACCGAGGGCTCGGTCTGTGTCGTGGTGAGGGCTCGGTCTGCGTGGGGGCGAGTGCTCGGCCTGTGTCGCGGCGAGGGCTCAACTTGTGTCACGGCGAGGACTCGGTCTGTGGTCACGGCGAGGGCTCGGTCTGTGTCATGGCAAGGGCTCCATCTGTGGTCACGGCGAGGGCTCGGTCTGTGGTCACGGCGAGGGCTCGGTCTGTGTCACGGCGAGGGCTCGGTCTGTGTCGCTACGAGGGCTCGGTCTGTGTCGCAGTGAGGGCTCGGTTTGTGTCACGGCGAAGGCTCGGTCCATGTCACGGTGAGGGCTCGGTATCTGTCGCTGCCGTGGCTCTGTCTGTGTCCCGGCGAGGGCTCGGTCTGTCATGCGAGCCCTGTGACGCGGCGAGGGCTCGGCCTGTGTCACGGCGAGGGCTTGCTCTGTATCTCGCCAAGGGCTCGGTCTGTGTTGTGGCGAGGGCTCGGTCTGTGTGGGGGCGAGGGCTCGGAATATGTCGCGGCGAGGGCTCAGCCTGTGTCGTGGCGAGGGCTAGGTCTATGTCACGGCGACGGCTCGGTCTGTGTTCACGGCGAGGGCTCGATCTGTGTCATGGCGAGGGCTCGGTCTGTGGTCACGGCGAGGGCTCGGTCTGTGTCATGGCGAGGGCTCCATCTGTGGTCACGGCGAGGGCTCGGTCTGTGGTCACGGCGAGGGCTCGGTCTGTGTCACGGCGAGGGCTCGGTCTGTGTCGCTACGAGGGCTCGGTCTGTGTCGCAGTGAGGGCTCGGTTTGTGTCACGGCGAAGGCTCGGTCCATGTCACGGTGAGGGCTCGGTATCTGTCGCTGCCGCGGCTCTGTCTGTGTCCCGGCGAGGGCTCGGTCTGTCATGCGAGCCCTGTGATGCGGCGAGGGCTCGGCCTGTGTCACAGCGAGGGCTTGCTCTGTGTCTCGCCAAGGGCTCGGTCTGTGTTGTGGCGAGGGCTCGGTCTGTGTGGGGGCGAGGGCTAGGCCTGTGTCGCGGCGACGGCTCGGTCTGTCTTCACGGCGAGGGCTCGATCTGTGTCGCGGCGAGGGCTCAGTCTGTGGTCACGGCGAGGGCTCAGTCTGTGTCACGGCGAGGGATCGGCCTGTGTCGCGGCGAGGGCTAGGTCTGTGTCATGGCGAGGGCTCGGTCTGTGTCGCTACGAGGGCTCGGTCTGTGTCGCAGTGAGGGCTCGGTTTGTGTCACGGCGAAGGCTCGGTCCATGTCACGGTGAGGGCTCGGTATCTGTCGCTGCCGCGGCTCTGTCTGTGTCCCGGCGAGGGCTCGGTCTGTCATGCGAGCCCTGTGATGCGGCGAGGGCTCGGCCTGTGTCACAGCGAGGGCTTGCTCTGTGTCTCGCCAAGGGCTCGGTCTGTGTTGTGGCGAGGGCTCGGTCTGTGTGGGGGCGAGGGCTAGGCCTGTGTCGCGGCGACGGCTCGGTCTGTCTTCACGGCGAGGGCTCGATCTGTGTCATGGCGAGGGCTCGGTCTGTGGTCACGGCGAGGGCTTGGTCTGTGTCACGGCGATGGCTCGGTCTGTGTCGCGAGTCCTGTGACGCGGCGAGGGCTCGGCCTGTGTCACGGCGAGAGCTTGCTCTGTGTCTCGCCGAGAGCTCGGTCGGTGTCGTTGCGAGGGCTTGGTCTGTGTGGGGGCGAGTGCTCGGCCTGTGTCACGGCAAGGGCTCGGTCTGTAGTCACGGTGAGGGTTCAGTCTGTGCCGCGGCGAGGGCTCGGAATGTGTCGCGGCAAGGGCTCGGCCTGTGTCGCGGCGAGGGCTAGGTCTGTGTCACGGTGACGGCTCGGTCTGTGGTCACGGCGAGGGCTCGATCTGTGTTGCGGTGAGGGCTCAGTCTGTGGTGACGGAGAGGGCTCGGTCTGAGTCGCGGCGAGGGCTCGGTCTGTGGTGACGGAGAGTGCTCGGTCTGAGTCGCGGCGAGGGCTCGGTCTGTGTCATGGCGTGGGCTCCATCTGTGGACACGGCGAGGGCTCGGTCAGTGGTCACGGCGATGGCTCGTTCTGTGTCACGGCGAGGGCTCGGTCTGCATCGCGGCAAGGGCTCGGTATCTGTTGCTACGAGGGCTTGGTCTGTGTCGCAGCGAGGGCTCGGTCTGTGTCACGGCGAGGGCTAGTTCCATGTCACGGTGAGGGCTCCGTATCTGTCGCTGCCATGGCTCTGTCTGTGTCCCGGCGAGGGCTCGGTTTGTGTCACGAGTCCTGTGACGCGGCGAGGGCTCGGCCTGTGTCGCGGCGTGGGCTCGGTCTCTGTCATGCCGAGGGCTCGGCATGTGTTGCGGCGAGGGCTCGGCCTGTGTGGCTGTGAGGTCTCGGTCTGTGTCACGGTGAGGGCTCGGTCTGTGGTCACGGCGAGGGCACGGTCTGAGTCACGGCGAGGACTCGGTCTATGTCATGGCGACGGCTCTGTCTATGGTCACGGTGAGGGCTCGGTCTGTGGTCACGGCGAGGGCTCTGTCTGTGTCCCGGCGAGGGCTCGGTCTGTGTCGTCAGTCTGGTGATGCGGCAAGGGCTCTGCCTGTGTCGCAGCGAGGACTCGGCCTGTGTCGCGGCGAGGGCTCGGCCTGTGTCGTGGCGAGGGCTCGGCCTGTGTCGCGGCGTGGGCTCGGCCTGTGTGGCTGCAAGGTCTCGGTCTGTGTCACGGCGAGGGCTCGATCTGTGTGGCTGCAAGGTCTCGGTCTGTGTCACGGCGAGGGCTCGGCCTGTGTCGCGGCGTGGGCTCGGCCTGTGTGGCTGCAAGGTCTCGGTCTGTGTCACGGCGAGGGCTCGGCCTGTGTCGCGGCGAGGGCTCGGCCTCTGTCGCGGTGAGGGCTAGGCATGTGTCGCGGCGAGGGCTCGGTCTGTATCGCAGCGAGGGCTCGGACTGTTTTGCGGCGAGGGCTCGGTCTGTATCGCGGCGAGGGCTCGGTCTGTATCACGGCGAGGGCTCGGTCTGTTTCGCAGTGAGGGCTCAGTCTGTGGTCACGGAGAGGGCTCGGTCTGTGTCGCGAGTCCTGTGACGTGGCGAGGGCTCAGCCTGTGTCACGGCGAGCGCTTGCTCTGTGTCTCGCCGAGAGCTCGGTCTGTGTCGTGGCGAGGGCTCGGTCTGTGTGGGGGCGAGTCGTCGGCCTGTGTCACGGCGAGGGCTCGACATGTGTCACAGCGAGGGCTCGGTCTGTGGTCATGGTGAGGGTTCGGTCTGTGTTGCGGCGAGGGCTCGGAATGTGTCGCGGCGATGGCTCGGTCTGTGTCACGGCGAGGGCTCTGTCTATGGTCACGGCGAGGGCTCGGTCTGTGGTCACGGCGAGGGCTCTGTCTGTGTCCCGGCGAGGGCTCGGTCTGTGTCGTGAGTCCAGTGATGCGGCGAGGGCTCTGCCTGTGTCGCGGCGAGGACTCGGCCTGTGTCGTGGCGAGATCTCAGCCTGTGTCGCGGCGTGGGCTCGGCCTATGTTGCTGCGAGGTCTCGGTCTGTTTCACGGCGAGGGCTCGATCAGTGTCGCGCCGAGGGTTCGGTCTGTGTCACGGCGAGGGCTCGGAATGTGTCGCGTCGAGGGCTCGGTCTGTGTCACGGTGAGGGCTCGGCCTGTGTTGCAGTGAGGGCTCGGCCTGTGTCGCGGCGAGGGCTCAGCCTCTGTCGCGGCGAGGGCTAGGCATGTGTCGCGGCGAGGGTTCGGTCTGTGGTCACGGAGAGGGCTCGGTCTGAGTTGCGGTGAGGGTTCGGTCTGTGGTCATGGTGAGGGCATGGTCTGTGTCACATCGAGGGCTCTGTCTGTGGTCACAGTGAGGGCTCGGTATCTGTCGCAGCCAGGGCTCAGTCTGTGTCCCGGCGAGGGCTCAGTCTGTGTCGCGAGTCCTGTGACGCGGCGAGGGCTCGGCCTGTGTCACGGCGAGGGCTTCCTCTGTGTCTCACCGAGGGCTCGGTCTGTGTCGTGGCGAGGGCTCGGTCTGCGTGGGGGCGAGTGCTCGGCCTGTGTCGCGGCGAGGGCTCGACTTGTGTCACGGCAAGGGCTCGGTCAGTGGTCACGGTGTGGGTTCGGTCTCTGTCACGGCGAGGGCTCAGAATGTGTCACGGCGAGGGCTCGGCCTGTGTCGCGGTGAGGGCTAGGTCTGTGTCATGACGAAGGCTCGGTCTGTGGTCACGGCGAGGGCTCAATCTGTGTTGTGGCGAGGTCTCGGTCTGTGGTCACGGCGAGGGCTCGGTCTGTGGTCACAGCGAGGGCTCGGTCTGTGTCACGGCGAGGGCTCGGTCTGTGGTCACGGCGATGGCTTGGTCTGTGTCACGGCGAGGGCTCGGTCTATGATCACGGCGAGGGCTCGGTCTGTGGTCACGGCGAGGGCTCTGTCTGTGTCCCGGTGAGGGCTCGGTCTGTGTCGTGTGTCCTGTGAACAGGAGAGGGCTCTGCCTGTGTCCCGGCGATGACTCGTTCTGTGTCACGGCGAGGGCGCGGTCTGTGTCGCGGCGTGGGCTCGACTTGAGTCTCGGCGAGGGCTCAGCCTGTGTCGCGGCGACGGCTCGGCCTGTGTCGCGGCGACGGTTCGGTCTGTGTCGCGGCGAGGGCTCGGTCTGTGTCGCGTCGAGGGCTCGGTCTGTGTCGCGGCGAGGGCTCGGCCTGTGTCGCGGCAACGGCACAGCCTCTGTCGCGGCGAGGGCTCGGCCTCTGTCGCGGCGAGGGCTAGGCATGTGTCGCGGCGAGGGCTCGGTCTGTGTCGCGGCGAGGGCTCGGTCTGTGTCGCGGCGAGGGCTCGGTCTGTGGTCACGGCGAGGGCTCGATCTGTGTCGCGGTGAAGGCTCAGTCTGTGGTCACGGAGAGGGCTCGGTCTGAGTCATGGCGAAGGCTCGGTCTGTGTCACGGCGAGGGCTCGGTCTGTGGTCACGGCGAGGGCTCGGTCTGTGTCATGGCAAGGGCACCGTCTGTGGACACAGCGAGGGCTCGGTCTGTGGTCACAGCGAGGGCTCGGTCTGTGTCACGGCGAGGGCTCGGTCTGTGTCGCGGCAAGGGCTCGGTATCTGTCGCTACGAGGGCTCAGTCTCTGTCGCAGCGAGGGCTCGGTCTGTGTCACGGCAAGGGCTCAGTCCATGTCACGGTGAGGGCTCGGTATCTGTCGTAAGCCATGGCTCTGTCTGTGTCCCGGCGAGGGTTCTGTCTGTGTCGCGAGCCCTGTGATGCGGCGAGGGCTCGGCCTGTTTCGAGGCGAGCATTCTGTCTGTGTCACGGCGAGGGCTCAGAATGTGGTGCGGCGAGGGCTTGGACTGTGTCGCGGCGAGTGCTCAGCCTGTGTCACGGTGAGGGCTCGGTCTGTGTTGCGGCGACGTCTCGGTCTGTGGTCACGGCGAGGGCTCGATCTGTGTCGCGGCGAGGGCTCAGTCTGTGGTCACGGCGAGGGCTCAGTCTGTGTCACGGCGAGGGATCGGCCTGTGTCGCGGCGAGGGCTAGGTCTGTGTCACGGCGAGGGCTCGGTCTGTGTCGCTACGAGGGCTCGGTCTGTGTCGCAGTGAGGGCTCGGTTTGTGTCACGGCGAAGGCTCGGTCCATGTCACGGTGAGGGCTCGGTATCTGTCGCTGCCGCGGCTCTGTCTGTGTCCCGGCGAGGGCTCGGTCTGTCATGCGAGCCCTGTGATGCGGCGAGGGCTCGGCCTGTGTCACAGCGAGGGCTTGCTCTGTGTCTCGCCAAGGGCTCGGTCTGTGTTGTGGCGAGGGCTCGGTCTGTGTGGGGGCGAGGGCTAGGCCTGTGTCGCGGCGACAGCTCGGTCTGTCTTCACGGCGAGGGCTCGATCTGTGTCATGGCGAGGGCTCGGTCTGTGGTCACGGCGAGGGCTTGGTCTGTGTCACGGCGATGGCTCGGTCTGTGTCGCGAGTCCTGTGACGCGGCGAGGGCTCGGCCTGTGTCACGGCGAGAGCTTGCTCTGTGTCTCGCCGAGAGCTCGGTCGGTGTCGTTGCGAGGGCTTGGTCTGTGTGGGGGCGAGTGCTCGGCCTGTGTCACGGCAAGGGCTCGGTCTGTAGTCACGGTGAGGGTTCAGTCTGTGCCGCGGCGAGGGCTCGGAATGTGTCGCGGCAAGGGCTCGGCCTGTGTCGCGGCGAGGGCTAGGTCTGTGTCACGGTGACGGCTCGGTCTGTGGTCACGGCGAGGGCTCGATCTGTGTTGCGGTGAGGGCTCAGTCTGTGGTGACGGAGAGGGCTCGGTCTGAGTCACGGCGAGGGCTCGGTCTGTGGTGACGGAGAGGGCTCGGTCTGAGTCGCGGCGAGGGCTCGGTCTGTGTCATGGCGTGGGCTCCATCTGTGGACACGGCGAGGGCTCGGTCAGTGGTCACGGCGATGGCTCGTTCTGTGTCACGGCGAGGGCTCGGTCTGCATCGCGGCAAGGGCTCGGTATCTGTCGCTACGAGGGCTTGGTCTGTGTCGCAGCGAGGGCTCGGTCTGTGTCACGGCGAGGGCTAGTTCCATGTCACGGTGAGGGCTCCGTATCTGTCGCTGCCATGGCTCTGTCTGTGTCCCGGCGAGGGCTCGGTTTGTGTCACGAGTCCTGTGACGCGGCGAGGGCTCGGCCTGTGTCGCGGCGTGGGCTCGGTCTCTGTCGTGCCGAGGGCTCGGCATGTGTTGCGGCGAGGGCTCGGCCTGTGTGGCTGTGAGGTCTCGGTCTGTGTCACGGTGAGGGCTCGGTCTGTGGTCACGGCGAGGGCACGGTCTGAGTCACGGCGAGGACTCGGTCTATGTCATGGCGAGGGCTCTGTCTATGGTCACGGTGAGGGCTCGGTCTGTGGTCACGGCGAGGGCTCTGTCTGTGTCCCGGCGAGGGCTCGGTCTGTGTCGTCAGTCTGGTGATGCGGCAAGGGCTCTGCCTGTGTCGCAGCGAGGACTCGGCCTGTGTCGCGGCGACGGCTCGGCCTGTGTCGTGGCGAGGGCTCGGCCTGTGTCGCGGCGTGGGCTCGGCCTGTGTGGCTGCAAGGTCTCGGTCTGTGTCATGGCGAGGGCTCGATCTGTGTCGCGCCGAGGGTTCGGTCTGTGTCGCGGCGAGCGCTCGGAATGTGTCGCGTCGAGGGCTCGGTCTGTGTCACGGCGAGGGCTCGGCCTGTGTCGCGGCGAGGGCTCGGCCTCTGTCGCGGTGAGGGCTAGGCATGTGTCGCGGCGAGGGCTCGGTCTGTATCGCAGCGAGGGCCCGGACTGTTTCGCGGCGAGGGCTCGGTCTGTGTCACGGCGAGGGCTCGGTCTGTGTCGCGGCAAGGGCTCGGTATCTGTCGCTACGAGGGCTCAGTCTCTGTCGCAGCGAGGGCTCGGTCTGTGTCACGGCAAGGGCTCAGTCCATGTCACGGTGAGGGCTCGGTATCTGTCGTAAGCCATGGCTCTGTCTGTGTCCCGGCGAGGGTTCTGTCTGTGTCGCGAGCCCTGTGATGCGGCGAGGGCTCGGCCTGTTTCGAGGCGAGCATTCTGTCTGTGTCACGGCGAGGGCTCAGAATGTGGTGCGGCGAGGGCTTGGACTGGGTCGCGGCGAGTGCTCAGCCTGTGTCACGGTGAGGGCTCGGTCTGTGTTGCGGCGACGTCTCGGTCTGTGGTCACGGCGAGGGCTCGATCTGTGTCGCGGCGAGGGCTCAGTCTGTGGTCACGGCGAGGGCTCAGTCTGTGTCACGGCGAGGGATCGGCCTGTGTCGCGGCGAGGGCTAGGTCTGTGTCACGGCAACGGCTCAGTCTGTGGTCACGGCGAGGGCTCGATCTGTGCCACGGTGAGGGCTCGGTCCGTGTCACGGCGAGGGCTCGGTCTGTGGTCACGGCGATGGCTCGGTCTGTGTCACGGCGAGGGCTCTGTCTATGGTCACGGCGAGGGATCGGTCTGTGGTCACGGCGAGGGATCGGTCTGTGGTCACGGCGAGGGCACTGTCTGTGTCCCGGCGAGGGCTCGGTCTGTGTCGTGAGTCCGGTGATGCGGCGAGGGCTCTGCCTGTGTCGCGGTGAGGGCTCGGCCTGTGTCGCGGCGTGGGCTCGGCCTCTGTCGCTGCGAGGTCTCGGTCTGTGTCGCGGCGAGGGCTCGATCTGTGTCGCGCCGAGGGTTCGGTCTGTGTCGCGGCGAGGGCTCGGAAAGTGTCACGTCGAGGGCTCGGTCTGTGTCACGGCGAGGGCTCGGCCTGTGTTGTGGCGAGGGCTCGGCCTGTGTCGCGGCGAGGGCTCGGCCTCTGTCGCGGCGAGGGCTAGGCATGTGTCACGGTGAGGGCTCGGTCTGTGTCACAGCGAGGGCTCGGTCTGTGTCGCGGCGAGGGCTCGGTCTTTGGTCACGGCGAGGGCTAGATCTGTGTCGCAGTGAGGGCTCACTCTGTGGTCATGGAGAGAGCTCGGTCTGAGTCGCGGTGAGTGTTCGGTCTGTGTCACGGCGAGGGCTCGGTCTGTATTCACGGCGAGGGCTCGGTCTGTGTCACGGCGAGGCCTCGGCCTGTGTCGCGGCGAGGGCTAGGTCTGTATCACGGCAACGGCTCGGTCTGTGGTCACGGCGAGGGCTCGGTCTGTGGTCACGGCAATGGCTTGGTCTGTGTCACGGCGAGGGCTCGGTCTATGTTCACGGCGAGGGCTCGGTCTGTGGTCACGGCGAGGGCTCTGTCTGTGTCCCGGCAAGGGCTCGGTTGGGTCGTGAGTCCTGTGACGCGGCGAGGGCTCTGCCTGTGTCGCGGCAAGGACTCGTTCTGTGTCGCGGCGAGGGCTCGGTCTGTGTCGCGGCGAGGGCTCGACTTGTGTCACAGCGAGGGCTCGGCCTGTGTCGCGGCGATGGCTCGGCCTGTGTCACGGCGACGTTTCGGTCTGTGTCGCGGTGAGGGCTCGGTCTGTGTCGCGTCGAGGGCTCGGTCTGTGTCGCGGCGAGGGCTCGGCCTGTGTCACGGTGAGGGCTCAGCCTCTGTCGCAGCGAGGGCTCGGCCTCTGTCGTGGTGAGGGCTAGGCATGTGTAGCGGCAAGGGCTCGGTCTGTGTCACGGCGAGGGCTCGGTCTGTGTCGCGGCGAGGTCTCGGCCTGTGGTCACGGCGAGGGCTTGCTCTGTGTCATGGCGAGGGCTCCGTCTGTGGTCACAGCGAGAGCTCGGTCTGTGGTCACGGCGAGGGCTCGGTCTGTGACACGGCGAGGGCTCGGTCTGCGTTGCGGCAAGTGCTCAGTATCTGTCGCTACGAGGGCTCGGTCTGTGTCACAGTGAGGGCTCGGTTTGTGTCACGCCGAGGGCTCGGTCCATGTCACGGTGAGGGCTCGGTACCTGTCGCTGCCATGGCACTGTCTGTGTCCCGGCGAGGGCTCGGTCTGTGTCGCGAGACCTGTGACGCGGTGAGGGCTCGGCCTGTGTCACGGCGAGGGCTTGCTCTGTGTCTCGCCGAGGGCTCGGTCTGTGTTGTGGCGAGGGCTCGGTCTGTGTGGGGGCAAGGGCTCAGAATGTGTCGCGGCGAGGGCTCGGCCTGTGTCGCGGCGAGGGCTATGTCTGTGTCGCGGCGACGGCTCGGTCTGTGTTCACGGCGAGGGCTCGATCTGTGTCGTGGCGAGGGCTCGGTCTGTCGTCACGGCGAGTGCTCGGTCTGTGTCACGGCGAGGGCTCGTTCTGTGGTCACAGCGAGGGCTCGGTTCTTGTCACGGCGAGGGCTCGGTCTGTGGTCACGGCGATGGCTCGGTCTGTGTCACGGTGAGGGCTCGGTCTATGATCACGGTGAGGGCTCGGTCTCTGGTCACGGCAAGGGCTCTGTCTGTGTCCCGGCGAGGGCTCGGCCTGTGTCGCGGCGTGGGCTCAGTCTGTGTCACGCCGAGAGCTCGGTGTGTGTCAAGGCGATGGCTCAGTCTGTGTCACGGCGAGGACTCGGTCTATGTCGTGGCAAGGGCTCGGTAGCAGTCGCTGCGAGGGCTCGGTCTGTGTCACAGCGAGGGCTCGGTCTGTGTTCACAGCGAGGGCACGGCCTGTGTCACAGCGAGGGCTCGCCCTGTGTCGCGGCGAGGGCTCGGTCTCTGTCGCGCCGAGGGCTCAGCATGTGTCGCGGCGAGGGTTCTGTCTGTGTCACGGCAAGGGCTCGGAATATGGCACGGCGAGGGCTCAGACTGTGTCGCGGCGAGCGCACTGCCTGTGTCGTGGTGAGGGCTCGGACTGTGTCGCGGCGAGGGCTCGGTCTGTGGTCACGGCGAGGGCTCGGTCTGTGTCACGGCGAGGGCTCGGTCTGTGGTCACGGCGAGGGCTAGGTCTGTGTCACGGCGAGGGCTCGGTCTATGGTCACGGCGAGGGTTCGGTCTGTGTCGCGGCGAGGGCTCGGAATGTGTCACGGCGAGGGCTCGGCCTGTGTCGCGGCGAGGGCTAGGTCTGTGTCGCGGTGAGGGCTCGGTGTGTGGTCACGGCAAGGGCTCGGCCTGTGGTCACGGCGAGGGCTCTGTCTGTGTCCCGGCGAGGGCTCGGTCTTTGTCGTGAGTCCTGTGACGCGGCGAGGGCTTGGCCTGTGTCGCGGCGAGGACTCGGCCTGTTTCGCAGCGAGGGCTCTGCCTGTGTCCTGGCGAGGGCTCGCTATCTGTCACTGCGAGGGCTCGGTATGTGGTCACGGCGAGGGCTCGGTCTGTGGTGACGGCGAGGGCTCGGACTGTGCCGCGGCGAGGGCTCGGCCTGTGTCGCGGCGAGGGCTCGGTCCGTGGTCACGGCGAGGGCTCGGCCTGTGTTGCGGCGAGGGCTCGGTCTGTGTCACGCCGAGGGCTTGGTCTGTGTCGCGGCGAGGGCTTGGTCTGTGTCACGGCGAGGGCTCGGTCTGCGTCGCGGCAAGTGCTCAGTATCTGTCGCTACGAGGGCTCGGTCTGTGTCACAGTGAGGGCTCGGTTTGTGTCACGCCGAGGGCTCGGTCCATGTCACGGTGAGGGCTCGGTATCTGTCGCTGCCATGGCACTGTCTGTGTCCCGGCGAGGGCTCGGTCTGTGTCGCGAGCCCTGTGTCGCGGTGAGGGCTCGGCCTGTGTCACGGCGAGGGCTTGCTCTGTGTCTCGCCGAGGGCTCGGTCTGTGTTGTGGCGAGGGCTCGGTCTGTGTGGGGGCGAGGGCTCAGAATGTGTCGCGGCGAGGGCTCGGCCTGTGTCGCGGCGAGGGCTATGTCTGTGTCGCGGCGACGGCTCGGTCTGTGTTCACGGCGAGGGCTCGGACTGTGTCGCGGCGAGGGCTCGGTCTGCGGTCACGGCGAGGGCTCGGTCTGTGTCACGGCGAGGGCTCGGTCTGTGGTCACGGCGAGGGCTAGGTCTGTGTCACGGCGAGGGCTCGGTCTATGGTCACGGCGAGGGCTCGGTCTGTGGGCACGGTGAGGGCTCTGTCTGTGTCCCGGCGAGGGCTCGGCCTGTGTCGCGGCGTGGGCTCAGTCTGTGTCACGCCGAGAGCTCGGTGTGTGTCGAGGCGATGGCTCAGTCTGTGTCACGGCGAGGGCTCGGTCTGTGTCATGGCAAGGGCACCGTCTGTGGACACGGCGAGGGCTCGGTCTGTGGTCACGGCGAGGGCTCGGTCTGTGTCACGGCGAGGGCTCGGTCTGCGTCGCGGCAAGGGCTCGGTATCTGTCGCTACGAGGGCTCGGTCTCTGTCGCAGCGAGGGCTCGGTCTGTGTCACGGCGAGGGCTCAGTCCATGTCACGGTGAGGGCTCGGTATCTGTCGTAAGCCATGGCTCTGTCTGTGTCCCGGCGAGGGTTCTGTCTGTGTCGCGAGCCCTGTGATGCGGCGAGGGCTCGGCCTGTTTCGAGGCGAGCATTCTGTCTGTGTCACGGCGAGGGCTCAGAATGTGGTGCGGCGAGTGCTTGGACTGTGTCGCGGCGAGTGCTCAGCCTGTGTCACGGTGAGGGCTCGGTCTGTGTTGCGGCGACGTCTCGGTCTGTGGTCACGGCGAGGGCTCGATCTGTGTCGCGGCGAGGGCTCAGTCTGTGGTCACGGCGAGGGCTCAGTCTGTGTCACGGCGAGGGCTCGGTCTGTGGTCACGGCGAGGGCTCGGTCTGTGTCACGGCGAGGGCTCGGTCTGTGGTCACGGCGAGGGCTAGGTCTGTGTCACGGCGAGGGCTCGGTCTATGGTCATGGCGAGGGCTCGGTCTGTGGGCACGGTGAGGGCTCTGTCTGTGTCACGGCGTGGGCTCAGTCTGTGTCACGCCGAGAGCTCGGTGTGTGTCGAGGCGATGGCTCAGTCTGTGTCACGGCGAGGACTCGGTCTATGTCGTGGCAAGGGCTCGGTAGCAGTCGCTGCGAGTGCTCGGTCTGTGTCACAGCGAGGGCACGGCCTGTGTCACAGCGAGGGCTCGCCCTGTGTCGCGGTGAGGGCTCGGTCTCTGTCGCGCCGAGGGCTCAGCATGTGTCGCGGCGAGGGTTCTGTCTTTATCACGGCGAGGGCTCGGAATATGGCACGGCGAGGGCTCAGACTGTGTCACGGCGAGCGCACTGCCTGTGTCATGGTGAGGGCTCGGACTGTGTCGCGGCGAGGGCTCGGTCTGTGGTCACGGCGAGGGCTCGGTCTGTGGTCACGGCGAGGGCTCGGTCTGTGTCACGGCGAGGGCTCGGTCTGTGGTCACGGCGAGGGCTAGGTCTGTGTCACGGCGAGGGCTCGGTCTATGGTCACGGCGAGGGCTCGGTCTGTGGGCACGGTGAGGGCTCTGTCTGTGTCCCGGCGAGGGCTCGGTCTGTGTCGCGGTGAGGGCTCGGCCTGTGTCGCGGCGTGGGCTCTGTCTGTGTCGCGGCGAGGGCTTGCTCTGTGTCACGGCGAGGGCTTGGTCTGTGTCGCGGCAAGGGCTTGGTATCTGTCACTGCGAGGGCTCGGTCTGTGTCGCAGCGAGGGCTCGGTCTGTGTCACGGCGAGGGCTCGGTCCGTGTCACGGCGAGGTCTCGGTATCTGTCGCTGCCAGGGCTCTGTCTGTGTCCCGGCGAGGGCTCGGTCTGTGTCGTGAGTCCTGTGACGTGGTGAGGGCTCAGCCTGTGTCACGGCGAGGGCTTGCTCTGTGTCTCGGTGAGGGCTCGGTCTGTGTCGTGGCGAGGGCTCGGTCTGTGTAGGGGCGAGTGCTCGGCCTGTGTCGTGGCGAGGGCTCGACTTGTGTCACGGCGAGGGCTCGGTCTGTTGCCACGGCGAGGGTTCGGTCTGTGTCGCGGCGAGGTCTCGGAATGTGTCACGGCGAGGGCTCGGCCTGTGTCGCGGCGAGGGCTAGGTCTGTGTCGCGGTGAGGGCTCGGTGTGTGGTCACGGCAAGGGCTCGGCCTGTGGTCACGGCGAGGGCTCTGTCTGTGTCCCGGCGAGGGCTCGGTCTTTGTCGTGAGTCCTGTGATGCGGCGAGGGCTTGGCCTGTGTCGCGGCGAGGACTCGGCCTGTTTCGCAGCGAGGGCTCTGCCTGTGTCCTGGCGAGGGCTCGCTATCTGTCACTGCGAGGGCTCGGTATGTGGTCACGGCGAGGGCTCGGTCTGTGGTGACGGCGAGGGCTCGGACTGTGCCACGGCGAGGGCTCGGCCTGTGTCGCGGCGAGGGCTCGGTCCGTGGTCACGGCAAGGGCTCGGCCTGTGTTGCGGCGAGGGCTCGGTCTGTGTCACGCCGAGGGCTTGGTCTGTGTCGCGGCGAGGGCTTGGTCTGTGGTCACGGCGAGGGCTCGGTCTGTGGTCACGGCGAGGGCTCGGTCTGTGTCACAGCGAGGGCTCGGTCTGTGGTCACAGCGAGGGCTCGGTCCGTGTCACGGCGAGTGCTCGGTCTGTGGTCACGGCGATGGCTCGGTCTGTGGTCTGTGTCGCAGCGAGGTCTCGGTCTGTGTCACGCCAAGGGCTCGGTCTGTGTCGCGGCGAGGGCTCGGCCTGTGTCGCGGCGAGGTCTCGGTCTGTGTCATGCCAAGGGCTCGGTCTGTGTCGCGGCGAGGGTTCGGTCTGTGTCGCGGTGAGGGCTTGGTCTGCGGTCATGGCGAGGGCTCGGTCTGTGTCACGGCGAGGGCTCAGTCTGTGGTCACGGCGAGGGCTCGGTCTGTGTCACGGCGAGGGCTCCGTCTGTGGTCACGGCGAGGGCTCGATCTGTGTCGTGGCGAGGGCTCGGTCTGTCGTCACGGCGAGTGCTCGGTCTGTGTCACGGCGAGGGCTCGTTCTGTGGTCACAGCGAGGGCTCGGTCTGTGGTCACGGCGATGGCTCGGTCTGTGTCACGGTGAGGGCTCGGTCTATGATCACGGTGAGGGCTCGGCCTCTGGTCACGGCAAGGGCTCTGTCTGTGTCCCGGCGAGGGCTCGGCCTGTGTCGCGGCGTGGGCTCAGTCTGTGTCACGCCGAGAGCTCGGTGTGTGTCGAGGCGATGGCTCAGTCTGTGTCACGGCGAGGACTCGGTCTATGTCGTGGCAAGGGCTCGGTAGCAGTCGCTGCGAGGGCTCGGTCTGTGTCACAGCGAGGGCTCGGTCTGTGTTCACAGCGAGGGCACGGCCTGTGTCACAGCGAGGGCTCGCCCTGTGTCACGGCGAGGGCTCGGTCTCTGTCGCGCCGAGGGCTCAGCATGTGTCGCGGCGAGAGTTCTGTCTGTGTCGCGGCGAGGGCTCGGAATATGGCACGGCGAGGGCTCAGACTGTGTCGCGGCGAGCGCACTGCCTGTGTCATGGTGAGGGCTCGGACTGTGTCGCGGCGAGGGCTCGGTCTGTGGTCACGGTGAGGGCTCGGTCTGTGTCACGGCGAGGGCTCGTTCTGTGGTCACGGCGAGGGCTAGGTCTGTGTCACGGCGAGTGCTCGGTCTATGGTCACGGCGAGGGCTCGGTCTGTGGGCACGGTGAGGGCTCTGTCTGTGTCCCGGCGAGGGCTCGGTCTGTGTCGCGGCGAGGGCTCGGCCTGTGTCGCGGCGTGGGCCCTGTCTGTGTCGCGGCGAGAGCTCAGTCTGTGTCATGCCGAGAGCTCGGTCTGTGTCGAGGCGAGGGCTCAGTAGCTGTCACTGCGAGGGCTCGGTCTGTGTCACAGCGAGGGCTCGGTCTGTGTCACGGTGAGTGTTCAGTCTGTGTCACGGCGAGGGCTTGCTCTGTGTCACGGCGAGGGCTTGGTCTGTGTCGCGGCAAGGGCTTGGTATCTGTCGCTGCGAGGGCTCGGTCTGTGTCGCAGCGAGGGCTCGGCCTGTGTCACGGCGAGGGCTCGGTCCGTGTCACGGCGAGGGCTCGGTATCTGTCGCTGCCAGGGCTCTGTCTGTGTCCCGGCGAGGGCTCGGTCTGTGTCGTGAGTCCTGTGACGTGGTGAGGGCTCAGCCTGTGTCACGGCGAGGGCTTGCTCTGTGTCTCGGTGAGGGCTCGGTCTGTGTCGTGGCGAGGGCTCGGTCTGTGCAGGGGCGAGTGCTCGGCCTGTGTCGTGGCGAGGGCTCGACTTGTGTCACGGCGAGGGCTCGGTCTGTTGCCACGGCGAGGGTTAGGTCTGTGTCGCGGCGAGGGCTCGGTGTGTGGTCACGGCAAGGGCTCGGCCTGTGGTCACGGCGAGGGCTCTGTCTGTGTCCCGGCGAGGGCTCGGTCTTTGTCGTGAGTCCTGTGATGCGGCGAGGGCTTGGCCTGTGTCGCCGCGAGGACTCGGCTTGTTTCACAGCGAGGGCTCTGCCTGTGTCCTGGCGAGGGCTCGCTATCTGTCACTGCGAGGGCTCGGTATGTGGTCACGGCGAGGGCTCGGTCTGTGGTGACGGCGAGGGCTCGCACTGTGCCGCGGAGAGGGCTCGGCCTGTGTCGCGGCGAGGGCTCGGTCCGTGGTCATGGCGAGGGCTCGGCCTGTGCCGCGGCGAGGGCTCGGTCTGTGTCACGCCGAGGGCTTGGTCTGTGTCGCAGCGAGGGCTTGGTCTGTGGTCACGGTGAGGGCTCGGTCTGCGGTCATGGCGAGGGCTCGGTCTGTGTCGCTGCGAGGGCTCGGTCTGTGGTCACGGCGAGGGCTCGGTCTGTGTCACAGCGAGGGCTCGGTCTGTGGTCACAGCGAGGGCTCGGTCCGTGTCATGGCGAGTGCTCGGTCTGTGGTCACGGCGATGGCTCGGTCTGTGGTCTGTGTCACAGCGAGGTCTCGGTCTGTGTCACGCCAAGGGCTCGGTCTGTGTCGCGGCGAGGGCTCGGCCTGTGTCACGGCGAGGTCTCGGTCTGTGTCATGCCAAGGGCTCGGTCTGTGTCGCGGCGAGGGTTCGGTCTGTGTCGCGGTGAGGGCTCGTTCTGTGGTCACAGCGAGGGCTCGGTCTGTGGTCACGGCGATGGCTCGGTCTGTGTCACGGTGAGGGCTCGGTCTATGATCACGGTGAGGGCTCGGCCTCTGGTCACGGCAAGGGCTCTGTCTGTGTCCCGGCGAGGGCTCGGCCTGTGTCGCGGCGTGGGCTCAGTCTGTGTCACGCCGAGAGCTCGGTGTGTGTCGAGGCGATGGCTCAGTCTGTGTCACGGCGAGGACTCGGTCTATGTCGTGGCAAGGGCTCGGTAGCAGTCGCTGCGAGGGCTCGGTCTGTGTCACAGCGAGGGCTCGGTCTGTGTTCACAGCGAGGGCACGGCCTGTGTCACAGCGAGGGCTCGCCCTGTGTCACGGCGAGGGCTCGGTCTCTGTCGCGCCGAGGGCTCAGCATGTGTCGCAGCGAGGTTTCAGTCTGTGTGGCGTCGAGGTCTCGGAATGTGTCGCAGCAAGGGCTCGGACTGTGTCACGGCGAAGGCTTGGCCTGTGTCATGGCGAGGGCTCGGTCTGTGTCACGGCGAGGGCTTTGTCTGTGTCACGGCGAGGGCTCAGTCCGTGTCACGGCGAGGGCTCGGTCCGTGTCATGGCGAGGGCTCGGTCTGTGTCATGGTGAGAGCTTGGTCCCTGTCGCGCCAAGGGCTCGGCATGTGTCCCGGCGAGGTCTCGTCCTGTGTCGCGGCGAGGGTTCAGTCTGTGTCGCGGCGAGGTCTCGGAATGTGTCGCAGCGAGGGCTCGGTCTGTGTCCCGGCGAGGGCTTGGTCTGTGTCATGAGCCCTGTGTCGCGGCGAGGGCTGGGCCTGTTTCACAGCAAGGGCTCGGCCTGTGTCGCGGGGAGGGCTCGGCCTGTGTCGCGGCGAGGGCTCGGACTGTGTCGCAGCGAGGGTTCAGTCTGTGTAGCGGCGAGGTCTCGGAATATGTCGCAGCAATGGCTCGGCCTGTGTCACGGTGAGCGCTAGGCCTGTGTCATGGCGAGGGCTCCGTCTGTGTCATGGCGAGGGCTTTGTCCGTGTCACGGCGAGGGCTCGGGCCATGTCACGGCGAGGGCTCGGTCCGTGTCATGGCGAGGGCTCGGTCTGTGTCATGGCGAGGGCTCGGTCTGTGTCATGTTGAGGGCTTGGTCTCTGTCGCGCCAAGGGCTCGGCATGTGTCGCGGCGAGGGCTCGGCCTGTGTCGCGGCGAGGGTTCAGTCTGTGTAGCGGCGGTGTCTTGGTCTGGGTCGCGGTGAGGGTTCGGTCTGTGTCGCGGCGAGGGTTCGGTCTGTGTCGCGGCGAAGGCTCTGTCTGTGTCGCACTGAGGGCTCAGTCTGTGTCGCGGCGAGGGCTCGGTATCTGTCGCTGTGAGGGTTCGGTCTGTGACGCAGCGGGGGTTCGGCCTGTGTCGCGGCGAGGGCTCGGCCTTTGTCACGGCGAGGGCTAGGTCTGTGTCATGGCAACGACTCGGTCTGTGGTCATGGCGAGGGTTCGATTTGTGTCGCGGCGAGGGCTCAGTCTGTGTCATGGCGAGGGCTCGGTCCATGTCATGGTGAGGGCTCGGTGTGTGTCATGGCGAGGGCTCAGTCTGTGGTGATGGTGAGGTCTCGGTCTGTATCGTGGCGAGGGCTCGGTCTGTGTCACGAGCCCTATGTCGCAGCAAGGGCTGGGCCTGTGTTGCGGCGAGGGCTCGGCCTGTGTCGCGGCGAGAGCTCGGCTGTGTCACGGCGAGGGCTCGGCCTGTGTCACGGCGAGATCTTGGTCTGTGTCGCGTTGAGGGCTTGGTCTGTGGTCGCGGTGATGGCTCGGTCTGTGTCGCGGCAAGGGCTCGGACTGTGTCGCGGCAAAGGCTCGGTCTGTGTCACACCGAGTGCTCAGTCTGTGTTGCGGCAAGGGCTCGGTATCTGTCGCTGCAAGGGTCCGGTCTGCGTCGCAGCGAGGTCTTGGTCTGTGTCAGGGCGCGTGCTCAGTCTGTGGTCACGGCGAGGGCTCGGCCTGTGTCGCGGCGAGGGCTCGGTCTCTGTCACGCCGAGGGTTCAGTCTGTGTAGCGGCGAGGTCTCAGAATGTGTCACAGCAAGGGCTCGGTCTGTGTTCGGCGAGGGCTTGGCCTGTGTCACGGCGAGGGCTCTGTCTGGGTCACGGCGAGGGCTCGGTCCGTGTCACGGCGAGGGCTCAGTCCGTGTCACGGCGAGGGCTCGGTCCGTGTCATGGCGAGGGCTCAGTCTGTGTCATGGTGAGGGCTTGGTCTCTGTCGCACCGAGGGCTCGGCATGTGTCGCGGCGAGGGCTCGGCCTGTGTCGCGGTGAGGGTTCAGTCTGTGTAGCGGCGAGGTCTCGGAATGTGTCGCAGCGAGGGCTCGGTCTGTGTCCCGGCGAGGGCTGGGTCTGTGTCACGAGCCCTGGGTCGCGGCGAGGGCTGGGCCTGTGTCGCGGCGAGGGCTCGGCCTGTGTCGCAGTGAGGTTTCAGTCTGTGTAGCGTCGAGGTCTCGGAATGTGTCGCAGCAAGGTCTCAGTCTGTGTCACGGCGAGGACTTGGCCTGTGTCATGGCGAGGGCTCGGTCTGTGTCACGGCGAAGGCTCGGTCTGTGTCACGGCGAGGGCTCGGTCCGTGTCACGGCGAGGGCTCGGTCCGTGTCATGGCGAGGGCTCGGTCTGTGTCATGGTGAGGGCTTGGTCTCTGTCGCGCCACGGGCTCGGCATGTGTCACGGCGAGGGCTCGGCCTGTGTCGCGGCGAGGGTTCAGTCTGTGTAGCGGCGAGGTCTCGGAATGTGTCGCAGCGAGGGCTCGGTTTGTGTCCCGGCGAGGGCTTGGTCTGTGTCACGAGCCCTGTGTCGCGGCGAGGGCTGGGCCTGTTTCACAGCAAGGGCTCGGCCTGTGTCGCGGCGAGGGCTCGGCCTGTGTCGCGGCGAGGGTTCAGTCTGTGTAGCGGCGAGGTCTCGGAATGTGTCGCAGCGAGGGCTCGGTTTGTGTCCCGGCGAGGGCTTGGTCTGTGTCACGAGCCCTGTGTCGCGGCGAGGGCTGGGCCTGTTTCACAGCAAGGGCTCGGCCTGTGTCGCGGCGAGGGCTCGGCCTGTGTCGCAGCGAGGGTTCAGTCTGTGTAGCGGCGAGGTCTCGGAATGTGTCGCAGCAATGACTCGGTCTGTGTCACGGCGAGCGCTTGGCCTGTGTCATGGCGAGGGCTCCGTCTGTGTCACGGCGAGGGCTTTGTACGTGTCACGGCGAGGGCTCGGTCCTGTGTCACGGCGAGGGCTCGGTCCGTGTCACGGCGAGGGCTCGGTCTGTGTCATGTTGAGGGCTTGGTCTCTGTCGCGCCAAGGGCTCGGCATGTGTCGCAGTGAGGGCTCGGCCTGTGTCGCGGCGAGGGCTCGGCCTGTGTCACGGCGAGATCTTGGTCTGTGTCGCGTTGAGGGCTCGGCCTGTGTCGCGGCGAGGGTTCAGTCTGTGTAGCGGCGAGGTCTCGGAATGTGTCGCAGCGAGGGCTCGGTCTGTGTCCCGGCGAGGTCTTGGTCTGGGTCGCGGTGAGGGTTCGGTCTGTGTCGCAGCGATGGCTCGGTCTGTGTCGCGGCGAAGGCTCAGTCTGTGTCGCGGCGAGGGCTCGGTATCTGTCGCTGTGAGGGTTCGGTCTGTGACGCAGCGGGGGTTCGGCCTGTGTCGCGGCGAGGGCTCGGCCTTTGTCACGGCGAGGGCTTGGTCTGTGTCACGGCGATGACTCGGTATCTGTCGCTGTGAGGGCTCGGCCTGTGTCGCAGCGAGGGCTCGGCCTGTGTCACGGCGAGATCTTGGTCTGTGTCGCGTTGAGGGCTTGGCCTGTGTCGCGGCGAGGGATCAGTCTGTGTAGCGGCGAGGTCTCAGAATGTGTAGCAGCGAGGGCTCGGTCTGTGTCCCGGCGAGGTCTTGGTCTGGGTCGCGGCGAGGGCTCTGTCCGTGTCACGGCGAGGGCTCGGTCCGTGTCACGGCGAGGGCTCGGTCCGTGTCACGGCGAGGGCTCGGTCCGTGTCATGGCGAGGGCTCGGTCTGTGTCATGGTGAGGGCTTGGTCTCTGTCGCACCGAGGGCTCGGCATGTGTCGCGGCGAGGGCTCGGCCTGTGTCGCGGTGAGGGTTCAGTCTGTGTAGCAGCGAGGTCTCGGAATGTGTCGCAGCGAGGGCTCGGTCGGTGTCCCGGCGAGGGCTGGGTCTGTGTCACGAGCCCTGGGTCGCGGCGAGGGCTGGGCCTGTGTCGCGGCGAGGGCTCGGCCTGCGTCGCAGCGAGGTTTCAGTCTGTGTGGCGTCGAGGTCTCGGAATGTGTCGCAGCAAGGGCTCGGACTGTGTCACGGCGAGGGCTTGGCCTGTGTCATGGCGAGGGCTCGGTCTGTGTCACGGCGAGGGCTTTGTCTGTGTCACGGCGAGGGCTCGGTCCGTGTCACGTCGAGGGCTCGGTCCGTGTCATGGCGAGGGCTCGGTCTGTGTCATGGTGAGGGCTTGGTCCCTGTCGCGCCAAGGGCTCGGCATGTGTCGCGGCGAGGTCTCGGCCTGTGTCGCGGCGAGGGTTCAGTCTGTGTCGCGGCGAGGTCTCGGAATGTGTCGCAGCGAGGGCTCGGTCTGTGTCCCGGCGAGGGCTTGGTCTGTGTCATGAGCCCTGTGTCGCGGCGAGGGCTGGGCCTGTTTCACAGCAAGGGCTCGGCCTGTGTCGCGGGGAGGGCTCGGCCTGTGTCGTGGCGAGGGCTCGGCCTGTGTCGCAGCGAGGGTTCAGTCTGTGTAGCGGCGATGTCTCGGAATATGTCGCAGCAATGGCTCGGCCTGTGTCACGGCGAGCGCTTGGCCTGTGTCATGGCGAGGGCTCCGTCTGTGTCATGGCGAGGGCTTTGTCCGTGTCACGGCGAGGGCTCGGGCCATGTCATGGCGAGGGCTCGGTCCGTGTCATGGCGAGGGCTCGGTCTGTGTCATGGCGAGGGCTCGGTCTGTGTCATGTTGAGGGCTTGGTCTCTGTCGCGCCAAGGGCTCGGCATGTGTCGCGGCGAGGGCTCGGCCTGTGTCGCGGCGAGGGTTCAGTCTGTGTAGCGGCGAGGTCTCGGAATGTGTCGCAGCGAGGGCTCGGTCTGTGTCCCGGCGGTGTCTTGGTCTGGGTCGCGGTGAGGGTTCGGTCTGTGTCGCGGCGAGGGCTCGGTCTGTGTCGCGGCGAAGGCTCTGTCTGTGTCGCACTGAGGGCTCAGTCTGTGTCGCGGTGAGGGCTCGGTATCTGTCGCTGTGAGGGTTCGGTCTGTGACGCAGCGGGGGTTCGGCCTGTGTCGCGGCGAGGGCTCGGCCTTTGTCACGGCGAGGGCTAGGTCTGTGTCATGGCAACGACTCGGTCTGTGGTCATGGCGAGGGTTCGATTTGTGTCGCGGCGAGGGCTCAGTCTGTGTCACGGCGAGGGCTCGGTCCATGTCATGGTGAGGGCTCGGTCTGTGTTGCGGCGACGTCTCGGTCTGTGGTCACGGCGAGGGCTCGATCTGTGTCGCGGCGAGGGCTCAGTCTGTGGTCACGGCGAGGGCTCAGTCTGTGTCACGGCGAGGGCTCGGTCTGTGGTCACGGCGAGGGCTCGGTCTGTGTCACGGCGAGGGCTCGGTCTGTGGTCACGGCGAGGGCTAGGTCTGTGTCACGGCGAGGGCTCGGTCTATGGTCACGGCGAGGGCTCGGTCTGTGGGCACGGTGAGAGCTCTGTCTGTGTCACGGCGTGGGCTCAGTCTGTGTCACGCCGAGAGCTCGGTGTGTGTCGAGGCGATGGCTCAGTCTGTGTCACGGCGAGGACTCAGTCCATGTCATGGTGAGGGCTCGGTCTGTGTCATGTTGAGGGCTCGGTCCGTGTCATGGCGAGGGCTCGGTCTGTGTCATGGTGAGGGCTTGGTCCGTGTCATGGCGAGGGCTCGGTCTGTGTCCCGGCGAGGGCTTGGTCTGTGTCACGAGCCCTGTGTCGCGGCGAGGGCTGGGCCTGTTTCACAGCAAGGGCTCGGCCTGTGTCGCGGCGAGGGCTCGGCCTGTGTCGCAGCGAGGGTTCAGTCTGTGTAGCGGCGAGGTCTCGGAATGTGTCGCAGCAATGACTCGGTGTGGTAAACCACTGTCATACCTGTCTGTGTCTGTATGTGTATTCCACTAGGTACAGGTCTGGACATGCCTCGGCTGACTCCTCCCACTATTCCAGGTATATAAGTGACTACCTCCCAGTCCCTTAGTATTCTGGACGGGTCGACCACTCGAGACTAGACCTTCATTCTTTAGTTAATAAAAGCCTGATTGTTACTCGCTCAACTTCAGTCTTTTGAGTAATTGATGGCGCATCACTCGGTCTGTGTCACGGCGAGCGCTTGGCCTGTGTCATGGCGAGGGCTCCGTCTGTGTCACGGCGAGGGCTTTGTACGTGTCACGGCGAGGGCTCGGTCCTCTGTCACGGCGAGGGCTCGGTCCGTGTCACGGCGAGGGCTCGGTCTGTGTCATGTTGAGGGCTTGGTCTCTGTCGCGCCAAGGGCTCGGCATGTGTCGCGGTGAGGGCTCGGCCTGTGTCGCGGCGAGGGCTCGGCCTGTGTCACGGCGAGATCTTGGTCTGTGTCGCGTTGAGGGCTCGGCCTATGTCGCGGCGAGGGTTCAGTCTGTGTAGCGGCGAGGTCTCGGAATGTGTCGCAGCGAGGGCTCGGTCTGTGTCCCGGCGAGGTCTTGGTCTGGGTCGCGGTGAGGGTTCGGTCTGTGTCGCAGCGATGGCTCGGTCTGTGTCGCGGCGAAGGCTCAGTCTGTGTCGCGGCGAGGGCTCGGTATCTGTCGCTGTGAGGGTTCGGTCTGTGATGCAGCGGGGGTTCGGCCTGTGTCGCGGCGAGGGCTCGGCCTTTGTCACGGCGAGGGCTTGGTCTGTGTCACGGCGATGACTCGGTATCTGTCGCTGTGAGGGCTCGGCCTGTGTCGCAGCGAGGGCTCGGTCTGTGTCACGGCGAGATCTTGGTCTGTGTCGCGTTGAGGGCTTGGCCTGTGTCGCGGCGAGGGATCAGTCTGTGTAGCGGCGAGGTCTCAGAATGTGTAGCAGCGAGGGCTCGGTCTGTGTCCCGGCGAGGTCTTGGTCTGGGTCGCGGCGAGGGCTCTGTCCGTGTCACGGCGAGGGCTCGGTCCGTGTCACGGCGAGGGCTCGGTCCGTGTCACGGCGAGGGCTCGGTCCATGTCATGGCGAGGGCTCGGTCTGTGTCATGGTGAGGGCTTGGTCTCTGTCGCACCGAGGGCTCGGCATGTGTCGCGGCGAGGGCTCGGCCTGTGTCGCGGTGAGGGTTCAGTCTGTGTAGCAGCGAGGTCTCGGAATGTGTCGCAGCGAGGGCTCGGTCGGTGTCCCGGCGAGGGCTGGGTCTGTGTCACGAGCCCTGGGTCGCGGCGAGGGCTGGGCCTGTGTCGCGGCGAGGGCTCGGCCTGTGTCGCGGCGAGGGCTCGGCCTGCGTCGCAGCGAGGTTTCAGTCTGTGTGGCGTCGAGGTCTCGGAATGTGTCGCAGCAAGGGCTCGGACTGTGTCACGGCGAGGGCTTGGCCTGTGTCATGGCGAGGGCTCGGTCTGTGTCACGGCGAGGGCTTTGTCTGTGTCACGGCGAGGGCTCGGTCCGTGTCACGTCGAGGGCTCGGTCCGTGTCATGGCGAGGGCTCGGTCTGTGTCATGGTGAGGGCTTGGTCCCTGTCGCGCCAAGGGCTCGGCATGTGTCGCGGCGAGGTCTCGGCCTGTGTCGCGGCGAGGGTTCAGTCTGTGTCGCGGCGAGGTCTCGGAATGTGTCGCAGCGAGGGCTCGGTCTGTGTCCCGGCGAGGGCTTGGTCTGTGTCATGAGCCCTGTGTCGCGGCGAGGGCTGGGCCTGTTTCACAGCAAGGGCTCGGCCTGTGTCGCGGGGAGGGCTCGGCCTGTGTCGTGGCGAGGGCTCGGCCTGTGTCGCAGCGAGGGTTCAGTCTGTGTAGCGGCGATGTCTCGGAATATGTCGCAGCAATGGCTCGGCCTGTGTCACGGCGAGCGCTTGGCCTGTGTCATGGCGAGGGCTCCGTCTGTGTCATGGCGAGGGCTTTGTCCGTGTCACGGCGAGGGCTCGGGCCATGTCCTGGCGAGGGCTCGGTCCGTGTCATGGCGAGGGCTCGGTCTGTGTCATGGCGAGGGCTCGGTCTGTGTCATGTTGAGGGCTTGGTCTCTGTCGCGCCAAGGGCTCGGCATGTGTCGCGGCGAGGGCTCGGCCTGTGTCGCGGCGAGGGTTCAGTCTGTGTAGCGGCGAGGTCTCGGAATGTGTCGCAGCGAGGGCTCGGTCTGTGTCCCGGCGGTGTCTTGGTCTGGGTCGCGGTGATGGTTCGGTCTGTGTCGCGGCGAGGGCTCGGTCTGTGTCGCGGCGAAGGCTCTGTCTGTGTCGCACTGAGGGCTCAGTCTGTGTCGCGGTGAGGGCTCGGTATCTGTCGCTGTGAGGGTTCGGTCTGTGACGCAGCGGGGGTTCGGCCTGTGTCGCGGCGAGGGCTCGGCCTTTGTCACGGCGAGGGCTAGGTCTGTGTCATGGCAACGACTCGGTCTGTGGTCATGGCGAGGGTTCGATTTGTGTCGCGGCGAGGGCTCAGTCTGTGTCACGGCGAGGGCTCGGTCCATGTCATGGTGAGGGCTCGGTCTGTGTTGCGGCGACGTCTCGGTCTGTGGTCACGGCGAGGGCTCGATCTGTGTCGCGGCGAGGGCTCAGTCTGTGGTCACGGCGAGGGCTCAGTCTGTGTCACGGCGAGGGCTCGGTCTGTGGTCACGGCGAGGGCTCGGTCTGTGTCACGGCGAGGGCTCGGTCTGTGGTCACGGCGAGGGCTAGGTCTGTGTCACGGCGAGGGCTCAGTCTATGGTCACGGCGAGGGCTCGGTCTGTGGGCACGGTGAGGGCTCTGTCTGTGTCACGGCGTGGGCTCAGTCTGTGTCACGCCGAGAGCTCGGTGTGTGTCGAGGCGATGGCTCAGTCTGTGTCACGGCGAGGACTCGGTCTATGTCGTGGCAAGGGCTCGGTAGCAGTCGCTGCGAGTGCTCGGTCTGTGTCACAGCGAGGGCACGGCCTGTGTCACAGCGAGGGCTCGCCCTGTGTCGCGGTGAGGGCTCGGTCTCTGTCGCGCCGAGGGCTCAGCATGTGTCGCGGCGAGGGTTCTGTCTTTATCACGGCGAGGGCTCGGAATATGGCACGGCGAGGGCTCAGACTGTGTCGCGGCGAGCGCACTGCCTGTGTCATGGTGAGGGCTCGGACTGTGTCGCGGCGAGGGCTCGGTCTGTGGTCACGGCGAGGGCTCGGTCTGTGTCACGGCGAGGGCTCGGTCTGTGGTCACGGCGAGGGCTAGGTCTGTGTCACGGCGAGGGCTCGGTCTATGGTCACGGCGAGGGCTCGGTCTGTGGGCACAGTGAGGGCTCTGTCTGTGTCCCGGCGAGGGCTCGGTCTGTGTCGCGGCGAGGGCTCGGCCTGTGTCGCGGCGTGGGCTCTGTCTGTGTCGCGGCGAGGGCTTGCTCTGTGTCACGGCGAGGGCTTGGTCTGTGTCGCGGCAAGGGCTTGGTATCTGTCGCTGCGAGGGCTCGGTCTGTGTCGCAGCGAGGGCTCGGTCTGTGTCACGGCGAGGGCTCGGTCCGTGTCACGGCGAGGTCTCGGTATCTGTCGCTGCCAGGGCTCTGTCTGTGTCCCGGCGAGGGCTCGGTCTGTGTCGTGAGTCCTGTGACGTGGTGAGGGCTCAGCCTGTGTCACGGCGAGGGCTTGCTCTGTGTCTCGGTGAGGGCTCGGTCTGTGTCGTGGCGAGGGCTCGGTCTGTGTAGGGGCGAGTGCTCGGCCTGTGTCGTGGCGAGGGCTCGACTTGTGTCACGGCGAGGGCTCGGTCTGTTGCCACGGCGAGGGTTCGGTCTGTGTCGCGGCGAGGGCTCGGAATGTGTCACGGCGAGGGCTCGGCCTGTGTCGCGGCGAGGGCTAGGTCTGTGTCGCGGTGAGGGCTCGGTGTGTGGTCACGGCAAGGGCTCGGCCTGTGGTCACGGCGAGGGCTCTGTCTGTGTCCCGGCGAGGGCTCGGTCTTTGTCGTGAGTCCTGTGACGCGGCGAGGGCTTGGCCTGTGTCGCGGCGAGGACTCGGCCTGTTTCGCAGCGAGGGCTCTGCCTGTGTCCTGGCGAGGGCTCGCTATCTGTCACTGCGAGGGCTCGGTATGTGGTCACGGCGAGGGCTCGGTCTGTGGTGACGGCGAGGGCTCGGACTGTGCCACGGCGAGGGCTCGGCCTGTGTCGCGGCGAGGGCTCGGTCCGTGGTCACGGCAAGGGCTCGGCCTGTGTTGCGGCGAGGGCTCGGTCTGTGTCACGCCGAGGGCTTGGTCTGTGGTCACGGCGAGGGCTCGGTCTGTGGTCACGGCGAGGGCTCGGTCTGTGTCACAGCGAGGGCTCGGTCTGTGGTCACAGCGAGGGCTCGGTCCGTGTCACGGCGAGTGCTCGGTCTGTGGTCACGGCGATGGCTCGGTCTGTGGTCTGTGTCGCAGCGAGGTCTCGGTCTGTGTCACGCCAAGGGCTCGGTCTGTGTCGCGGCGAGGGCTCGGCCTGTGTCGCGGCGAGGTCTCGGTCTGTGTCATGCCAAGGGCTCGGTCTGTGTCGCGGCGAGGGTTCGGTCTGTGTCGCGGTGAGGGCTTGGTCTGCGGTCATGGCGAGGGCTCGGTCTGTGTCACGGCGAGGGCTCAGTCTGTGGTCACGGCGAGGGCTCGGTCTGTGTCACGGCGAGGGCTCCGTCTGTGGTCACGGCGAGGGCTCGATCTGTGTCGTGGCGAGGGCTCGGTCTGTCGTCACGGCGAGTGCTCGGTCTGTGTCACGGCGAGGGCTCGTTCTGTGGTCACAGCGAGGGCTCGGTCTGTGGTCACGGCGATGGCTCGGTCTGTGTCACGGTGAGGGCTTGGTCTGTGGTCACGGTGAGGGCTCGGTCTGCGGTCATGGCGAGGGCTCGGTCTGTGTCGCTGCGAGGGCTCGGTCTGTGGTCACGGCGAGGGCTCGGTCTGTGTCACAGCGAGGGCTCGGTCTGTAGTCACAGCGAGGGCTCGGTCCGTGTCATGGCGAGTGCTCGGTCTGTGGTCACGGCGATGGCTCGGTCTGTGGTCTGTGTCACAGCGAGGTCTCGGTCTGTGTCACGCCAAGGGCTCGGTCTGTGTCGCGGCGAGGGCTCGGCCTGTGTCACGGCGAGGTCTCGGTCTGTGTCATGCCAAGGGCTCGGTCTGTGTCGCGGCGAGGGTTCGGTCTGTGTCGCGGTGAGGGCTCGTTCTGTGGTCACAGCGAGGGCTCGGTCTGTGGTCACGGCGATGGCTCGGTCTGTGTCACGGTGAGGGCTCGGTCTATGATCACGGTGAGGGCTCGGCCTCTGGTCACGGCAAGGGCTCTGTCTGTGTCCCGGCGAGTGCTCGGCCTGTGTCGCGGCGTGGGCTCAGTCTGTGTCACGCCGAGAGCTCGGTGTGTGTCGAGGCGATGGCTCAGTCTGTGTCACGGCGAGGACTCGGTCTATGTCGTGGCAAGGGCTCGGTAGCAGTCGCTGCGAGGGCTCGGTCTGTGTCACAGCGAGGGCTCGGTCTGTGTTCACAGCGAGGGCACGGCCTGTGTCACAGCGAGGGCTCGCCCTGTGTCACGGCGAGGGCTCGGTCTCTGTCGCGCCGAGGGCTCAGCATGTGTCGCGGCGAGGGTTCTGTCTGTGTCGCGGCGAGGGCTCGGAATATGGCACGGCGAGTGCTCAGACTGTGTCGTGGCGAGCGCACTGCCTGTGTCATGGTGAGGGCTCGGTCTGTGTCGCGGCGAGGGCTCGGTCTGTGGTCACGGCGAGGGCTCGGTCTGTGTCACGGCAAGGGCTCGGTCTGTGGTCACGGCGAGGGCTAGGTCTGTGTCGCGGCGAGGGCTCGGTGTGTGGTCACGGCAAGGGCTCGGCCTGTGGTCACGGCGAGGGCTCTGTCTGTGTCCCGGCGAGGGCTCGATCTTTGTCGTGAGTCCTGTGACGCGGCGAGGGCTTGGCCTGTGTCGCGGCGAGGACTCGGCTTGTTTCGCAGCGAGGGCTCTGCCTGTGTCCTGGCGAGGGCTCGCTATCTGTCACTGCGAGGGCTCGGTATGTGGTCACGGCGAGGGCTCGGTCTGTGGTGACGGCGAGGGCTCGGACTGTGCCGCGGAGAGGGCTCGGCCTGTGTCGCGGCGAGGGCTCGGTCCGTGGTCACGGCGAGGGCTCGGCCTGTGTCGCGGCGAGGGCTCGGTCTGTGTCACGCCGAGGGCTTGGTCTGTGTCGCAGCGAGGGCTTGGTCTGTGGTCACGGTGAGGGCTCGGTCTGCGGTCATGGCGAGGGCTCGGTCTGTGTCGCTGCGAGGGCTCGGTCTGTGGTCACGGCGAGGGCTCGGTCTGTGTCACAGCGAGGGCTCGGTCTGTGGTCACAGCGAGGGCTCGGTCCGTGTCACGGCGAGTGCTCGGTCTGTGGTCACGGCGATGGCTCGGTCTGTGGTCTGTGTCGCAGCGAGGTCTCGGTCTGTGTCACGCCAAGGGCTCGGTCTGTGTCGCGGCGAGGGCTCGGTCTGTGTCGCGGCGAGGGTTTGGTCTGTGTCGCGGTGAGTGCTTGGTCTGCGGTCATGGCGAGGGCTCGGTCTGTGTCGCGGCGAGGGCTCAGTCTGTGGTCACGGCGAGGGCTCGGTCTGTGTCACGGCGAGGGCTCCGTCTGTGGTCACGGCGAGGGCTCGGTCTGTGGTCACGGCGAGTGCTCTGTCTGTGTCGCGGAGTGGGCTCGGTCTGTGTCGCGCCGAGGGCTCGGTCTGTGGTCACGGCGAGTGCTCTGTCTGTGTCGCGGAGTGGGCTCGGTCTGTGTCGCGCCGAGGGCTCGGTCTGTGGTCACGGCGAAGGCTCGGTCTGTGGTCACGTCGAGGGCTCGACCTGTGTACCGGCGAGGGCTCAGTCTGTGGTCACGGCGAGGGCTCGGTCTGAGTCGCGGCGAGGGCTCGGTCTCTGTCGCGGCGAGGGCTAGGCCTGTGTCCCAGCGAGGGCTCGGTCTGTGTCGTGAGTCCTGTGACGCGGCGAGGGCTCTGCCTGTGTCGCGGCGAGGACTCGGCCTGTTTCACGGCGAGGGCTCGGCCTGTGTCCCGGCATTAGTAAACCAGGTGGGTTTTTACGACAATCCGATAGTTTCATGGTCACCATTACTGATACTAGCTTTTTATTCCAGATTTAATTAACTGAATTTAAATTCCCCAGCTGCCGTGGTGGGATTTGAACTCACGTCTCTGGATCATTAGTCCAAGTCTCTGGATTACTCGCTTAGTGACATTACCATTATGCTATTATCAGCAATTAGAATGGGTTTCTGGGTAGGATCGTGAATGCAAAAACTCTGGAGTCATTGAACACATAACTGGATGCTGTCAGGGGATTGAAGCTCTCTACATGGATGAGCTAGGAGGGATCGACTGGCCTTCTTTATCAATATATATATCCTGGGATCTCTCATGTAAATCCAATGTCACGTCTTCATATGGCCGCATCATTTCATCCTTTGCTGACAATCCTGAGCTCTTTCCAACTCCTCTTGGTCTGAGACACACACACAGAGGGATGGGACAATCCTCACTGATAAACATGATCACTCAGAGCTGCCACCATGCGGGAAAACAAGGATCAGCCTAATCTGGCAAAATGCTCATTTTTTGATGTGCTGCATTTAGTGACACCACATGATTTGCAATTAGGAGGACAACAAACACCAAACACATTGCCTGGTATGTGTAATTAGATGCAGTCAACACGACCACATGGGACCGTGCAAGGGGCCTTACTCTGGGCTCAGTCTGTGGTCACGGAGAGGGCTCGGTCTGAGTCACAGCGAAGGCTCGGTCTGTGGTCACGGCGAGGGCTCGGTCTGTGTCATGGCAAGGGCACCGTCTGTGGACACGGCGAGGGCTCGGTCTGTGGTCACGGCGAGGGCTCGGTCTGTGTCACGGCGAGGGCTCGGTCTGTGTCACGGCAAGGGCTCGGTATCTGTCGCTACGAGGGCTCGGTCTCTGTCGCAGCGAGGGCTCGGTCTGTGTCACGGCGAGGGCTCAGTCCATGTCACGGTGAGGGCTCGGTATCTGTCGTAAGCCATGGCTCTGTCTGTGTCCCGGCGAGGGTTCTGTCTGTGTCGCGAGCCCTGTGATGCGGCGAGGGCTCGGCCTGTTTCGAGGCGAGCATTCTGTCTGTGTCACGGCGAGGGCTCAGAATGTGGTGCGGCGAGGGCTTGGACTGTGTCGCGGCGAGTGCTCAGCCTGTGTCACAGTGAGGGCTCGGTCTGTGTTGCGGCGACGTCTCGGTCTGTGGTCACGGCGAGGGCTCGATCTGTGTCGCGGCGAGGGCTCAGTCTGTGGTCACGGCGAGGGCTCAGTCTGTGTCACGGCGAGGGATCGGCCTGTGTCGCAGCGAGGGCTAGGTCTGTGTCACGGCAACGGCTCGGTCTGTGGTCACGGCGAGGGCTCGATCTGTGCCACGGCGAGGGCTCGGTCCGTGTCACGGCAAGGGCTCGGTCTGTGGTCACGGCGATGGCTCGGTCTGTGTCACGGCGCGGGCTCTGTCTATGGTCACGGCGAGGGATCGGTCTGTGGTCACGGCGAGGGATCGGTCTGTGGTCACGGCGAGGGCTCTGTCTGTGTCCCAGCGAGGGCTCGGTCTGTGTCGTGAGTCCGGTGATGCGGCGAGGGCTCTGCCTGTGTCGTGGTGAGGGCTCGGCCTGTGTCGCGGCGTGGGCTCGGCCTCTGTCGCTGCGAGGTCTCGGTCTGTGTCGCGGCGAGGGCTCGATCTGTGTCGCGCCGAGGGTTCGGTCTGTGTCGCGGCGAGGGCTCGGAAAGTGTCACGTCGAGGGCTCGGTCTGTGTCACAGCGAGGGCTCGGCCTGTGTTGCGGCGAGGGCTCGGCCTGTGTCGCGGCGAGGGCTCGGCCTGTGTCGCGGCGAGGGTTCAGTCTGTGTAGCGGCGAGGTCTCGGAATGTGTCGCAGCGAGGGCTCGGTCTGTGTCCCGGCGGTGTCTTGGTCTGGGTCGCGGTGAGGGTTCGGTCTGTGTCGCGGCGAGGGCTCGGTCTGTGTCGCGGCGAAGGCTCTGTCTGTGTCGCACTGAGGGCTCAGTCTGTGTCGCGGTGAGGGCTCGGTATCTGTCGCTGTGAGGGTTCGGTCTGTGACGCAGCGGGGGTTCGGCCTGTGTCGCGGCGAGGGCTCGGCCTTTGTCACGGCGAGGGCTAGGTCTGTGTCATGGCAACGACTCGGTCTGTGGTCATGGCGAGGGTTCGATTTGTGTCGCGGCGAGGGCTCAGTCTGTGTCACGGCGAGGGCTCGGTCCATGTCATGGTGAGGGCTCGGTCTGTGTTGCGGCGACGTCTCGGTCTGTGGTCACGGCGAGGGCTCGATCTGTGTCGCGGCGAGGGCTCAGTCTGTGGTCACGGCGAGGGCTCAGTCTGTGTCACGGCGAGGGCTCGGTCTGTGGTCACGGCGAGGGCTCGGTCTGTGTCACGGCGAGGGCTCGGTCTGTGGTCACGGCGAGGGCTAGGTCTGTGTCACGGCGAGGGCTCAGTCTATGGTCACGGCGAGGGCTCGGTCTGTGGGCACGGTGAGGGCTCTGTCTGTGTCACGGCGTGGGCTCAGTCTGTGTCACGCCGAGAGCTCGGTGTGTGTCGAGGCGATGGCTCAGTCTGTGTCACGGCGAGGACTCGGTCTATGTCGTGGCAAGGGCTCGGTAGCAGTCGCTGCGAGTGCTCGGTCTGTGTCACAGCGAGGGCACGGCCTGTGTCACAGCGAGGGCTCGCCCTGTGTCGCGGTGAGGGCTCGGTCTCTGTCGCGCCGAGGGCTCAGCATGTGTCGCGGCGAGGGTTCTGTCTTTATCACGGCGAGGGCTCGGAATATGGCACGGCGAGGGCTCAGACTGTGTCGCGGCGAGCGCACTGCCTGTGTCATGGTGAGGGCTCGGACTGTGTCGCGGCGAGGGCTCGGTCTGTGGTCACGGCGAGGGCTCGGTCTGTGTCACGGCGAGGGCTCGGTCTGTGGTCACGGCGAGGGCTAGGTCTGTGTCACGGCGAGGGCTCGGTCTATGGTCACGGCGAGGGCTCGGTCTGTGGGCACAGTGAGGGCTCTGTCTGTGTCCCGGCGAGGGCTCGGTCTGTGTCGCGGCGAGGGCTCGGCCTGTGTCGCGGCGTGGGCTCTGTCTGTGTCGCGGCGAGGGCTTGCTCTGTGTCACGGCGAGGGCTTGGTCTGTGTCGCGGCAAGGGCTTGGTATCTGTCGCTGCGAGGGCTCGGTCTGTGTCGCAGCGAGGGCTCGGTCTGTGTCACGGCGAGGGCTCGGTCCGTGTCACGGCGAGGTCTCGGTATCTGTCGCTGCCAGGGCTCTGTCTGTGTCCCGGCGAGGGCTCGGTCTGTGTCGTGAGTCCTGTGACGTGGTGAGGGCTCAGCCTGTGTCACGGCGAGGGCTTGCTCTGTGTCTCGGTGAGGGCTCGGTCTGTGTCGTGGCGAGGGCTCGGTCTGTGTAGGGGCGAGTGCTCGGCCTGTGTCGTGGCGAGGGCTCGACTTGTGTCACGGCGAGGGCTCGGTCTGTTGCCACGGCGAGGGTTCGGTCTGTGTCGCGGCGAGGGCTCGGAATGTGTCACGGCGAGGGCTCGGCCTGTGTCGCGGCGAGGGCTAGGTCTGTGTCGCGGTGAGGGCTCGGTGTGTGGTCACGGCAAGGGCTCGGCCTGTGGTCACGGCGAGGGCTCTGTCTGTGTCCCGGCGAGGGCTCGGTCTTTGTCGTGAGTCCTGTGACGCGGCGAGGGCTTGGCCTGTGTCGCGGCGAGGACTCGGCCTGTTTCGCAGCGAGGGCTCTGCCTGTGTCCTGGCGAGGGCTCGCTATCTGTCACTGCGAGGGCTCGGTATGTGGTCACGGCGAGGGCTCGGTCTGTGGTGACGGCGAGGGCTCGGACTGTGCCACGGCGAGGGCTCGGCCTGTGTCGCGGCGAGGGCTCGGTCCGTGGTCACGGCAAGGGCTCGGCCTGTGTTGCGGCGAGGGCTCGGTCTGTGTCACGCCGAGGGCTTGGTCTGTGTCGCGGCGAGGGCTTGGTCTGTGGTCACGGCGAGGGCTCGGTCTGTGGTCACGGCGAGGGCTCGGTCTGTGTCACAGCGAGGGCTCGGTCTGTGGTCACAGCGAGGGCTCGGTCCGTGTCACGGCGAGTGCTCGGTCTGTGGTCACGGCGATGGCTCGGTCTGTGGTCTGTGTCGCAGCGAGGTCTCGGTCTGTGTCACGCCAAGGGCTCGGTCTGTGTCGCGGCGAGGGCTCGGCCTGTGTCGCGGCGAGGTCTCGGTCTGTGTCATGCCAAGGGCTCGGTCTGTGTCGCGGCGAGGGTTCGGTCTGTGTCGCGGTGAGGGCTTGGTCTGCGGTCATGGCGAGGGCTCGGTCTGTGTCACGGCGAGGGCTCAGTCTGTGGTCACGGCGAGGGCTCGGTCTGTGTCACGGCGAGGGCTCCGTCTGTGGTCACGGCGAGGGCTCGATCTGTGTCGTGGCGAGGGCTCGGTCTGTCGTCACGGCGAGTGCTCGGTCTGTGTCACGGCGAGGGCTCGTTCTGTGGTCACAGCGAGGGCTCGGTCTGTGGTCACGGCGATGGCTCGGTCTGTGTCACGGTGAGGGCTTGGTCTGTGGTCACGGTGAGGGCTCGGTCTGCGGTCATGGCGAGGGCTCGGTCTGTGTCGCTGCGAGGGCTCGGTCTGTGGTCACGGCGAGGGCTCGGTCTGTGTCACAGCGAGGGCTCGGTCTGTGGTCACAGCGAGGGCTCGGTCCGTGTCATGGCGAGTGCTCGGTCTGTGGTCACGGCGATGGCTCGGTCTGTGGTCTGTGTCACAGCGAGGTCTCGGTCTGTGTCACGCCAAGGGCTCGGTCTGTGTCGCGGCGAGGGCTCGGCCTGTGTCACGGCGAGGTCTCGGTCTGTGTCATGCCAAGGGCTCGGTCTGTGTCGCGGCGAGGGTTCGGTCTGTGTCGCGGTGAGGGCTCGTTCTGTGGTCACAGCGAGGGCTCGGTCTGTGGTCACGGCGATGGCTCGGTCTGTGTCACGGTGAGGGCTCGGTCTATGATCACGGTGAGGGCTCGGCCTCTGGTCACGGCAAGGGCTCTGTCTGTGTCCCGGCGAGTGCTCGGCCTGTGTCGCGGCGTGGGCTCAGTCTGTGTCACGCCGAGAGCTCGGTGTGTGTCGAGGCGATGGCTCAGTCTGTGTCACGGCGAGGACTCGGTCTATGTCGTGGCAAGGGCTCGGTAGCAGTCGCTGCGAGGGTTCTGTCTGTGTCGCGAGCCCTGTGATGCGGCGAGGGCTCGGCCTGTTTCGAGGCGAGCATTCTGTCTGTGTCACGGCGAGGGCTCAGAATGTGGTGCGGCGAGGGCTTGGACTGTGTCGCGGCGAGTGCTCAGCCTGTGTCACAGTGAGGGCTCGGTCTGTGTTGCGGCGACGTCTCGGTCTGTGGTCACGGCGAGGGCTCGATCTGTGTCGCGGCGAGGGCTCAGTCTGTGGTCACGGCGAGGGCTCAGTCTGTGTCACGGCGAGGGATCGGCCTGTGTCGCAGCGAGGGCTAGGTCTGTGTCACGGCAACGGCTCGGTCTGTGGTCACGGCGAGGGCTCGATCTGTGCCACGGCGAGGGCTCGGTCCGTGTCACGGCAAGGGCTCGGTCTGTGGTCACGGCGATGGCTCGGTCTGTGTCATGGCGCGGGCTCTGTCTATGGTCACGGCGAGGGATCGGTCTGTGGTCACGGCGAGGGATCGGTCTGTGGTCACGGCGAGGGCTCTGTCTGTGTCCCAGCGAGGGCTCGGTCTGTGTCGTGAGTCCGGTGATGCGGCGAGGGCTCTGCCTGTGTCGTGGTGAGGGCTCGGCCTGTGTCGCGGCGTGGGCTCGGCCTCTGTCGCTGCGAGGTCTCGGTCTGTGTCGCGGCGAGGGCTCGATCTGTGTCGCGCCGAGGGTTCGGTCTGTGTCGCGGCGAGGGCTCGGAAAGTGTCACGTCGAGGGCTCGGTCTGTGTCACAGCGAGGGCTCGGCCTGTGTTGCGGCGAGGGCTCGGCCTGTGTCGCGGCGAGGGCTCGGCCTGTGTCGCGGCGAGGGTTCAGTCTGTGTAGCGGCGAGGTCTCGGAATGTGTCGCAGCGAGGGCTCGGTCTGTGTCCCGGCGGTGTCTTGGTCTGGGTCGCGGTGAGGGTTCGGTCTGTGTCCCGGCGAGGGCTCGGTCTGTGTCGCGGCGAAGGCTCTGTCTGTGTCGCACTGAGGGCTCAGTCTGTGTCGCGGTGAGGGCTCGGTATCTGTCGCTGTGAGGGTTCGGTCTGTGACGCAGCGGGGGTTCGGCCTGTGTCGCGGCGAGGGCTCGGCCTTTGTCACGGCGAGGGCTAGGTCTGTGTCATGGCAACGACTCGGTCTGTGGTCATGGCGAGGGTTCGATTTGTGTCGCGGCGAGGGCTCAGTCTGTGTCACGGCGAGGGCTCGGTCCATGTCATGGTGAGGGCTCGGTCTGTGTTGCGGCGACGTCTCGGTCTGTGGTCACGGCGAGGGCTCGATCTGTGTCGCGGCGAGGGCTCAGTCTGTGGTCACGGCGAGGGCTCAGTCTGTGTCACGGCGAGGGCTCGGTCTGTGGTCACGGCGAGGGCTCGGTCTGTGTCACGGCGAGGGCTCGGTCTGTGGTCACGGCGAGGGCTAGGTCTGTGTCACGGCGAGGGCTCAGTCTATGGTCACGGCGAGGGCTCGGTCTGTGGGCACGGTGAGGGCTCTGTCTGTGTCACGGCGTGGGCTCAGTCTGTGTCACGCCGAGAGCTCGGTGTGTGTCGAGGCGATGGCTCAGTCTGTGTCACGGCGAGGACTCGGTCTATGTCGTGGCAAGGGCTCGGTAGCAGTCGCTGCGAGTGCTCGGTCTGTGTCACAGCGAGGGCACGGCCTGTGTCACAGCGAGGGCTCGCCCTGTGTCGCGGTGAGGGCTCGGTCTCTGTCGCGCCGAGGGCTCAGCATGTGTCGCGGCGAGGGTTCTGTCTTTATCACGGCGAGGGCTCGGAATATGGCACGGCGAGGGCTCAGACTGTGTCGCGGCGAGCGCACTGCCTGTGTCATGGTGAGGGCTCGGACTGTGTCGCGGCGAGGGCTCGGTCTGTGGTCACGGCGAGGGCTCGGTCTGTGTCACGGCGAGGGCTCGGTCTGTGGTCACGGCGAGGGCTAGGTCTGTGTCACGGCGAGGGCTCGGTCTATGGTCACGGCGAGGGCTCGGTCTGTGGGCACAGTGAGGGCTCTGTCTGTGTCCCGGCGAGGGCTCGGTCTGTGTCGCGGCGAGGGCTCGGCCTGTGTCGCGGCGTGGGCTCTGTCTGTGTCGCGGCGAGGGCTTGCTCTGTGTCACGGCGAGGGCTTGGTCTGTGTCGCGGCAAGGGCTTGGTATCTGTCGCTGCGAGGGCTCGGTCTGTGTCGCAGCGAGGGCTCGGTCTGTGTCACGGCGAGGGCTCGGTCCGTGTCACGGCGAGGTCTCGGTATCTGTCGCTGCCAGGGCTCTGTCTGTGTCCCGGCGAGGGCTCGGTCTGTGTCGTGAGTCCTGTGACGTGGTGAGGGCTCAGCCTGTGTCACGGCGAGGGCTTGCTCTGTGTCTCGGTGAGGGCTCGGTCTGTGTCGTGGCGAGGGCTCGGTCTGTGTAGGGGCGAGTGCTCGGCCTGTGTCGTGGCGAGGGCTCGACTTGTGTCACGGCGAGGGCTCGGTCTGTTGCCACGGCGAGGGTTCGGTCTGTGTCGCGGCGAGGGCTCGGAATGTGTCACGGCGAGGGCTCGGCCTGTGTCGCGGCGAGGGCTAGGTCTGTGTCGCGGTGAGGGCTCGGTGTGTGGTCACGGCAAGGGCTCGGCCTGTGGTCACGGCGAGGGCTCTGTCTGTGTCCCGGCGAGGGCTCGGTCTTTGTCGTGAGTCCTGTGACGCGGCGAGGGCTTGGCCTGTGTCGCGGCGAGGACTCGGCCTGTTTCGCAGCGAGGGCTCTGCCTGTGTCCTGGCGAGGGCTCGCTATCTGTCACTGCGAGGGCTCGGTATGTGGTCACGGCGAGGGCTCGGTCTGTGGTGACGGCGAGGGCTCGGACTGTGCCACGGCGAGGGCTCGGCCTGTGTCGCGGCGAGGGCTCGGTCCGTGGTCACGGCAAGGGCTCGGCCTGTGTTGCGGCGAGGGCTCGGTCTGTGTCACGCCGAGGGCTTGGTCTGTGTCGCGGCGAGGGCTTGGTCTGTGGTCACGGCGAGGGCTCGGTCTGTGGTCACGGCGAGGGCTCGGTCTGTGTCACAGCGAGGGCTCGGTCTGTGGTCACAGCGAGGGCTCGGTCCGTGTCACGGCGAGTGCTCGGTCTGTGGTCACGGCGATGGCTCGGTCTGTGGTCTGTGTCGCAGCGAGGTCTCGGTCTGTGTCACGCCAAGGGCTCGGTCTGTGTCGCGGCGAGGGCTCGGCCTGTGTCGCGGCGAGGTCTCGGTCTGTGTCATGCCAAGGGCTCGGTCTGTGTCGCGGCGAGGGTTCGGTCTGTGTCGCGGTGAGGGCTTGGTCTGCGGTCATGGCGAGGGCTCGGTCTGTGTCACGGCGAGGGCTCAGTCTGTGGTCACGGCGAGGGCTCGGTCTGTGTCACGGCGAGGGCTCCGTCTGTGGTCACGGCGAGGGCTCGATCTGTGTCGTGGCGAGGGCTCGGTCTGTCGTCACGGCGAGTGCTCGGTCTGTGTCACGGCGAGGGCTCGTTCTGTGGTCACAGCGAGGGCTCGGTCTGTGGTCACGGCGATGGCTCGGTCTGTGTCACGGTGAGGGCTTGGTCTGTGGTCACGGTGAGGGCTCGGTCTGCGGTCATGGCGAGGGCTCGGTCTGTGTCGCTGCGAGGGCTCGGTCTGTGGTCACGGCGAGGGCTCGGTCTGTGTCACAGCGAGGGCTCGGTCTGTGGTCACAGCGAGGGCTCGGTCCGTGTCATGGCGAGTGCTCGGTCTGTGGTCACGGCGATGGCTCGGTCTGTGGTCTGTGTCACAGCGAGGTCTCGGTCTGTGTCACGCCAAGGGCTCGGTCTGTGTCGCGGCGAGGGCTCGGCCTGTGTCACGGCGAGGTCTCGGTCTGTGTCATGCCAAGGGCTCGGTCTGTGTCGCGGCGAGGGTTCGGTCTGTGTCGCGGTGAGGGCTCGTTCTGTGGTCACAGCGAGGGCTCGGTCTGTGGTCACGGCGATGGCTCGGTCTGTGTCACGGTGAGGGCTCGGTCTATGATCACGGTGAGGGCTCGGCCTCTGGTCACGGCAAGGGCTCTGTCTGTGTCCCGGCGAGTGCTCGGCCTGTGTCGCGGCGTGGGCTCAGTCTGTGTCACGCCGAGAGCTCGGTGTGTGTCGAGGCGATGGCTCAGTCTGTGTCACGGCGAGGACTCGGTCTATGTCGTGGCAAGGGCTCGGTAGCAGTCGCTGCGAGGGCTCGGTCTGTGTCACAGCGAGGGCTCGGTCTGTGTTCACAGCGAGGGCACGGCCTGTGTCACAGCGAGGGCTCGCCCTGTGTCACGGCGAGGGCTCGGTCTCTGTCGCGCCGAGGGCTCAGCATGTGTCGCGGCGAGGGTTCTGTCTGTGTCGCGGCGAGGGCTCGGAATATGGCACGGCGAGTGCTCAGACTGTGTCGTGGCGAGCGCACTGCCTGTGTCATGGTGAGGGCTCGGTCTGTGTCGCGGCGAGGGCTCGGTCTGTGGTCACGGCGAGGGCTCGGTCTGTGTCACGGCAAGGGCTCGGTCTGTGGTCACGGCGAGGGCTAGGTCTGTGTCGCGGCGAGGGCTCGGTGTGTGGTCACGGCAAGGGCTCGGCCTGTGGTCACGGCGAGGGCTCTGTCTGTGTCCCGGCGAGGGCTCGATCTTTGTCGTGAGTCCTGTGACGCGGCGAGGGCTTGGCCTGTGTCGCGGCGAGGACTCGGCTTGTTTCGCAGCGAGGGCTCTGCCTGTGTCCTGGCGAGGGCTCGCTATCTGTCACTGCGAGGGCTCGGTATGTGGTCACGGCGAGGGCTCGGTCTGTGGTGACGGCGAGGGCTCGGACTGTGCCGCGGAGAGGGCTCGGCCTGTGTCGCGGCGAGGGCTCGGTCCGTGGTCACGGCGAGGGCTCGGCCTGTGTCGCGGCGAGGGCTCGGTCTGTGTCACGCCGAGGGCTTGGTCTGTGTCGCAGCGAGGGCTTGGTCTGTGGTCACGGTGAGGGCTCGGTCTGCGGTCATGGCGAGGGCTCGGTCTGTGTCGCTGCGAGGGCTCGGTCTGTGGTCACGGCGAGGGCTCGGTCTGTGTCACAGCGAGGGCTCGGTCTGTGGTCACAGCGAGGGCTCGGTCCGTGTCACGGCGAGTGCTCGGTCTGTGGTCACGGCGATGGCTCGGTCTGTGGTCTGTGTCGCAGCGAGGTCTCGGTCTGTGTCACGCCAAGGGCTCGGTCTGTGTCGCGGCGAGGGCTCGGTCTGTGTCGCGGCGAGGGTTTGGTCTGTGTCGCGGTGAGTGCTTGGTCTGCGGTCATGGCGAGGGCTCGGTCTGTGTCGCGGCGAGGGCTCAGTCTGTGGTCACGGCGAGGGCTCGGTCTGTGTCACGGCGAGGGCTCCGTCTGTGGTCACGGCGAGGGCTCGGTCTGTGGTCACGGCGAGTGCTCTGTCTGTGTCGCGGAGTGGGCTCGGTCTGTGTCGCGCCGAGGGCTCGGTCTGTGGTCACGGCGAAGGCTCGGTCTGTGGTCACGTCGAGGGCTCGACCTGTGTACCGGCGAGGGCTCAGTCTGTGGTCACGGCGAGGGCTCGGTCTGAGTCGCGGCGAGGGCTCGGTCTCTGTCGCGGCGAGGGCTAGGCCTGTGTCCCAGCGAGGGCTCGGTCTGTGTCGTGAGTCCTGTGACGCGGCGAGGGCTCTGCCTGTGTCGCGGCGAGGACTCGGCCTGTTTCACGGCGAGGGCTCGGCCTGTGTCCCGGCATTAGTAAACCAGGTGGGTTTTTACGACAATCCGATAGTTTCATGGTCACCATTACTGATACTAGCTTTTTATTCCAGATTTAATTAACTGAATTTAAATTCCCCAGCTGCCGTGGTGGGATTTGAACTCACGTCTCTGGATCATTAGTCCAAGTCTCTGGATTACTCGCTTAGTGACATTACCATTATGCTATTATCAGCAATTAGAATGGGTTTCTGGGTAGGATCGTGAATGCAAAAACTCTGGAGTCATTGAACACATAACTGGATGCTGTCAGGGGATTGAAGCTCTCTACATGGATGAGCTAGGAGGGATCGACTGGCCTTCTTTATCAATATATATATCCTGGGATCTCTCATGTAAATCCAATGTCACGTCTTCATATGGCCGCATCATTTCATCCTTTGCTGACAATCCTGAGCTCTTTCCAACTCCTCTTGGTCTGAGACACACACACAGAGGGATGGGACAATCCTCACTGATAAACATGATCACTCAGAGCTGCCACCATGCGGGAAAACAAGGATCAGCCTAATCTGGCAAAATGCTCATTTTTTGATGTGCTGCATTTAGTGACACCACATGATTTGCAATTAGGAGGACAACAAACACCAAACACATTGCCTGGTATGTGTAATTAGATGCAGTCAACACGACCACATGGGACCGTGCAAGGGGCCTTACTCTGGGCTCAGTCTGTGGTCACGGAGAGGGCTCGGTCTGAGTCACAGCGAAGGCTCGGTCTGTGGTCACGGCGAGGGCTCGGTCTGTGTCATGGCAAGGGCACCGTCTGTGGACACGGCGAGGGCTCGGTCTGTGGTCACGGCGAGGGCTCGGTCTGTGTCACGGCGAGGGCTCGGTCTGTGTCACGGCAAGGGCTCGGTATCTGTCGCTACGAGGGCTCGGTCTCTGTCGCAGCGAGGGCTCGGTCTGTGTCACGGCGAGGGCTCAGTCCATGTCACGGTGAGGGCTCGGTATCTGTCGTAAGCCATGGCTCTGTCTGTGTCCCGGCGAGGGTTCTGTCTGTGTCGCGAGCCCTGTGATGCGGCGAGGGCTCGGCCTGTTTCGAGGCGAGCATTCTGTCTGTGTCACGGCGAGGGCTCAGAATGTGGTGCGGCGAGGGCTTGGACTGTGTCGCGGCGAGTGCTCAGCCTGTGTCACAGTGAGGGCTCGGTCTGTGTTGCGGCGACGTCTCGGTCTGTGGTCACGGCGAGGGCTCGATCTGTGTCGCGGCGAGGGCTCAGTCTGTGGTCACGGCGAGGGCTCAGTCTGTGTCACGGCGAGGGATCGGCCTGTGTCGCAGCGAGGGCTAGGTCTGTGTCACGGCAACGGCTCGGTCTGTGGTCACGGCGAGGGCTCGATCTGTGCCACGGCGAGGGCTCGGTCCGTGTCACGGCAAGGGCTCGGTCTGTGGTCACGGCGATGGCTCGGTCTGTGTCACGGCGCGGGCTCTGTCTATGGTCACGGCGAGGGATCGGTCTGTGGTCACGGCGAGGGATCGGTCTGTGGTCACGGCGAGGGCTCTGTCTGTGTCCCAGCGAGGGCTCGGTCTGTGTCGTGAGTCCGGTGATGCGGCGAGGGCTCTGCCTGTGTCGTGGTGAGGGCTCGGCCTGTGTCGCGGCGTGGGCTCGGCCTCTGTCGCTGCGAGGTCTCGGTCTGTGTCGCGGCGAGGGCTCGATCTGTGTCGCGCCGAGGGTTCGGTCTGTGTCGCGGCGAGGGCTCGGAAAGTGTCACGTCGAGGGCTCGGTCTGTGTCACAGCGAGGGCTCGGCCTGTGTTGCGGCGAGGGCTCGGCCTGTGTCGCGGCGAGGGCTCGGCCTCTGTCGCGGCGAGGGCTAGGCATGTGTCGCGGCGAGGGCTCGGTCTGTGTCACAGCGAGGGCTCGGTCTGTGTCGCGGCGAGGGCTCGGTCTGTGGTCACGGCGAGGGCTAGATCTGTGTCGCAGTGAGGGCTCACTCTGTGGTCATGGAGAGAGCTCGGTCTGAGTCGCGGTGAGTGTTCGGTCTGTGTCACGGCGAGGGCTCGGTCTGTATTCACGGCGAGGGCTCGGTCTGTGTCACGGCGAGGCCTCGGCCTGTGTTGCGGCAAGGGCTAGGTCTGTGTCACGGCAACGGCTCGGTCTGTGGTCACGGCGAGGGCTTGATCTGTGCCGCGGCGAGGGCTCGGTCCGTGTCACGGCGAGGGCTCGGTCTGTGGTCACAGCGATGGCTCGGTCTGTGTCACGGCGAGGGCTCTGTCTATGGTCACGGCGAGGGCTCGGTCTGTGGTCACGGCGAGGGCTCAGCCTCTGTCACGGCGAGGGCTAGGCATGTGTCGCGGCGAGGGCTCGGTCTGTGTCGCGGCGAGGGCTTGGTCTGTGTCGCGGCGAGGGCTCGGTCTGTGGTCACGGCGACGGCTAGATCTGTGTCGTGGTGAGGGCTCAGTCTGTGGTCACGGAGAGGGCTCGGTCTGAGTCGCGGCGAGGGTTTGGTCTGTGTCACGGCGAGGGCTCGGTCTCTGGTCACGGCGAGGGCTCGGTCTGTGTCACGGCGAGGGCTCCGTCTGTGGTCACGGCGAGGGCTCGGTCTGTGTCACGGCGAGTGCTCGGTATCTGTCGCTGCCAGGGCTCTGTCTGTGTCCCGATGAGGGCTCGGTCTGTGTCACGAGTCCTGTGACGCGGCGAGGGCTCGGCCTGTGTCACGGCGAGGGCTTGCTCTGTGTCTCGCCGAGGGCTCGGTCTGTGTCGTGGCGAGGGCTCGGTCTGTGTGGGGGCGAGTGCTCGGCCTGTGTCGCGGCGAGGGCTCGACTTGTGTCACGGCAAGGTCTCGGTCTGTGGTCACGGTGAGGGTTCGGTCTGTGTCGCAGCGAGGGCTCGGAATGTGTCGCAGCGAGGGCTCGGCCTGTGTCGCGGCGAGGGCTAGGTCTGTGTCACAGCGACGGCTCGGTCTGTGGTCACGGCGAGGGCTCGATCTGTGTCGTGGCGAGGTCTCAGTCTGTGGTCACGGCGAGGGCTCGGTCTGTGGTCACGGCGATGGCTTGGTCTGTGTCACGGCGAGGGCTCGGTCTATGTTCACGGCGAGGGCTCGGTCTGTGGTCAAGGCGAGGGCTCTGTCTGTGTCCCGGCGAGGGCTCGGTCTGGGTCGTGAGTCCTGTGACGCGGCGACGGCTCTGCCTGTGTCGCGGCAAGGACTCGTTCTGTGTCGCGGCGAGGGCTCGACTTGTGTCACGGCGAGGGCTCGGCCTGTGTCGTGGCGATGGCTCGGCCTGTGTCACGGCAACGTTTCGGTCTGTGTCGCGGCGAGGGCTCGGCCTGTGTCGCGGCGAGGGCTCAGCCTCTGTCGCAGCGAGGGCTCGGCCTCTGTCGCGGTGAGGGCTAGGCATGTGTCGCGGCAAGGGCTCGGTCTGTGTCACGGCGAGGGCTCGGTCTGTGTCGCGGCGAGGTCTCGGCCTGTGGTCACGGCGAGGGCTTGCTCTGTGTCATGGCGAGGGCTCCGTCTGTGGTCACAGCGAGAGCTCGGTCTGTGGTCACGGCGAGGGCTCGGTCTGTGACACGGCGAGGGCTCGGTCTGCGTTGCGGCAAGTGCTCAGTATCTGTCGCTACGAGGGCTCGGTCTGTGTCGTGGCGATGGCTCGGCCTGTGTCACGGCAACGTTTCGGTCTGTGTCGCGGCGAGGGCTCGGCCTGTGTCGCGGCGAGGGCTCAGCCTCTGTCGCAGCGAGGGCTCGGCCTCTGTCGCGGTGAGGGCTAGGCATGTGTCGCGGCAAGGGCTCGGTCTGTGTCACGGCGAGGGCTCGGTCTGTGTCGCGGCGAGGTCTCGGCCTGTGGTCACGGCGAGGGCTTGCTCTGTGTCATGGCGAGGGCTCCGTCTGTGGTCACAGCGAGAGCTCGGTCTGTGGTCACGGCGAGGGCTCGGTCTGTGACACGGCGAGGGCTCGGTCTGCGTTGCGGCAAGTGCTCAGTATCTGTCGCTACGAGGGCTCGGTCTGTGTCACAGTGAGGGCTCGGTTTGTGTCACGCCGAGGGCTCGGTCCATGTCATGGTGAGGGCTCGGTACCTGTCGCTGCCATGGCACTGTCTGTGTCCCGGCGAGGGCTCGGTCTGTGTCGCGAGCCCTGTGACGCGGTGAGGGCTCGGCCTGTGTCACGGCGAGGGCTTGCTCTGTGTCTCGCCGAGGGCTCGGTCTGTGTTGTGGCGAGGGCTCGGTCTGTGTGGGGGCGAGGGCTCAGAATGTGTCGCGGCGAGGGCTCGGCCTGTGTCGCGGCGAGGGCTATGTCTGTGTCGCGGCGACGGCTCGGTCTGTGTTCACGGCGAGGGCTCGATCTGTGTCGTGGCGAGGGCTCGGTCTGTCGTCACGGCGAGTGCTCGGTCTGTGTCACGGCGAGGGCTCGTTCTGTGGTCACAGCGAGGGCTCGGTTCTTGTCACGGCGAGGGCTCGGTCTGTGGTCACGGCGATGGCTCGGTCTGTGTCACGGTGAGGGCTCGGTCTATGATCACGGTGAGGGCTCGGTCTCTGGTCACGGCAAGGGCTCTGTCTGTGTCCCAGCGAGGGCTCGGCCTGTGTCGCGGCGTGGGCTCAGTCTGTGTCACGCCGAGAGCTCGGTGTGTGTCAAGGCGATGGCTCAGTCTGTGTCACGGCGAGGACTCGGTCTATGTCGTGGCAAGGGCTCGGTAGCAGTCGCTGCGAGGGCTCGGTCTGTGTCACAGCGAGGGCTCGGTCTGTGTTCACAGCGAGGGCACGGCCTGTGTCACAGCGAGGGCTCGCCCTGTGTCGCGGCGAGGGCTCGGTCTCTGTCGCGCCGAGGGCTCAGCATGTGTCGCGGCGAGGGTTCTGTCTGTGTCGCGGCAAGGGCTCGGAATATGGCACGGCGAGGGCTCAGACTGTGTCGCGGCGAGCGCACTGCCTGTGTCGTGGTGAGGGCTCGGACTGTGTCGCGGCGAGGGCTCGGTCTGTGGTCACAGCGAGGGCTCGGTCTGTGTCACGGCGAGGGCTCGGTCTATGGTCACGGCGAGGGTTCGGTCTGTGTCGCGGCGAGGGCTCGGAATGTGTCACGGCGAGGGCTCGGCCTGTGTCGCGGCGAGGGCTAGGTCTGTGTCGCGGTGAGGGCTCGGTGTGTGGTCACGGCAAGGGCTCGGCCTGTGGTCACGGCGAGGGCTCTGTCTGTGTCCCGGCGAGGGCTCGGTCTTTGTCGTGAGTCCTGTGACGCGGCGAGGGCTTGGCCTGTGTCGCGGCGAGGACTCGGCCTGTTTCGCAGCGAGGGCTCTGCCTGTGTCCTGGCGAGGGCTCGCTATCTGTCACTGCGAGGGCTCGGTATGTGGTCACGGCGAGGGCTCGGTCTGTGGTGACGGCGAGGGCTCGGACTGTGCCGCGGCGAGGGCTCGGCCTGTGTCGCGGCGAGGGCTCGGTCCGTGGTCACGGCGAGGGCTCGGTCTGTGGTGATGGCGAGGGCTCGGACTGTGCCGCGGCGAGGGCTCGGTCTGTGTCACGCCGAGGGCTTGGTCTGTGTCGCGGCGAGGGCTTGGTCTGTGGTCACGGCGAGGGCTCGGTCTGCGGTCATGGCGAGGGCTCGGTCTGTGTCGCTGCGAGGGCTCGGTCTGTGGTCACGGCGAGGGCTCGGTCTGTGTCACAGCGAGGGCTCGGTCTGTGGTCACGGCGAGGGCTCGGTCTGTGGTCACGGCGATGGCTCAGTCTGTGGTCTGTGTCGCAGCGAGGTCTCGGTCTGTGTCACGCCAAGGGCTCGGTCTGTGTCGTGGCGAGGGCTCGGCCTGTGTTGCGGCGAGGTCTCGGTCTGTGTCACGCCAAGGGCTCGGTCTGTGTCGCGGCGAGGGTTCGGTCTGTGTCGCGGTGAGGGCTTGGTCTGCGGTCATGGCGAGGGCTCGGTCTGTGTCGCGGCGAGGGCTCAGTCTGTGGTCACGGCGAGGGCTCCGTCTGTGTCACGGCGAGGTCTCCGTCTGTGGTCATGGCGAGGGCTCGGTCTGTGGTCACGGCGAGTGCTCTGTCTGTGTCGCGGAGTGGGCTCGGTCTGTGTCGCGCCGAGGGCTCGGTCTGTGGTCACGGCGAGGGCTCGGTCTGTGTCATGGCGAGGGCTCGGTCTGTAGTCACGGCGAGGGCTCGGTCTGTGGTCACGTCGAGGGCTCGGTCTCTGTCGCGGCGAGGGCTAGGCCTGTGTCCCAGCGAGGGCTCGGTCTGTGTCGTGAGTCCTGTGACGCGGCGAGGGCTCTGCCTGTGTCGCGGCGAGGACTCGGCCTGTTTCGCGGCGAGGGCTCGGCCTGTGTCCCGGCATTAGTAAACCAGGTGGGTTTTTACGACAATCCGATAGTTTCATGGTCACCATTACTGATACTAGCTTTTTATTCCAGATTTAATTAACTGAATTTAAATTCCCCAGCTGCCGTGGTGGGATTTGAACTCACGTCTCTGGATCATTAGTCCAAGTCTCTGGATTACTCGCTTAGTGACATTACCATTATGCTATTATCAGCAATTAGAATGGGTTTCTGGGTAGGATCGTGAATGCAAAAACTCTGGAGCCATTGAAAACATAACTGGATGCTGTCAGGGGATTGAAGCTCTCTACATGGATGAGCTAGGAGGGATCGACTGGCCTTCTTTATCAATATATATATCCTGGGATCTCTCAGATGTAAATCCAATGTCACGTCTTCATATGGCCGCATCATTTCATCCTTTGCTGACAATCCTGAGCTCTTTCCAACTCCTCTTGGTCTGAGACACACACACAGAGGGATGGGACAATCCTCACTGATAAACATGATCACTCAGAGCTGCCACCATGCGGGAAAACAAGGATCAGCCTAATCTGGCAAAATGCTCATTTTTTGATGTGCTGCATTTAGTGACACCACATGATTTGCAATTAGGAGGACAATAAACACCAAACACATTGCCTGGTATGTGTAATTAGATGCAGTCAACACGACCACATGGGACCGTGCAAGGGGCCTTACTCTGGGATTCTTCCATTACAATACTAGGGGATGTTAACCATAACCCTGGCATTTACTGGAGAGATGGTGAGAATATCGCTGTGAGCAGAGTGAGAAGCCGGTACAATTAATGGCCAAGTATATTGTGTAATTTGATGCAGCCAGGCTGTAGACTGACAGTACTACACTGAAATTCTTGACTGAAGTTCTCTACATGGCCAAGTGCAGAACTCAACAATGTATAGCTTGTCAACACAGCACAGCATTAACACACAAGCTGGGCATGAGCGAGTGAGTGGCATCATGCACACGAATGTCATTGGCCTGGCAGCAGTGCAATATTCACTCCTCTTTTGATATTAAAATTACGTCTCTCATAACGTCCAGTGACGCAGTGGAAGCAGCTCAGAGTGTCACCCTCACAACCCATGTTTCAATCACACAACTCAAATGGGCCCACACCAACTGAAGTAGCCATTTCGTACCTAAACTGTTATAGTTTTGCTGTCCCGTGCATTTTAAATGTGCCATTACTTACAGTCACCATGATTTAAAAATAAATTGGATACACAAAGCTCAATCTAACTATTGTTTTCTCTCTGAGATCGCAGAGGTTTCTCTCGCCAGAGGCCTCTCTCTCTCTTTTGCACAGTAAAACCTTGAGTGGTTCGACCCACTCGCCCCTTAGATTCTAGACACTGGACTTAGGTGCAGGAACTACAATGCAGAGAAGACTCTGATAGACCAAGTTTAATGAATCAAAATGGAATTTTATTGCATATGGAAAAACAAATCAAATGCAAGCAAATGAGAGGGTACATGGGAGGGAAAAACAAATCATAACAATACATTACTGACTAAAATAGATACAGGCATATTATACTTTACATAAGAACATAAGGACATAAGAAATAGGAGCAGGAGTAGGCCAATCGGCCCCTCGAGCCTGCTCCGCCATTCAATAAGATCATGGCTGATCTGATCCTAACCGCCAATCCACTATCACAGAACCATCTCCTGAATGTAACAGAATTAGACACACGAAATAGGAGCAGGATCAGGCTACACAGCCCCTGGGCCCGCTCCGCTACCCACAGGGCCATGACCGATCCGAACCTAGACTCATGTCCAAATTCCTGCCCGCTCCCCGTAACCCTTAATTCCCTTTACTTCTAGGAAACTGTCTATTTCTGTTTTAAATTTATGTAATGATGTAGCTTCTACAGCTTTTTGGGGCAGCATATTCCATGGACCTACCACCCTCTGAGTGAAGTAGTTCCTCCTCATCTCAGTTTTGAAAGAGCAGCCCCTTATTCTAAGACTATGCCCCCTAGTTCTAGTTTCACCCATCATCGGGAACATCCTCCCCGCATCCACCCGATCCAACCCCTTCACAATCTTATATGTTTCAATAAGATCGCCTCTCATTCTTCTGAACTCCAATGAGTAGAGTCCCAATCTACTCAACCTCCCCTCATATGTCCATCCCCTCATCCCCGGGATTAACCGAGTGAACCTTCTTTGTGCTGACTCGAGAGCAAGTATGTCCTTTCTGAAGTATGGACACCAAAACTGTACGCAGTATTCCAGGTGCGGTCTCACCAATACCTTGTACAACTGAAGCAATACCTCCCTATTTTTATATTCTATCCCCCTAGCAATGAAAGCCAACATTCCATTGGCCTTCTTAATCATTTGCTGCACCTGCATACTAACCTTTTGAGTTTCGTGCATCAGGACCCCCAGATCCCTTTGTACTTCAGTACTTTCCAGTTTCTTGCCATTAAGATAATTACTTGCTCTACGATTTTTCCTGCCAAAGTGCATAACCTCACACTTTCCAGTATTGTATTCCATCTGCCAAATCTCTGCCCACTTACTTAGCCTGTCTATGTACCCTTGCAGGTTTTTTATGTCCTCCTCACTCACTACTTTCCCTCCCATCTTAGTATCATCTGCAAACTTTGATATGTTACACTCGGTCCCCTCCTCCAAATCATTAATATAGATTGTAAAGAGTTGGGGACCCAGCACTGACCCCTGCGGAACACCACTAGTTACTGATTGCCAGTCTGAGAATGAACCATTTATCCCAACTCTCTGCCTTCTGTTAGATAGCCAATCCTCTATCCATGCCAGAATATTACCCCCAATCCCGTGATTTTTTATCTTAAGCAATAATCTTTTGTGTGGCACCTTGTCAAATGCCTTTTGGAAGTCTAAATACACTACGTCCACTGGTTCCCCTTTATCCACCCTATATGTTACTTCCTCAAAGAACTCCAGCAAATTTGTCAAACATGACTTCCCCTTCATAAAACCATGCTGACTTTGTCCTATTAAATTATGTTTATCCAAATGTCCTGTTACTGTCTCCTTAATAATGGACTGCAAAATTTTACCTACCACAGATGTTAGGCTAACCGGTCTATAGTTTCCAGCCTTCTGTCTACTGCCCTTTTTAAATAAGGGTTATACATTAGCAGTTTTCCAGTCTGCCGGGACCTTTGCCGAGTCCAGGGAGTTTTGGAAAATTATTACTAATGCATCCACAATCCCTACCGCCACTTCCCTCAAGACCCTAAGATGTAAGCCATCAGGTCCAGGTGATTTATCCGCCTTGAGTCCCATTATTTTACCGAGTACCACTTCCTTAGTGATTTTGATCGTGTTTAGCTCCTCCCCCCCTTTAGCCCCCTGTTTGTCCAGTGTTGGGATATTCTTAGTGTCTTCTACTGTAAAGACTGATATAAAATATTCATTCAGTGTTTTTGCCATCTCCATATTTCCCACCATTAATTTCCTGGTCTCATCCTCTAAGGGACCAACATTTACTTTAGCCACCCTTTTTCTTTTTATATAACTATAAAAACTCTTACTATCTGTTTTTATATTTTTTGCCAATTTACTTTCATAATCTATCTTCCCTTTCTTAATCAATCTTTTTGTTAACTTTTGCTGTCTTTTAAAGTTTTTCCAATCCTCTATCCTCCCACTAGATTTGGCTACCTTATATGCCCTTGTTTTTAGTCAAATACTATCCTTAATTTCTTTACTTAGCCACGGATGGCTGTCTTTTCTTTTACACCCTTTTCTTCTCAGTGGAATATATTTTTTTTGGAAGTTGTAAAATAACTCCTTAAATGTACACCACTGATCATGTATCGTCTTACCCTTTAATCTATTTTCCCAATCCACTCTACTCAATTCTTCTCTCATACCTTCAAAATCTCCTTTATTCAAGCTTAGCACGCTTGTTTGAGATCCAACTTTTTCACCCTCTAATTGAATATGGAATTCAACCATGTTATGGTCACTCATTCCAAGGGGATCCTTTACTAGGACATTTTTAATTAATCCTGTCTCGTTACACAGGACCAGATCTAAGGTTGCTTGCCCCCTGGTCGGTTCAGTTACATACTGCTCAAGAAACCCATCCCTAATACACTCAATGAACTCATCCTCAAGGCAGCCCTGCCCAATTTGATTTGTCCAATTAATATGATAGTTAAAATCCCCCATAATTATAGCTGTTCCCTTATTACAAGCCTCAACTATTTCCTGATTGATACTCCGTCCAACAGAGTTGCCACTGTTCGGAGGCCTATAGACTACGCCCACTAGTGTTTTTTTCCCCTTATTATTCCTTACCTCCACCCAAACTTTCATTATCCTGATCATTTGACCCAATATCATTTCTCTGTATTACAGTGATTCCTTCCTTTATTAACATAGCCACCCCACCTCCCCTTCCTTCCTGCCTGTCCTTCCTGATCGTTAAATAACCTGGTATGTTTAATTCCCAGGCATTGTCACCCTGCAGCCATGTTTCTGTAATGGCCACAAGATCATACCCATATGTAGTTATTTGTGCCATTAACTCGTCTATTTTGTTACGAATGCTATGTGCATTCAGATAGGGAACTTTCAAATATGCTTTGTGACACTTAGTTCCTGCTTTTGCCCTTTTTATTACTTTACCTTTTACTCCATACCTTCTGCCCCTTCCTGACACGCTCTGGTTTTTAATTTCCCCACTGCTACCTAAGTCTATGACCTTCTCTGTTGTCATTATTATTATTTGCTCTCTAGGAACCTCCCCCCCACTAGTTAGTTTAAAGCCCTCTCTACAGCCCTAGTTATATGATCCGCCAGGACTCTAGTCCCAGCACTGGCCAAGTGAAGCCCATCCCAGCGGAACAGCTCCCTCCTGCCCCAGTACTGGTGCCAGTGTCCCAGGAAGCAAAACCCATTTCTCCCACACCAGTCTTTGAAGTCATCATGAAATGGGGAAACACACGGAACATCGAGGGATAACAACTCATGTTAATTATACCCAAAATGACCACCCCCTTTAACCTATCTAGATCCAATTATGAAGGGCCAGAAACATGCTCACCAATCCAGTTGGAAAAATATAGAGTTTTGAAACAGGTCTGCGTTTTGATCCCCTCAGGCGTCCTGTTTCCTCGTGGTCAGTGGAGCCACAGCGGGCTGCGCCACACCTCTCTCTCTGTCTCTCGAGGTGAAGGTCACGGGCAGGCTGGACACTGATGGGCCTGGATGTCGGTGGAGATCATCTGCTTGACCACGGTTGGAAGCCTCTAGTCGGCATTCATATAGGTTTCTTCGCTAGTTTTTCTACCCTCCCGTTTCATCAACGGCCCGGGGTTGGTCGATGATCTCCCGATGATTTACCCCGGGGTGGGATGCCGACTCGAGCCATCTTCTTCTCCAAACTCCAGCTGCTATCGAAGGTAACGGCTATTACCGAAGGTCCCACGAAGATGATGAAGAAAGGAACCTCTCTCTTCCCAATATCTAAGATGGAGCTTCTATTTTGCTACCCCCGGTGTCTCCAATTATACTTCTCAGAAGAAGCCTCTATCTCCCGCCAAATCAAGGTTAGTCATTGTTTAACTTTTGACGGGCTTATGGCACAGCGGGGTAGTTATTATATTTAAACTGCTTTCGGGATGGCCGGTGATGGCCATCTCTGGCCTGGAATGACCTGGTAATGTTTTAATGTCTTCTTGATGTCTTTAACGGGTCCTTGATGCGTTCTTTATGAATATGGAACTGTTCCCCTTTGTCTGGGTAAAACATCTAGATGGCCTTTATCTACAGGCCGATCTGACTGGATCTGCATCCAATCTTTATGTATGTGTATGTGTCTGGTTTCGATCTCTCAGAAACGGCTTCCAGAACTTACTGTGGTTGAATCCACAAAGGCTGTCTGGGGACTGCAGGAACCATTTTAAAGTGTTCAATAAGTCAGTCACAGGGTCTGGTGGCCATTTTGTGTGTCCCTTTTCTGGGCATCTTTTAAAACAGTCTTTTAAAATCAAGGCCTCTTCTGCCAAAGGACCCTTATAATACAGTATTAATTTTGCACATTCTACAGTCCCCCCTGATGATGCTATAACTTGCTTGAAGTATCATAATTCTGGGTGAGCAAAATTTTCTGACCTTCCATAATTAAACCATCCCCTGTAATTACCTATCTATGACCCCACACGACATGTATTTCCCATTTCAGAAAACCTACAGTGTACATTGAGCATCTATAGATGGCAATACATTGGATTTAAAATCTGACATTTCATTTCCAGGTGTGGAGGGGGGCCTAATACCCCTACACCACCTGGTCCATACACATTATCTTTATTAATACCAACTCACTTAATAAACTTCAATAATAAAAATAAAGTACACACAAAGAATACTCATGAACAAACATAAACATAGAGGAGGGAGGGAAACTTTAACAGTATACATAGCAGCAAAAATCTAAACGGGTGTCTCTTCTTCTACCCGATAAATAATGCTCTCTCCATTTTCCCCTGCTCTCATACTTCTGCGAAAGTCTGACCTTTTTACAGTGTACAAACAGTAAATAAACCACAATAAAAACCTGACACACTGCAAGGATGTGAGAGGCTATCCTAATCCAAGAAGGGATTTCTATATTAGTGAACAGGTCCCACCACGGTGGGGTTACTATATCCAATATGCTTGCCCCTATCTCTAAAGTCTTCTGCTCCAGTGTGTAAAAATGTTTCTGTGAAACGACAACGGCCTTTAATATCTTGGTGAGGTGTTCAGGGAGAGGGGGAATGATATATCCAGAATGTGCAACGAATCGTTACAGATCGGTGAAATTCTCTTTAACAGTGATGTGAACAGTGGAAGGTTCAGGAATGGGGACAATTCGCTCTTGGGCCACTTGAACTTCTGCCTTGGGCTTGAAGCAGAAACTGCTGTCACTTACCAGACACCAGCCGTGCTGTCCATGCTGGTAGTGGGGCGCTGCAGTGGCGACACAGTATGTCCCACCTCCTATATATGCCACCTGCGGGGGTACATGGCCTTGTGCCATTGCCTCCATGGTGCAATTTATAGGCTTCGCGCCAGCAGTTCTGAACCCGCACTGTGGTTTTGAATAGGCATTCAAGTGCTGGGGACACAGGATGATGTGTGCTCCCCGGCTCCGGCACCCCGAGAGGTTGGTACCCATCATTGCATGCTCCCATCGAATGACGTAAGGTGGTACCGCTGTATAGCGAATGTGTGCACCCCCCTGAATGACTCCAATGTTCTCCACCCTGCATACCGGGGCAGGTTTAGCTGTCTTTCCCATCACCGGCATTCTTACCACTATACCCATAATGGTGTGATTAGACCGCCCACAGTCCACTGGGACTGGGTAGGCTTCTGAAGCTAGTCTGAGCTGGCACGGACTTAATGCATTCTCAAAAGGGTGGAGGGCTGCGAGGTGCTTGTTGCTGATCCAGGAGGGGACTAAACCTTGTTTTAAATCCTCCAGATTACTGCGGCCCTCGCCCAGTAACCACGCCCCTTACAGCACGCAAGCTTCATTCTGCGCAGCCTGATCGGACGCATTCCGATCCTCCCTGATGAGAGCATTTACCATTTTCGCGTGTTTCTCCAGCTCAGCTATAATCTCTTTTAAGTGTAGTGTCATGGCCTGATCCTCATGTAACTCAGAACCCACTACCTTATTCTCGTCCGTCAGTATCTTTCGTAACTGTGTTTTTAAACCATTAATCTGGGTCTGCAGCTCCACGTCATCCAGAGTGTTGATGACGGAAGTCCCTGTGTTAAAAGCTGTGAAAATATCATTTACTGCACCCCTTCTTTGTCTCCCTATCCTGTCCAAGACCTCATGTGGTGTGGTGTACAATTCAGCTCTGTCTACATCAGCAAAGTCGAATTCGTAAAACTGCCTGAACATGTTTGTTAACAGGACCTGGTACAATTGCTCCGTTTCCTTGGGGCACCACTCTGGCAATCGCACCTCGGTGAGGATTAAAATCACCGAAGCCACCGCGTAGTGCACCCCTTGGTACAGCACCTGACCTGTGGGTACTAATACCAATCCGTTCCCGGGTCCCTTGGTAGTGGTGGGGCACCCTTCCTTGCGGGCTTTGGCTACCAGAATCGTGGGCAGGGGCTTGCGGGGCGGGTGATGAGCCCAGTGGCGTTTACTGGGATCTGAGAGTATGGGACTCCGCACGCCCGTGTGCTGATGTCCCACCTCATTCCTTTCCCAGCATCTTGCCACTGCCTTTGGAAAAAGATGGAGACGCCTGTGGGGCAGGCGCGTTCTGAACCCCACATACAGATGTAGATCCCCTCATCTGGTTCCCACCATTTGTCCCAACAGACACTCAACCCCGCTTGAGTCCCCATAATAGTCTGATGGGTATTGTTACCCAGTCTCTCCCACTCGACCGTGGAGTTCTTCATGGTCTTACTCAGCTTCCGAAGCCACCACCAGTGGTCCAAAGGAACATGTCCATTACAAACCAGGCAAATCTTCCCGACGGTGACGCTGACTCTGGGTGCGATGACCCTCACTCGGGGGCACATCAAAGAAGTCTCTCGGTACGCAAACCCGGACTGGCTGGAGTATTCCGTAGAGTTCGACCCCAGCCATCCTGGCCACCTCCCTTCGTGGAAATAGGTGGCTGTCTCCTCAACACCCCGCATGCCCGACCCATCGGTCGCGATGGGGGCTGTGCTCCCCGAGCACCCGTAGATCGTGGAGTCCTTGGTGCGGCCCCGATAGGCCCAGTTACACCCGATCACCGCGAACATGACGAGAATTTCTCTCGTCATCTCTTTGGTTCCTGTAACAAATTAAACAATACAGCCAGGCTCCCGAGAGATTCTGGCCTAGGTGAAGGCATGATCGGGTCTTTCGATCTCGATCGCAAACAACACACATACTGGGCAGATTCCAAAACTACTTATAACACTAATCACTTTAATATTTACACACCTTAAACTTAATTAAACTTAAACTTAACTTATGTACAGCGCCGCCCGTCCCCGGGCGGCTTACCTAATCCCTGATTGGACTGCAGCTTGCCGCTCCTTGTGGCGGGGCTGCACTGACCTGTGGCTTGGGTTCCCCGCAGCCTTTTGCTGTCAATTGGGGACTGCGTTTTGCCAGGGATTTCCCAAGTCTATGTTTACTGCAGGTGGGGGAATCGGGCCAAGGTTTTACCAGCTGAGGCATTCGAGCCGACCTGCGAAGAGGTACTTTGGGCGTGGCTCCCTTAGCGAGTGGACCTTCGGTTGGGACTTTAGCCCTCACAGCCCGTGGCACCTCCATGGCTGCCGGCTTCGGCTCCCTTCCCTCAGGCTCTGCCCCTTTGGGATTTGGGTCTGTGGCAGATGACTCCTCCTCACCTGTCCCTACAGGTGGAGGATCTCCGCCCCCAATTTCTACCTCCCCTAAGCTCCCACCTCCTCCAGAATTGTGTCGAGGGCGGGGCCTTGCTGTTCGGGCTCCCCCCGATGGCGTTCGGATCAGGAGGAGGGCCTTAGTCTTCGGGCTCCTCCTCGTCCGAGTCCCAGGCCAGTGGGGAAACCTCCCAGGTGGGCGGGACAGTTTCTCCCTCCAGGCAGGCTGCGGTTCCAGCCTGTGTGGTCTGTGACTTATTGCACGCCTCAGGCTGAGGATTTTCACCTTCAGACCTGGCCTCAGTTGTCGGCTCCTTTGCACCCGGCTTAAACAGTTTGCACTGATTGATGTGAAACCATTTAGTGCGCCGGGGCAGCTTCACTGCGTAAACCATGGGGCTGGCTTTGTCTACAAGGCTGTAGGGCCCCATGTACAGTGGTTCTAAACTCCCTACTCGGGCATAGTTTCTCACCATGACCTGATCTCCAATTTCCCACTCCTGTGTCTTACGGGGTTCGAGCAGCAGTTGGTTGCCCTGATGCTGTTTTCCCATGTTCCCAGCCGCTTGCCCATAAACCTGTTTTAGGCGCTCCAAAAGGGTCCGGGCAAACTTGTCCCGATTCACCTCTCGGAGCTGACCCTCAGTGAGCACCGGGGCTAGTACATGGGTGGGGGTTCGCATGACTCTCCCAGTCATTAATTCGCGCGGGGAATACCCCGTACTTTTAGACTGGCTAGCCCGAATCCCCATAAGGACTAGAGGCAAGACTTCCGCCCATTTCTGGGGCGAGCCCATTGTCTCTTTCCTCAGTTTTTCTTTGAGGGTGCGGTTCATGCATTCCATAATCCCGGATGACTGAGGATTGTGGGCCACGTGCCACTTCCCTTCAATGCCTAAGAGCATGAGGGTGTTCTGCATCAATTGGCCGGTGAAATGACTCCCTCGGTCGGACTCCATGAATCGTGGTAGTCCCCACCGCGAGAACACCTCCTGGACCAAGATCCTGGCAGTGCTAAGTGCCGTGGCTGTTCTACATGGGAAGGCTTCTACCCACTTGGTGAACACATCCACCAGGACAAGGCAATACTTATAGCCTCCCTGGGCGGTGGGCAGGGGCCCGATGTAGTCGACCTGTATCGACTGCCATGGTCCCTCTACTCTCCTGATGTGCCCCATGGGCACCTTCCTTTTCTGGGGGTCTGGGTTGTTTGCAGCGCACACAAGACAATTAGCGCAGAACTCGCGGACATCGTCCCGAAGTCCCGGCTGTTGTATCCGTGTGTTAATGGAGACACGGAATGCAGGAGTTGGTTTAACAGGTGTTTACTGAACAAAGTCTGGAGGTGAACTAAAAGATACAAGACACTATACAGGCTTATATAGCCTGAGTGGCCACTACCGGCATTACAGTACACAGGGGCTCTTAAAGGCACATACACCACAATTCCTCCCCTTTTAGACAACCAGTACATAACATTTAAGTAATCATTAATTAACATGTTTACAAGAACAATAATCTACACATTTGCTGCAGTTAATCAATTATAAGTCAGTCTCTCTGGAGGATTCCTGACTCGGTCCGGATAACGCCTCGGTGGTGTAGTAGTTTTCGGTGGTGTAGTAGGTTCTTTTGGCAAGGTCGATTCGGCTTGAATGCCAGTGTCAGGTTCATCTGGTTCCAGTATCACCGGATCGGAGGTAGATACTATGGGTATCTCTGCTTCATCATTAGGCGTATAGAGTTGTGGTGTAGGTTGTCCCTTTTCGGATGACTCTATGATCTGGTCAGCATGGCGCCTTATTATGCTTTCTCCAATGTCCACGGTATACATCAGCGGTCCTAGTCGTGTGCAAATAGTTCCAGGCTGCCATTTCTCGGTACGGTAGTCCCGGGCCAAAACTTGTTGACCTATCTGGAAGGTTCTAGTTGGCCTTTCATTCATGCCTTGAAATTGCTGGTTCTCTACGTCCCTTCTGATGTTTGGCTTGATCAAATCCAGCCGGCATCTTAGGCTTCTATTGAAAAACATCATGGCAGGAGTTTGGTTTGTAACCACATGTGTTGCATTCCTGTATGCAAACAAGAAGTTATCTACCTTATGCTGTAGATTTATGTCCTCATTACCCATGGCCTTTATGGCCTTCTTGAAGGTCTGGACAAACCTTTCAGCCAATCCATTGGTGGCGGGATGGTATGGGGCGGACGTGTAGTGCTTAACCCCATTGTTTTTTAAGAACTTCCTGAATTCTTCGGACACAAATTGCGGTCCATTATCAGAACAGATCTGTTCAGGCAGCCCATTCCTGGCAAATATGGTCCTTAATACTGTGATGGTTTTTTCCGTGGTGGTGGAGGACATCTTTATTACCTCCGGCCACTTGGAGTGTGCATCAACCGCGATTAAGAACATTGAGTCCATAAATGGACCAGCAAAGTCGATGTGTACCCTTTGCCATGGAGATTAGGGCCACTCCCATGGATGTAAAGGGGCTTGTGGGACGTTTTGGACCTTCTGGCATCCTAGACAGCCCTTGGTCAAATTCTTCGATGTCTCCATCGATACCTGGCCACCACACAAATGCTCTGGCTAGGTTCTTCATTTTCACTCCACCCAGATGCCCCTCGTGAAGCTCCTTTAGCACTTTATCCTGGAGTTTGGGTGGAATCACCACTCTGGATCCACACATCAAGGTTCCTCGGCACACTGACAGCTGTTCTCTTCTTTGCGAGAATGCTGGCAACAGTGGTTCGCATGTGCTGGCCATCCCTTCACCGTTAAATCGTAGACTCGTGAGAGAGTCGGGTCATTTCTCGTTTCCTTTTCAATGGTAGAGTTTGTTACTGGTAGACATTCCACTATGGTTGAGTGGAACATCTCCACTGGGTCAACTGTAGGTGCCTCTTCTACCGTTGGCAACGGTAGACACGATAAACCGTCAGCATTTCCATGCTGTTTTGATCCTTTGTATTCTATGTCATATTGGTGTGCCCCTAGGAAAAGGGACCACCTCTGTAGCCTTTGCGCTGTCATAATGGGAACGCCCTTTTTAGGGTTGAATATGGAGACGAGGGGTTGATGGTCAGTCAACAAGGTAAATTTTTGTCCGTGTAGGTAATGGTTGAATTTTTTTACTCCCCATACCAGGCTGAGTGCTTCCCTGTCGATCTGGGCATAGTTACGCTCAGCTGAGTTCAATGAGCGTGACGCAAAAGCTATCGGCCGCTCCGAGCCATCAGGGAATCTATGCGATAATACCGCTCCTACGCCGTAAGGGGATGCATCGCACGCCAGTCTGATTGGCAGTGATGGGTTGTAATGAGCCAAAACTTCCTTGGACATGATCAAGCCTTTGCATTTATGGAAGGCACGTTTACAGTCTTCGCTCCATTTCCAATTTACTCCCGTTTGTAGCAGTTCGTTAAGAGGGTGCAGAACAGTTGACAAGTTCGGTAAAAATTTATGATCGTAATTTATCAATCCCAGGAACGGCCTTAATTGTGAGACATTTTCAGGTGCAGGGGCTTTTATGACCGCTTCAATTTTTTCAGGTGACTTATGCAACCCCTCTTCGTTAATTATGTGGCCACAATATGATATTTGTTTCTGGAAAAATTCGCACTTGGGGCGATTTGCTCATAGGCCCCGTTCTCTCAGCCTAGTGAGCACCTGCTCCAAATTGGCAAGGTGCTCGTTGTCGTTTTCTCCTGTTACAAGGATGCCGTCTAGATAGCATTGAGTCCCCGGAATCCCTTTCAAGACTTGCTCCATAGCTCTTTGCCAGATAGCTGGAGCTGATGCTACTCCGAAAACCAGTCGATTGTACTGGTACAGGCCTTTGTGTGTGTTTATCATGAGATACTTTTTAGAGGCCTCCTCAACCTCCATCTGTAGATATGCCTGTGCCAAGTCAATTTTGGTGAAACATTTCCCTCCTGATAGTGAGGCGAAAATATCTTCTATCCTCAGAAGAGGATACTGTACCATGTGAAGGATCGGGTTTACAGTCACCTTGAAGACCCCACAGATGGGAATTTTTCTCTGTTCTTCAGCTTTATCATTATTCAACGTTTTCTTCATGACCGGGATGATGGGTGTTGCCCACTCGCTCCAATCTATCTTGGATAACACGGCTGCCTTTTCCAAATTCTCCAGCTCTGCCTCGACTGCTGGATGAATTGCGTATGGCACCGGCCTTGCCTTAAAAAACTTGGGAATTGCCGCATCTTCCACTTTTATTGAGGCGGTGACGCCTTTCAAGGTTCCTAGTTCCTGTTGAAACACTTCTTTGGCGTTGGCCAAGATGTCTTTTAATCGTTCAGGTATGACGTCATCATCATTTTTTTTCTTACTGGTCACCGTCAGTGCCTGAATGGAGTGCCAGTCTAAACGTATCTTCCTGATCCATTCACGTCCCAACAGCAGTGAACCACCATCTTGCAGAACGTATAAATACAACTTCTGTATTTCCTTGCCGTTGTATACAACAGGCACCCTTATTTTCCCTCTGGGGTATACTTTCTGCCCCGTATATGTTTTCAAGATAATGGATGTGTCTATCAAAGGTATATGCGGAAATAGCCGCTCGTAATCCCGTCGACTTATGACGGTCAGAGCTGATCCTGTATCTAGCTCCATTTTAACTGGGGACCCCGCTATCATGAGGGTAACCCAAATGGTCTGGTAATCTTCTTTGGCAATTACATTATGTAATTTGAGACAGCTCAGTCTCTTGTTTCCGGAGTCGCTATCGCTCTTCTGGTCTTCGGAGCTACTGTCCGTCATCATTTGTACCTTTCTGTACTTTTCCTTATTGATTCTTTTTCTGTCAGTGGATTTTTTGTTTCCAGATCGGCATACACGTGCAATGTGTCCCATCTTTCCGCATTGCCTGCATGCTTTGTCCTTGAACCAGCAGTCCCTCTGGTCATGGGTGGATCTGCCGCAGCGATAACATCTCTCGAAACCCTGTGTCATTTCATGGGTGCCGAAGTCCTGTGGCTTTTGCTGTATCTCTGCAGCTCCTCTTGCTGCTGCTTCGTATGATACAGCCACACTGAAAGCCTTGTCCAGTGTTAAATCTTTCTCAGAAAGTAGCCTTTTCTGTGTTCCTTCACTTAGGAGACCGCAGACAAATTTGTCTCAAAGAGAATCTGCCAGTCATGCCCTGAATTGGCAGTGCTTTGACAGCTTTCTTAATTTGGTGAGGTAATCAGCGTTACTTTCATTCTTGTGCTGATTCCTCCTGAAGAATTTGAATCGTTCCGCTATCAGCAGCGGTGTTGGGTTTAAGTGCTCCTGTAGGGTATCAACAATCTCTTTAAAATTCTTGTCCATCGGTTTGGCTGGAGTGATTAAGTTTCGTAACAGCCCGTATGTCCTTGCACCCATTAGATTTAGAAGTACCGATGCCTTTTTATCATCCTCTATTTCATTCGCTGTGCAATATACCTCCACTCTTTCCACATATGTGGTCCAATCCTCTACATCACTATCGAAAGCAGTAATATTGCCAGTCTTAGACATCCTGGAAAAAAAATGGCACCTCCCGCGCTTTCCTTTCTTCCCTGCCGAGAAAAATGGCGCCTCCCGCGCTTTCCCGCCGCTGCCGCTGCTGACAACGCTATTCTCCGCGGTTTTTATTTATACAGATATTTTTAATAGTTGGAGACTCATTCCCGCCGGACTCTCTGGGACTTTTCCCTCCCTCTGCTTGGTCCGAACGCCGACCTGCTTTGCAGCGCTGGCCGTCTCCCGAGTGCTCCACCCTCCGTCTCTGTTTGCCTCCGCCTTCGCTGCTCGGCCCCGCTGCAGAGCCAGCTGATCGAGCCCCAGCCCGCCGCCCAGGAAGGATTACTGCAGTACCTGCCACCAGCCCGGCTAGCTGGTGAAACCAGAGTTTTTTCTTTTTTTTTTCTTCGACCTTCGTCTGAGGGATCGATCTCCTTGAGGTGCTGCCGAATTGCAGGTAAGTCCGTTTCCAATTCGTCGCCACTGTTGTATCCGTGTGTTAATGGAGACATGGAATGCAGGAGTTGGTTTAACAGGTGTTTACTGAACAAAGTCTGGAGGTGAACTAAAATATACAAGACACTATACAGGCTTATATAGCCCGAGTGGCCACTACCGGCATTACAGTACACAGGGGCTCTTAAAGGCACATACACCACACCGGCCACCATCCCGCCTGTTCTACCCGTTGCCAGGTGACCTCAGGCCTGGGGTGTCGCACTCCTGGACCCTCATGGGTCAGTTGAAGGAATTCCCTCTGGTGCTGCTGCGGCACAACCCACTGTTCCCCTTGGAACAGCATGCCTTCCTCAATGGAGAGGGCTGCTGTACCGTACAGACCCTCTACTTCTTTGCCCTCAGTAATGGCACTGAGGACTGTTTTTAGGGTGGGATCTAGGGTTTGGACGGTCTTGAGGTCTGGGGGCAGTGTTACCCCTGTGGCCCCCTGAGTCCCATTCCTGCCCTAGATTACTGCCACGGGTTTGGACCCATAGGGATCCCAGAAAGTGCCGGTGCGGGCACCTTCTCAAGCTAGTACATCCGCTTGCTGGTTACCCTGGTTGCGGGGTTCCGTGGAGGAATGGGCCTTCACCTTGTGGATAAAGACTTCCCCTTCCTCCCCCACTGCGGCCAGGATCTTTTTTAACAAGGGCTTTACGGTTAAGGGTCGCCCGTCCGCAGAGGTATATCCGCGGCGGGACCAGATGTCTAGGTACTCCGTACACGAGTTGCATGCTGTCCGAGCAAATCATGTATGGGGTGGGGAAGATTTCGGGGTGTGTAACGACATACACCACCGTGGACAGTTTAGCCTGCTGGGCGCTCATAGTGCTGGGGAGCTTTATCGCCAGGGCAATGTCTGCCGCGGGGTCATAAACTCCACACCCTGTGAGTCGTTCGCCAGCAGATACTGTGCTGGAACCATCTACGTAGATCTCGCGGCCCGTAGGATGTATCCCGGCCCGTAATCCTACATTTACTTCCCATACCCCCTCTACAGAACACCGATGGGCTGTTCCGGGATATACCATGTTGGCCGCGAGCTTGGGCTTGCAGAGACCCTTTACCTTCAACTCCATCTGTGAAAGGAGGAGGGTCCAGCGCGCAATGTGGGCACTGCTTACTGTCCCATCCTTAATCCTTCCATCCAGAAGCATCCGAGTGGGTGTGTGATGGGTGAGAAGAGTGATAGGAGAGGTGCCTGTGAAGATCAGAGACCTTTTCACAGCCCAATGCGTGGCCAAAAGATGCCGCTCGCAATTGGAAAAACTCCTTTCCACATCTGTGAGTACTCTGGAGGAGTAAACCACCGGCCTTAGCTTGCCGTGTCGCTCTTGAAGCAGTACAGCGCTCAAGCTATCCCCGCTAGCCGCTACCTCCAGGAAGAACTCCTCCCCCCCATCTATGGCCCCCAGAGCTGGCGCGGTCTGCAAGTCCCTCTTGAGTTTTTCAAATGCTGCCTGGCAACCCTCATCCCAGGACCACTCCACTCCCTTGTGTAGGAGTCGGAGCAGCGGGGCTGCTGTGGCTGCATAGTCCTCAATAAAGTCTCTGCAGTACCCGGTCAGTCCCAGAAAGGACCTCACACCCGTTACGGTAGTGGGGATCGGTAGATCTTGTACCGATTCCTGCCTGGCCTTATATATGGCTCTTTCACCGGCGCGGATGGTCAGACCCAGGAATTTTACTTCCTGCTGGCCGATCCGTGCCTTCTTCGGGTTCACCTTGAAACCCTTCCTGCCTAACCGCTCCAATAATTCGGCCAATAGTGGGCCATGCTCCTCTCTGGAATCTGTGAACAGGAGCAGGTCGTCCACATGCTGCACTAGCTGATTGGGCTGGCTGAACTCTTTTAAACTCCCTGCCATGCATTGATGGAAAATGCTGGGGCTGTTATGGAAACCCTGTGGCAAGCAGTTCCAGGTGTACTGTTGCCCTTTAAAGGTAAAGGCAAACTTGTACTGATCCTCCTTCCTTAAAGGGATGGACCAAAACCCGTTGGAAATATCCAGCACCGTGAACGTGGTCACGGAGGCTGGAATACTCCCTATCAGGTCGGCAACTGCTGCTACCGTCGGCGCGCAGGCTGGGATGTTGCTATTGAGGACTCTGTAGTCCACCGTGGCTCTCCAGGAATCGTCCGGCTTCCTCACCGGCCACAAAGGAGAGTTTACATGGGTGACTATCGGTCTCAACACGCCCTGCTGCACCAATGAAGACATTGCCGTCTCCATGTCGGGCTCCGCTTCCCGGGGGAAGTTGTACTGTTTTTGGGGTCGGGCCATGGGGTCTCCGTCTACTCTGACCTCAAACCCGGCGACCCTCCTGCAATCGTGTTTGTGAGTGGCAAACGTAGTCAGGTGGTCTGACACGAATGCCTGCAGATCTTGTGGGACGCCTGCGACCATGAGCTCGAGGTCGTAGCCTTCTTTTGGCTTCACGGTGCACAGGGTCCCTCTTTCTCCTTTCCCTGGGATGACGACTACTCCGCCCTGTTTACCCTTACCCGCTCCCCAAAGACAATGATTTCTTAGGTCCACGAGAATCCCGTGTTCTGCCAAGAAATCGGACCCGAGGATCCCCTTTCCACCCTCCACCTCCCACTTCATCAGTATACACTTCCACGTGGTGCGGAGTGGTCCTAAATGAACGGAGAGGGGAATGGAAAATGCGCCAGCCTGTTCCTTGCCTGTGAAGCCCGACAGAATATATGGAACCCCGGTGGACAGAGGTGAGGTGGCAGGATCATCTGTGTGGATCATGGTGCATGATGCCCCCATATCCAGCAAATAGATCCCTTTCACCTCCTCCACCTCCATCTCCACAAGGGGTCGCCTCCATATATCATATCGCAGCGCACACAAGTAAACGGGCTGCGCCGGCTCTAGTCATTTGGGCACAGGGGTCGGGGTTTCGGGAACGACAAGACCAGTGGTGACGGCTATCTTCCCCTGCGCAATCATGAGAGACCGCATTGTCTCTAAAATTGATTCTATCGCAGCGGGATCCATAGCCGCACCAGCTCCCTTAGCTGGGACAGGAGCTGCGGCTTGGGTTTGGGCTGGTACTGGGGCGGCGGTCTGGGCTTGGGTTTGGGCTGCGGGAGATTTCCCTTTATTATCCTTCCACGGATTTTTACAGTCCTTGCGCCAATGTCCATCCTTCCCACACCCGTAGCAATTGAGCTTGGCTTGGGCAGGGCGGTTCCCCTCCTGACGCCATTCCTTCTTGCTTGGGGCTGCGGGTTTTGCCTCATGCACTTTTCCCTTAGAGGGAGGTGTCTCCTGCCCTCTACAATTCTTGTTTGCCACGGTGAGCTGGCGGAGCACCGTTTCCTCCGTGACACTGGGACCTTGGGGGTCAAACCAAGATTTGGCTAGGACCTGTATCTGTGGCAAGCTGTTGGCAACCAAGCAACAGAGCCAATGAACCCGCTGTTCGGCGTTCATTGCAACCCATTCAGGCATGCCCGGACAACTGCGTCGATAGACTAGCCACAGCCTTTCTGCGAAAACCTGCGGGGGTTCTCCAGCTAGCTGCACAGTCCCTTCCACCCGTTGGAACGGATTGCCGTCGTCTACTCCCATAACTTCCAAGACCTCATCCCTGAGATCCGTATACCCTTTTTTTCCCCTCTTACTCTCGTCTGAGAGGCACTGAAGGATTGTGCTATCCAGGGAGAAGAGCAGCATCTTTGCCTGTTCAAGATCATCACAATCATTGATGGCAGCTGTCTCCTCTATCTCCCTGAAATGAACTGACGGATCTCCCTTTACTGTGAGTCTTGGGAGGTGGCTCACCATGGATCTTAGTTGTGGGGCAGCGTAGAGCACCACAATCTGGTTCACGTGGGGTCCGGCATCGCCATTTGCGGCGTTGGGACCGAACCTCTGGTGCCAAGTCGGACACATTGGTGCCGGCTCCGGCTGTGCTACCAGGGGTTGTTCCTCCTGTACCATCTCGGCTACCCTTTCTTCCACCACCCCTTTTTCGGGCCAAGCCTCACTATAGCTTGGCGGGGCTGAGGGTTCAGTGGCTGGTGCTGCAACTACTTCGCACAGAACCGGATGTTTGGATTCCTGCAAAAAGTCAATCTGACTTGCTTTTGGGCTTACGAGGCACACCATGCCTTTTGCCTTAACCAGGGCCGTTCTCAGGTCCTCTATGGTCTTTTGGCAGGGGCCATGGTCTGCGCTCTCAAACCCATGTTCAAGGGATAGCTTGTAAGCTGCCTTGACTTCCATTACTCTCTCCTCCTGCGCTCTTAGCTGTTGTGCGAGGCGGGCGTTTTTCTCCAGTATTCTCGCTTCATGGATCTTTGCCTCAGTAACCTGGCATTCCAGATACTCTATTCTAGCCTGATGTTGGCTGGCTACAACTTGGCGTTCCTGATTCAGCGCGTGAAGCGCTGTGATGTGTTTTTCCCCACCCAAGGCCTTTTCCTCTATCTCTGCTGCCTTGGTTGTGATTCTGGCTGCCTGTGCTGCAACGAACCGGTCCAAAATCTGGACCTGTTTCTTGTAGCACATCAGCCACACTGCCTTTTCCACTGACTTCTTATGCTCTTTGCTCTCTGTCCACCTGATGGCTGCGTCTACCGGACGCCCATCCAGTAAGAGATCGGAAATCCACTGCTTAGTGAGATTTACCTTACCAAAGACATAATCCGCTATCCTCTCATCCATTGCATTTCGACCATTCAAACCTGGGTCTAATACATTGCAATCCTGCTGCCAGTGTCCTGCCACAGTTGCCATTTTCTGTAAGGGGTTTTCTCTCTGAGATCACAGAGGTTTCTCTCGCCAGAGGCCTCTCTCTCTTTTGCACATTAAAACCTTGAGTGGTTCGACCCACTCGCCCCTTAGATTCTAGACACTGGACTTAGGTGCAGGAACTACAATGCAGAGAAGACTCTGATAGACCAAGTTTAATGAATCAAAATGGAATTTTATTGCATATGGAAAAACAGATCAAATGCAAGCAAATGAGAGGGTACATGGGAGGGAAAAACAAATCATAACAATACATTACTGACTAAAATAGATACAGGCATATTATACTTTACAAAAGTCATCATGAAATGGGGAAACACACGTAACATCGAGGGATAACAACTCATGTTAATTATACCCAAAATGACCACCCCCTTTAGCCTATCTAGATCCAATTATGAAGGGCCAGAAACATGCTCACCAATCCAGTTGGAAAAATATAGAGTTTTGAAACAGGTCTGCGTTTTGATCCCCTCAGGCGTCCTGTTTCCTCATAGTCAGTGGAGCCACAGTGGGCTGCGCCACACCTCTCTCTCTGTCTCTCGAGGTGAAGGTCACGGACAGGCTGGACACTGACGGGCCTGGATGTCGGCGGAGATCATCTACTTGACCACGGTTGGAAGCCTCTAGCCGGCTTTCATATAGGTTTCTTCGGTAGTTTTTCTACCCTCCCATTTCGTCAACGGCCCGGGGTTGGTCGATGATCTCCCGATGTTTTACCCCGGGGCGGGACGCCAACTCGAGCCGTCTTCTTCTCCGAACTCCAGCTGCTATCGAAGGTAACGGCTATTACCGAAGGTCCCACGAAGATGATGAAGAAAGGAACCTCTCTCTTCCCAATATCTAAGATGGAGCTTCTATTTTGCTACCCCCGGTGTCTCCAATTATACTTCTCAGAAGAAGCCTCTACCTCCCGCCAAATCAAGGTTAGTCTTTGTTTAACTTTTGGCGGGCTTATGGCACAGCGGGGTAGTTATTATATTTAAACTGCTTTCGGGATGGCCGGTGATGGCCATCTCTGGTCTGGAATGACCTGGTAATGTTTTAATGTCTTCTTGATGTCTTTACTGGGTCCTTGATGCGTTCTTTATGAATATGGAACTGTTCCCCTTTGTCTGGGTAAAACATCTAGATGGCCTTTATCTACAGGCCGATCTGACTGGATCTGCATCCAATCTTTATGTATGTGTATGTGTCTGGTTTCAATCTCTCAGAAACGGCTTCCAGAACTTACTGTGGGTTAAATCCACAAAGGCTGTCTGGGGACTGCAGGAACCATTTTAAAGTGTTCAATAAGTCAGTCACAGGGTCTGGTGGCTATTTTGTGTGTCCCTTTTCTGGGCATCTTTTAAAACAGTCTTTTAAAATCAAGGCCTCTTCTGCCAAAGGACCCTTATAATACTGTATTAATTTTGCGAATTCTACACTATTCTTTCAGAGCCACAGAACAGAGATCATTAATCCTGATTTAACTTTTCACTTACACAAAGTCCATGTATGTTATACTAGCTGGAGTGCCCGGCGGTGCCGAGGCTTTTTTGAGGGCATGTTGTTGTTGGAAGAGAGAGAGAGAGCGACTGGGGGAAAGAGAGAGAGCGACTGGGGGGAAGAGAGAGAGTGACTGGGGGGAAGAGAGAGAGTGACTGGGGGGAAGAGAGAGAGCGACTGGGGGGAAGAGAGACAGCGACTGGGGGGAAGAGAGAGAGCGACTGGGGGGAAGAGAGAGAGAGAGAGACGGGGAGAGAGAGAGTGACTGGGGGGAAGAGAGAGAGCGACTGGGGGGAAGAGAGAGAATGACTGGGGGAAGAGAGAGAGCGACTGGGGGGAAGAGAGAGAGTGACTGGGGGGAAGAGAGAGAGCGACTGGGGGGAAGAGAGAGAGCGACTGCGGGGAAGAGAGTGCATGACTGGGGGGAAGAGAGTGCGCGACTGGGGGGAAGAGAGAGAGCGACTGGGGGGAAGAGAGAGAGCGACTGGGGGGAAGAGAGAGAGCGACTCGGGGGAAGAGAGAGAGCGACTCGGGGGAAGAGAGAGAGCGACTGGGGGGAAGAGAGAGAGCGAATGGGGGGAAGAGAGAGAGTGACTGGGGGAAGAGAGAGAGCGACTGGGGGAGCGAGAGAGAGATAGACTGGGGGAGAGAGAGAGAGAGACTGGGGGAGAGAGAGAGAGAGAGACTGGGGGAGAGAGAGAGAGAGAGACTGGGGAGAGAGAGAGAGAGAGAGACGGGGGGAGAGAGAGACTGGGGGAGAGAGAGAGAGGGGGAGAGAGAGAGAGGGGGAGGGAGAGAGAGGGGGGAGAGAGAGAGAGAGGGGGAGAGAGAGAGAGGGGGAGGGAGGGGGCAGAGAGAGAGGGGGAGGGAGGGGGCAGAGAGAGAGGGGGAGGGAGGGGGGAGGGAGGGGAGGGGGGAGGAAGGGAGGGGGGAGGGAGGGGGAGGGGAGGGAGGGGGCAGAGAGAGGGGAGAGAGAGAGGAGGAGAGAGGGTGAGGGAGGGGGCAGGGAGAGAGGGGGCGGGGAGAGAGGGGTAGGGAGGGGGCAGGAGAGAGGGGGATGGAGGAGGCAGAGAGAGAGGGGAGAGAGGGGGAGGGAGGGGGCAGAGAGAGAGGGGGAGAGAGAGGGTGAGGCAGGGGGGAGAGAGAGAGGGTGAGGCAGGGGGGAGAGAGAGGGGAGGGGGGAGAGGGGGGAGGTGGGAGAGGGGGGAGAGGGGAGAGGGGGGGAGAGGGGGGAGGGAGATGGTGGAGGGAGGGGGCAGGAAGTGAGAGGGAGGGGGGATGGGGAGAGGGGAGGGGGGAGGAAAGAGAGACAGAGGGAAGGAGAGAGGGAGGGTGAGTGGCCCGCGGCCACAAATGGAGCCAAGCCCCAGGAACGGGCGTGAGCCGGCTTGAGGCTGTGAGAGACGGCCAGGCCCGGTTGCCGGGGTAACCCTTCCCCCCCCCTTCCCGCCCTCCTGAGCCCTGCACCCCGCCCTCCTGAGCCCCAATCTCCGCCCTCCCAAGACCCGCCCTCCCGAGCCGGCTTCAAGACCGCCGATTCGCTCGCGCTCCGGGCCGACGTTGACACGCGCGCTGACTCCCGCCCCGCCCGCCTTTACTAAGATGGCGGCAATGGCTACGCTTGCCTCAGTCCCACGCCCCCAGCCTTTAGAAAGATGGCGGCGATCACGGGCCGCTTGTTGAGCGGGATGGGTCGTGTGTAGCTCGGGCGTGTTTGGGCAACAGAGGCCCAGGCTTCGAGGCCTGCCTGCAAAAACGGTGAAAGGTAGGAAAATTATAGAGGTTAGAGAAAAGATTTGCAAATTAATTCACTTTTTTAAAAAACAATTTGTGTTTTAAAAACAACTTTTTTTGTTGCTGGAAATCTAGATTTGAAAAGAAACACGCAGAAAGTGGGAAAAAGAAATGAAGAGTTTGGAATCAAGATGGCGGCCACTCACCTCAACTCAGAAGCATTAGGCCCGCCCACACACGCACCGATTGGTCAACCATCAGGTCACTGAACTGTAGAATTGGTCAATCGTCACGTCACTCAACTCTAGGATGGCCCGCCCGCACACGCAATGAACCTGCCCCCATGGCGCAGCGATTGGTCAACCGTCGTGTCGCTTGACTGTACGATTGGTCAATCTTCACGTCACTCGATGCTAATGAGCGGATAATGAGCGGAATTTTGAACGTTTTTTGGATACCGTTGGCACAATTTTTGTCTGACCAAAAAGTAAATATGCCTATGAGAGTCCCCTAATGATAAGCTTTCTTTTGATATAACATATGTGTAGGTACGCTCTATAACCTTTGATTGTATAGCCGGACAGGCAGACCGACAGAGAGACAGACAGAGAGACAGACAGACAGACAGACAGAAAGACAGAAAGACAGACAGAGAGACAGAGAGACAGAGAGACAGACAGAGAGACATACTTATATTTATATACTAGCTAAAGTGCCCGGCGGTGCTGAGGCTTTTTCGAGGGCATGTTGTTGTTGGAAGAGAGAGAGAGAGAGAGCGACTGGGGGGGGGAGAGAGAGAGAGAGAGAGCGTGACTGGGGGGGAAGAGAGGGCGGGTGGGGGGAAGAGAGGGCGGGGGGGAGGGGAAGGGAGGGGGAGGGCGGGGGGGAGGGAAGGGAGGGGGGGAGGGAAATGAGGGGGGAAGGGAGGGGGGAAGGGAGGGCGGGGGGAAGGGCGGGCGGGCGGGGGGAAGGGGGGGGAAGGGCGGGCGGGGGGGAGAGGAAGGGCGGGGGGGTAGGGAGGGGGGGAAGGGAGGGCGGGGGGGAAGGGGGGGAAGGGAGGGCAGGGGGAAGGGGGGAAGGGAGGGGAGGGGGGAAAGGGGCGGGGGGGAAGGGAGGGGGGAAGGAGGGGGGCGGAAGGGGCGGGGGGGACGAGGGGGGGCGGGGGGGAAGGGAAGGGGAAGGGGGGGCGGCGGGGGGGCGGGAAGGGGAAGGGGTGGCGGGGGGGGAAGGGGGGGCCGAAGGGGGGGGTGGGGTGGGGAAGGGGCGGGGGGGCCCAGGCCGAGAGCCCCGCTCTCCGAGCCCCGCCCCCCCCGGCCGAGAGCCCCGCTCTCCGAGCCCCGCCCCCCCCCCCGGCCGAGCCCGATTGCGGCTCTGAGAGACGGCCGGCGGCCGAGCCCTGCCCCCCCCCGGACAAGCCCGATTGCGGCTCTGAGAGACGGCCAGCGGCCGAGCCCCGCCCCCCCCCGGCCGAGCCCGATTGCGGCTCTGAGAGACGGCCGGCGGCCGAGCCCCGCACCCCCCCCGGCCGAGCCCGATTGCGGCTCTGAGAGACGGCCGGCGGCCGAGCCCCGCACCCCCCCCGGCCGAGCCCGATTGCGGCTCTGAGAGACGGCCGGCGGCCGAGCCCCGCCCCCCCCCGCCGAGCACGGAACAGAGACGCCGCGTCTCACCTGCTCCTGCTGCGCGCGCACCCTGACCCTCGTGGCTGACGCCGTTGCCCTGTGTAACGTGACACGGCCGGGGGGCGGGGGGGGGGGGTGAGGAGCTTAGCAGAAGCGCAATCACCTAGCTCGGGCCTGGCTGGGCAAGAAAGGCGCAGGCTTTGAGGCCTAAGAAAAAAACGGGGAAAGGTAGGAAAAAGAATGTTCAGGTTAGATTTACAAATGAGTGATTTATTTAAAAACAATTTAATAAATTCAATTTTATTTTGGTGGAAATATATATTTGAAAAGAAAGACGCAGAAAGCAGGAAAAAGAATGGAAGCAAGATGGCGGCGACTCACCTCGGTTCGGAACGATAAGGACCGCCCACACACGCACCGATTGGCCCGGCCGCACGCGGCAGCAAGCCGCCGTACGATTGGTCGACCTCGAGGTCACTCTGTCGCTAATGAGCGGATAATGAGATGCTAATGAGCGGAATGTTGAAGGTTTTTGGGATACCGCGGGCGCGATTTTAGCCCGGCCAAAACGTAAATACACTTAAAACCGTCTCGGAAGCGTAAGCTTTCTTTGGAGGTAACGCGCGCGTAGGTACGCCCTGTAACTTTCGAGCGCATAGCCCGCCAGACGCACACGCGATGACAGACAGAATGACGGACAGAATGACAGAATGACAGACAGAAGGACCGATTTATATGTATAGATATAGATAAATTTTGCGATTGTTGATCACATTTACCGAATTTGTGTAGACAATTAAATGAAATTGGATTTAGTTCAAGTAGATAATGATTCTTTTTTAAACATTCTTACGAATCAAGTTTATTAAAATAACCAGTAACCAAACCAATAAAGTCTAACACAAACCAGTGATGCAAGCAAGAAGACAGCATATGATGAGAATAATCAGTTTGGAAGCATTCTAATTCTAAAGTGTCATATTTATTTTATTCATGTACTGTTCTAAAGTATTGTTTGATCACAATGACTGACCCGGAGGAGTTGGGAACAGCTTTTAACTTATAATGCTCCAGAGAGTGTAACCTGCAAAACTCTCCTCTTAGACCTTCACAATCTCTTGTTCACTTTAATGATTACTTCCAGTCACGTGATGTTCTGAATTGATGACCTGAAGTTTTTTATGGAAATATCATAAATATTTTGCTGCAGGAGTTGCTCACTATTTAGTCCCCTGAACTAATGTTTATCTTTTCTCAACTTATCTACATTCTTCACCCTTGACCTTTCCCCTCCCCCACAAAACCTGAGGCCTCCTCACAGCCCCCGACAACCGGGCAGGCAGGAAGCCACAACCACAGACTGCTCTACAACTGTCAATAAGCCACCAGTCCAAACAAATCTCTGGATGGAGCTCCTACGCTATCAGATGACTGGCCTCTGTTGTCAGTGATGTGTTGCAGAGAAAGCCTGGTACTTGCTGTGATTTCTCTCAATAGTTTCTTTTCAGACCTGCTCAGGTAGTTAGCTGACACCGTGAAGTATGCAAGTTTGAGGGGGAGTGATGCCCAGGACATTAGAGCCACACAAAATAATGTCCAAACTCATCTCCATTGTGGGAGTAGGAATGAAATGATTGAAAGACCTTGGACTCAAACCACCAACCACTAACAGTGAGTTAATACTGCAGCAACTCACCAAGGCTTCTTCGGCAGCACCTCCCAAATCTGCGATCTCTTCCACATAAAAGAATAAGGGCAGCAGGTGCATGGGAACACCACCACCTCCAAGTTCCCTCCAAGTCATGCAGTCATGCACCATCCTGACTTAGAAGTATATCGTCGATCCTTCATCATCGGTGGATCAAAATCTTGGAACTCCCTCCCTAACAGCACTGTGGGAGTACCTTCACCACACGGACTGCAGCGGTTCAAGAAGGTGGCTCACCACCACCTTCTCAAGGGCAATTAGGGATGGGCAATAAATGCTGGCCTTGCCAGCGACGCCCACATTACATAAAAGAATGGAATAATATTAACACCATAGTTTGTGTAGATCAGGGGTTTACCGCACCACTGATTGTTTTGGCTCTGGGGGTTTCTAACACAATTTATGGATCCAATGTGGCCTTCTCAACAACAACAACTTGCATTTATCATAGTAAATCGCCACAAGGCGTTTCACAGGAGTGTAATCATACAGGAAGGCTGGAATTTCCCCTGAAGAAACAGGTGGGTTTGGAGCGTGGGGCAGTTAAATTGCTAAAACTGCTATTTCCGACCTGATCCCGCCTCCAGCCCGCCCACTTCCGATTTTAATGGAGGCAGGATGGGGGCGGGACGGGGGCGGGTGACCAATGTGCTCTCTGGGGGCAGAACATCAACTTAAATGTTATAATGAGCATACCTCCAGAAAATCTGGCCAAAGTGTTTATGTGACTGGAAGGCTGTTTCCAGTGGGGTTCCACAGGGCTCAGTATGAGGCCCCCTGCTTTTTGTGGTATATATCAATGATTTAGACTTCAATGTAGGGGGCATGATTAAGAAGTTTGCAGATGATATAAAAATTGGCCGTGTGGTTGATCGCGAGGAAGATAGCTGTAAACTGCAGGAAAGTTGAGTTGAGGTAGAAGATCAGCCATGATCTTATTGAATGGTGGAGCAGGCTCACTGGGCTGAAAGGTCTACTCCTGCTCCTATTTCTTATGTTCTTATGTTTTTATAGATATCAATGGACTGGTCAGTTGAGCAGAAAAGTGGCAAATGGAATTCAATCTGGTGAAGTGTGAGGTAATGCATTTGTGGAGGGCTAACAAGGCAAGGGAATACACAATAAATGTTATGATACTGAGAAATGTAGATGAACAAAGGGACCTTGAAGTGCATGTCCACAGATCCCTGAAGGTAGCAGGACAGGCAGATAAGGTAGATAAGAAGGCATAAGCGTTACTGTCCTTTATTAGCTCAGGCATCGAATATGGGGGTGCAATCAAAAAGGATATTAGGAAAACAAAGAGACAGCATGAAAAATTCTTGGCAAGTAAAATCAAGGAAAACCCAAAGATGTTTTATAAATATATTAAGAGTAAGAGGATAAGTAAAGAAAGGGTAGGGCCTATTAGAGATCATGAGGGTAATCTGTGTGCGGAGGCGGGAGATGTCGGTAGGGTTCTTAATGAATACTTTGCGTCTGTTTTCACAAAGGAGAGAGGCGAAGCAGACATTGCTATCAGGGGGGAGGAGTGTGAAATAGTAGATGAAATAACCATAGTGAGAGAGGAAGTATTAAGGAGTTTAGCAGCTTTAAAAGTGGATAAATCCCCACGCCCGGATGAAATGTATCCCAGGCTGTTAAGTGAAGCAAAAGAGGAAATAGCAGAGGCCCTGACCATCATTTTTCAATCCTCTCTGGCTTCAGGTGTGATGCCAGAGGACTGGAGGACTGCTAATGTGATAACCTTGTTTAAAAAGGGAGAAAAGGATAGAACAAGTAATTTAGGCCAGTCAGCCTAACCTCAGTGGTGGGAAAATTATTGGAAAGAATTCTGAAGGACAGGATAAATCTTCATTTAGAAAGACACGGATTAATCAAGGATAGTCAGCACGGATTTGTTAAGGGAAGATCGTGTCTGACAAACTTGATTGAATTTTTTGAGGAGGTAAAAAGGAGGGTAGATGAGGGTACTGTGTTTGATGGACTTTAGCAAGGCTTTTGATAAGGTTCCACATGGCAGACTGGTCACAAAGTTAAAAGCCCATGGGATCCAGGGCAAAGTGTCAAAAAGATTCAAAACTGGCTCGGAGACAGAAAGCAGAGGGTAATGGTTGATGGGTGCTTCTGTGACTGGAAGGCTGTTTCCAGTGGGGTTCCACAGGGCTCAGTACTAGGTCCCTTACTTTTTGTGGTATATATCAATGATCTAGTCTTGAATATAGGGGGTATGATTAAGAAGTTTGCAGATGATACTAAAATCGGCTGTGTGGTTGATACTGAAGAAGGAAGCTGTAGACTGCAGGAAGATATCAATAAATTGGTCAGGTGGGCAGAACAGTGGCAAATGGAATTCAATCCGGAGAAGTGTGAGGTAATGCATTTGGGGAGGGCAAACAATGAAAGGAACTACACATTAAATGGTAGGACACTGAGTAGTGTAGAGGAACAAAGGGACCTTGGAGTGCATGTCCACAGATCCCTGAATGTAGCAGGCCAGGTAGATAATGTGGTTAAGAAGGCATAAGGAATGCTTGCCTTTATTAGCTGTGGCAAAGAATACAAGAGCAGGGGGGTGGGTTATGCTTCAACTGTATAAAACACTAGTTAGGCCTCAGCTAGAATACTGCGTGCAGTTCTGGTCACCACATTACAGGAAAGATGTGATTGCACTAGAGAGGGTACAGAGGAGATTTACAAGGATGTTGCCGGGAGTAGAGAATCTTAGCTATGAGGAAAGACTGGATAGGCTGGGTCTGTTTTCCTTGTAACAGAGGAGGCTGAGAGGAGACTTGATTGACGTGTATAAAATTATGATGGGCCAATATAAAGTGGATAGGAAGCATCTATTTCCCTTAGCAGAGAGGTCAATAACCAGAGGGCATACATTTAAAGTAATTGGTAGAAAGATTAGAGGTGAGTTGAGGAGAAATGTTTTCACCCAGAGGGTGGTGGGGGTCTGGAACGCACGCCTCAACACATTTAAAAAGTACTTGGATATGCACTTGAAGTACTGTAACCTGAAAGGCTACGGACCAAGAGCTGGAAAGTGGGGTTAGACTGAATAGCTCTTTTTCGACTGGCGCAGACACGATGGGCTGAATGGCCTCCTTTTGTGTCATTAATTTCTATGATTCTATGATCCTATGCTGGGTTTCTACAGCACAGTGTTAACCCATCGCAGCATGGGTATCATTGTTTCTGAGGCTTTTAGTCTTTCTGAAACTTCAATTGGGCATTACGATTCTGGTAAATATAGGATACTAGGAAACATAGCTCATAAGACCACAAGAGAAGTTGGGACACACACCTAGGTTTTGAAACTCCGCTTTGGGCGTGTTCTTGCTCATGTATTTCCCAGTACCGACACACAGAGGACATTTCTCTGGGTCTTCTGTTATCCCAAAGAAAGGTGGTACCCACACAAGACACAGTGGATCAGCTCAATGCCAGTGTTACCTGCAGTAAAGACAACTGTGTAAAATCCTCAGTGGGTGTATCTACAATTGCTGTGTATTATCAAATGATAACAAGCCATGTGAGTGTGCAAACATCACTGAAAATTTTATTTAAGCTCCATGGATGGGCTAGAGGGAAAAGGCACAGCCTGATGTGGTACTGAGCCATACAGACCAGAAGTGGCCGGGTTCAATTTTCAGTCTGTGCTCAGTTAGCTGATCTCAGCTACAAAAACATTTGAAGAGTGACAATTGGTGGCTTCATTCCTGGGCTGTGGTGGGAGTGGAAGCAGCCAGGGTTCCAGGTCTGGATTGCTATCTGCTGACCCCATGCTGGGTGTGTGTGTTTTACATGAATGTGGCTTTGTTCATCTGTGCTGCCTCCACAGTGGAATGACTGATCGTCAGTCGTTGTTTCCACTCAGACATGAACAGTGGTCACAGCAGGGTTAAAGGTCAGCTACTGGCAATCAAGGAGCCAAAGCCCAACAGGGAGTCAGCACAGGAGAGGAAAATAAAGGGAAAAGATGCAAAATTCATTTTAAAATGGGAGAATATTGTTGCACACAACATCCAGATCCTGCTTTATCTTCAACTCATCGATGAGCAGCATATATACAGCAGAAATTCCGGAGATAATGCTTGATGCAAGAAATGATCCAAATAATGTCACAGTTCCCATAACTGAACAATTCCAGGAGTTAACTCCAGTGGACTGAGTGTGACTTTGTACAGATTACAGAGGATCATTTCCTCTCCTCTGTCAGTTCATTATTTCATATTCTGAGGAATAATATCTGATCTCACACATTTGCCACCAAATCTAAACACGATGACGATATTTGGAGGAAGCTCTGCCCATATTACAACCCACTTGTCAGCAGATTTCCGTGCACAGGATCACCAAACTGAGCAAATCTGAGTCAGTGTTTGAATGTGGTGGAGGTGCAGTATATAAAGACTGAACACTGCAAGGGAAAGGCAGAGCAAGAGAGAGAAGAAGCTCCTTTATTCTTAGAAACCAGCCAGCTGATCAACAAGAGGCAGAATGAAATCCTTTCTCCTCACCATTGCTGCAGTGCAGATCCTCCACTGCTCAGGTACATACTGGAGAGAGCGACACCTCATAAAGCAACCAATTATTGGGAATGAGCTTCAGACAGCGATATTTTACCAATGTTTCGAAAGAATTCACTGAGAATGCTGGAGTGTGTTTTACAACTTTCCTTTTCTCTCTGCAGGAGTCCCAAGCCCGAAGGATGCTCTGAGAGTGTCAGTTCTAAAGCTGAATGAAATCACTGAGACCACCAATCTCTGTGGTATAACCAGGAGAAGAGTGAAGGATGTAAGTGTGTCCGGGTCTAAGTGTGTTTCACTGTCTAAAGTCCCTGTTGGTTGATGATTCTGACTGTCCCAGTGGAGGCATCTGTTGAAAATAAAGAGCTGTGTTGTTCTGAGCTTTATCTGACCAGAGTAAGAACACTAGATACGGTAACACACTAATGACCTGTTTCCTTCCATTAGATTTATCGCACAGGCAAATTGTCGTACAACGTGGATTTAACATTCTCGGTGAAAGAAACCGTCTGCTCCAAGAATTCTGGACTGGAATTTGATGATCCCAACTGTCACTTCCGCCCCAAAAAGACCGCAGTGAGTCCTGAGCTATATTGTAGCATCAAAATCCCCATGTGTACTGAGTTATATCATAGAAAGGGCTGTGAGTACTGAGTTATATCATAGAATAGATCGTGTGTACTGAGTTATATCATAGAAAGGGCCGTGAGTACTGAGTTATATCATAGAAAGGACCGTGAGTACTGAGTTATGTATTGATTTCTTTGTGGGTTCAATGACGAGACATTTATGAAAGAGAATGTCTTTTAATCTAAAGTCTGTTCAACTCTTTATACAGCATTTACAGGAGACACGATGCTAGTGATCCATCTAGAACGAAACTGAAACCAAACCAAACTGCCTTGCTTGTCTCGGTCACATGCCCTCTGCTGGTCAGGCACAAGCAATCAATACATGCAAACATGCTGATAAGGCATCATAATCAAACAGGCAAATACCATCTCTATTTGCTGATATCATTACATCTCCTTTTCTTAAAACAAAAGTATTTTACTTTTAACTAACAACATGTTTTCTTTGTATTAATCTGCATTTTAACTGTAACACTTAATGAACTTACATTATCATTATCATGATCAAGGTTTTTTAACCTTGCTTTGTGTGTTCACATGAAATATGTCAATACACTAGAACTTGAAGAAAGAATAAGATAACATTACTTCCTTCTATAACAATAGTCCTTAAATTTGCTCAATGAGTCTCTCAGGAGGCTTCACGTGTCTTGAGGATTTTCTGATTGATTGTCCTTGAATCTGAGTTGTTGCCTCAGATGATTGGTTCTCAGCTGTGTGATCAGGTTGTTCAACAGTATCAGTCTCTTGACCTGCTGTGGCTGGTCCCATGAGAAGATCTCGACGATTTCTTCTCAGAACAGCACCCTCATCTGTCTGAATGGTGTATGATCTTGGTTGAACTTCACTCAGTACAGCTCCCTTCTGAGTCCATGTGTTTGTTTTGTCTTTGAACCTTACTTGGTCACCAGTGTGGAGTTCAGGTAGGTTTTGTGTTCCTCTGTCATAGTAGTACTTTTGCTTTTCTTTCTGTTGTTCTTTGAACTTCCTCACTTTCTCCCCCTCTTTTGTTTTCAGGAGGTTCTCCGGGATGGGTAGGTTTGACCTTAGCCGTCGTCCCATCAGGAGTTGGGCTGGTGACTTACCACACTCGAGCGGCGTTGTGCGGTATACAAGCATGCTTTGGTAGAAGTCAGTTCCACTGTCTTTTGCCTTGTACTTCAGTCTTTTCACTGTGTTTGCGGGCTCTCCTGGGTCAACAGCTCTGGACAACGTGTCTGCTGTATACATCAGCTTACCCGGTGTGTACGCAACATTCAGTTCATCATAGACTGTCTCTCCTTCGCTTTCCACAACGAGGACTCTCTTTACCAGGTTCAGTCTCTCACAGGCTTTTAAACCTAGCATGGCTTGCACATCCTTTGGCACCACGATTAATGCTAGCGTGTGCTCTCTGTCCTTGTGTGTTACTTTGACAATGCATCTTCCTTTCACTGGTATATCAGTACCTGAGTATCCTGTCACTTTCACTTTTATTCCATGTATCTTTGGTCTGGGTCTAATTTTCTTAAAATCAGTCTCTGATATCACATTAACTTGTGCTCCAGTATCCAATTTAAATGGAATGTGTATGTCATTCACTTTTAGTGTCAACATCCAGTCTCTTTCTTCTTTTTTGTTTTCAGACACAACATCTACATAGAACTCCTCTATCTCGCTTTCATCTACTGTATGGACCTTGCTTTGTTGCGCTTGGTTCTTACAGCAACGGGCATAATGGTTGTTTTTGTTGCAACTATTGCATGTTTTACCATATGCTGGACACTTTCTTGGTGGATGCTGTGTACCGCATCGACTACATGTCTTTCGATTGTCCCTTTCATTTTCGTTCGCTGGCCACGCCTCTTTTTTCACATTGGCGCTCTTTTTGTTAAACGGTTCATGTCCGTTCATTCTCACTGCACCCACGTTGCAGCTATTGTCACTGAACAGCTCCTTTGCCTGCAACTTCACAGTCTCTGTAGCCCTACACAGTGCTATGGCTTTTCCCAGGTCTAGATCTTGCTCTCTTAGCAGTCTTTCCCTTAGACCATTATCTGGAATACCACACACCAGTCTGTCTTTTATCAGCGAGTCTGTCAGTCCCCCAAATCCACATGTTTTGCTTCGGTTTCTCAGTTCATTCACATACTGATCAATAGTCTCACCTGTTTTCTGTACACATGTGAAAAATCTGTGCCTCTCAAACGTCATGTTATGTTTAGGTATGCAGTAGGCCTCAAACTGTTCCATTATTTTATCTAGCTTCATTTTGTCTCCATTAGCAGCGAATGTGAAGTTATTATACACCTCCAGCGCTTCATCACCCACGACATGTAAGAACAGTGACGATTTCCTTTTATTACTTTTCTCGTCAGCTCCGATTGCTGATAAATACAACCCCACACGTTGTTTGAACCTTCTCCAATTTTCAGCCACATTACCTGTCAACTGAAGCGTCGCCGGTGGGTGTAAACCTTCCATTTTTTCACTTCGTTAGCTATTCTCCAATGGTAAGCAACGATGTTCTCTTTTGGCTTGCTAATTTGTGGAGAGCTGATTTAACTTCAGATTTTTTCTCTTCATCTCTTTCAATCACTTCTGACACCATGTATTGATTTCTTTGTGGGTTCAATGACGAGACATTTATGAAGGAGAATGTCTTTTAATCTAAAGTCTGTTCAACTCTTTATACAGCATTTACAGGAGACACGATGCTGGTGATCCATCTAGAACAAAACTGAAACCAAACTGCCTTGCTTGTCTTGGTCACATGCCCTCTGCTGGTCAGGCACAAGCAATCAATACATGCAAACATGCTGATAAGGCATCATAATCAAACAGGCAAATACCATCTCTATTTGCTGATATCATTACAAGTTATATCATAGAAAGGGCCATGAGTACTGAGTTATATCATAGAAAGGGCCGTGAGTACTGAGTTATATCATAGAAAGGACCGTGAGTACTGAGTTATATCATAGAAAGGACCGTGAGTACTGAGTTATATCATAGAAAGGGCCATGAGTACTGAGTTATATCATAGAAAGGGCCGTGAATACTGAGTTATATCATAGAAAGGGCCATGAGTACTGAGTTATATCATAGAAAGGGCCGTGAGTGCTGAGTTATATCGTAGAAAGGGTCGTGAGTACTGAGTTATATCATAGAAAGGCCACTGTGAGTCCTGAGTTATATTGTAGCATCAAAATCCCCATGTCTACTGAGTTATATCATAGAATAGATCGTGTGTACTGAGTTATATCATAGAAAGGGCCGTGAGTACTGAGTTATATCATAGAAAGGGCTGTGAGTAGAGTTATATCATAGAAAGGGTCGTGAGTCCTAAGTTATATCATAGAAAGGGCCGTGTGTACTGAGTTATATCATAGAAAGGGTCGTGAGTACTGAGTTATATCATAGAAAGGGCTGTGAGTACTGAGTTATATCATAGAAAGGGTCGTGAGTCCTAAGTTATATCATAGAAAGGGCCGTGAGTACTGAGATATATCATAGAAAGGGTCGTGAGTACTGAGATATATCATAGAAAGGGTCGTGAATACTGAGTTATATCATAGAAAGGACCGTGTGTACTGAGTTATATCATAGAAAGGGCCGTGTGTACTGAGTTATATCATAGAAAGGGCCGTGTGTACTGAGTTATATCATAGAAAGGGCCGTGTGTACTGAGTTATATCATAGAAAGGGCCATGTGTACTGAGTTATATCATGGAAAAGGCCGTGAGTACTGAGTTACATCATAGAAAGGGCCGTGTGTACTGAGTTATATCATAGAAAGGGCCGTGTGTACTGAGTTATATCATGGAAAAGGCCGTGAGTACTGAGTTGTATCATAGAAAGGGCCGTGAGTACTGAGTTATATCATAGAAAGGGCCGTGTGCACTGAGTTATATCATGGAAAATCCCTGTGTCACTACTGAGCTTGTTGTCATTTAATTATTTAAGATAATTTGTGTTTTATTTTGACAGGAAAAAGGTGTTTGCAAAAGCCGTGTTGAATATTTTGCTGATGAGGTCGTTGACATTGATGTGGAGTGTCGAGGTTTGAAGACTGCTGACAGCAACAGTGAATCATCAGAGTCAAGTGAAAACAGTATTGAGGTAGCCTCACAATTATACAAATCAGGGCAATGGGCTTTCTAACACTTGAAAACATTTACAAAATAATTGGTCTCCTGTGCTAAACATATAAATATTAATATTTTAATACCTTCTCACCAATAATAGACACTAAAGGCTGGTCCTTCCGGGAGCGGAACTGCAGGTTCAATACCATAAATCCCAATTGATGGGGAGTGTCACCAAACATTAGTTTAACCATTGACCCCACAGCCCCACTGTACCAGGGCTGTGTTGATTATCGCTGCACTGCAGAACATGAGATGTTTGATGAGGATTTCTCCACTCCAATTCTCAACCATTGAATCGCAACTCTGAAATGTCCAAAGCTAACAATTCCTCAGTTATAATTTAATATTTAAATAATTTGTTTGGAATTGTATCATTGATCCCCTGCATTAAACATACAAATATTAATATTTTACTTCAGGTGAAAAACAAGTCGAAAGAAAGATCACTTGAGGTGTCTTCAAATGTAAGTATAATCTGGGACTTTTACTCAGATGATTATCAACTACAATAAGCTGTTGAAGCCTGAATTCAGCTGTGTCAGAATCGAGTCTGAGGCTTGTATTTAATTAATTGTCCTCCCAGAGACAGTGGGAGAGCAGATCCTGATGCTCAATTGCTATTGGGTGTTCTCCAACCAGTGCCAGAGGATTGTTGAATTGACCCCAAGAGGATGAATTTGTTCTTCACTGAATTTTAGAATATTCTAGAATCAGAGAGAATGTTCCCCCCTGACAACAACCATGGTATCAGGACAGAGACAACTGATGGCTTCATGAGTGCAGCATCATTTATATTTCTCCATCTCTGTCATATCTGCTCTGACGCTGCCATCTTCCAGACTAGTGCTTCCGATATGTCTTCCTTTTTCCTCAACCGAGGATTCCCCTCTACCATGGTTGACATGGCCCTCTACCTTGTCCATTCTATTTCCCGCACTTCTGCTCTCACCCATTCCCCTCCCTCCCAGAATGACGATTGGGTTCCCCTTGTCCTCACCTTTCACCCCACCAGCCTCCACATTCAATGTATCATCCTCCACCATTTCTGCCACCTCCAGCATGATTCCACCACCAAACACATCTTCCCCTCCCATCCCCTTTCAGCATTCCAAAGGGACCACTCCCTCTGTGACACACTGGTCCAATCCTCAATCACCCCCAACACCCCCTCTCCTTCCCACGGCACCTTCCCATGCAAGCACAGGAGATGCGACAGCTGCCCTTTTACCTCCTACCTTCCCACTGTTCAGGGCCCCAAATACTCCTTCCAGGTGAAACAGCAATTTACTTGTACTTCTTGCAATTTAGTATAATGGCCCAGAAATTAGGTTCGGGGGCTTGCCGCGCGTGCAAGCCCTCGATGTGCACTTACCCGGCGCGCCGACAGCTGAAGCCTGGGACTGCTTGGAATTCCTGTCATTGGCCCGGTTCAGCTGTCGGCGCGCTGTGCTTGCCTGATCCAGCGGCACAGTTAGTTCGATGTGCTGGCTGGGATCAGGTGAGCACTGGGCAGCCAATCAGGGGAGGGAAAACTTCATTCATGAATTTGATAGTAAGAACTGTCAAACTCATGAAAACTACGGGCGCCCAAAACACTACTTAAACTTTAAATAAAATTTTAAAAAACATCCCACTAATTAAATGAACTATAAATAACTTTAAAAAAACTATTTTAAACAATTAATCAAGTTTTTGAAAAAAATAATTTTTTAAGAAATCGGGTCTAAAAATAAACTTACCTTACTGTAAAGTCCTTAAAAACAATAAAGCTGTGGAAAAAATGTTATAATTTTAAATAACAAGCCACTTACCTTAAAGAATCAAGGCCTAGAAATTCGGTTGGCTTTGCGCCCAGTTTTCGCCCAAAGAGGGCTTTTGCGCCACTTGCTAAACTTCCCCCGATATTCAGCGGTGCGGTAATGGCGGCGTTAGCCAGTAGCGCTGCGCCGCCACCGATGACGTCATCGGTGTGCGCAGTGCCCCGTTACCGCCCCGCTACCGGCCCGACCGCCATATTGAGTTGCGGCCGCCTCTTCCGCGGCGGCCGCAAACAGCTACCAGAAAACGGGGCCTACCTGATGCGGTAGTGGGGCGAGTTAAGGCGGATGTGCGGCCGGCCGCTTTTTCGGCGGCCGCCTGGCCGCACCTCCTTCCCCGGCCTCCTCCACCCCCCACCCCGCGGCATTGCTGGCTGTTTTCTGGGAGCACGGCACTTCTCCGTGGTGCCGGGCTCATTTGCCGGCACTAGCGAGCGGCGATCGCGCTGTTGCTGGCACCTCCCCCTTAAGAGAGGGAGGAAGGCCTGCAGTACCGCAGCCTGCCGCTCCGCAGCAGGTGGCGCTGCGGCACTTAGGGCGCCGATGTTCAGTTTCAGCGCCCCAAGCAGGGGCGCCGAAACCCTTGATTTGCGGCCGGCTTCGACTTGGGGCGCTGAAACTGAATATCCGGCGGGCGCAAGTGGCTCCGCGCGCAGCAGTAATTTCTGGGCGCAAGCGAGCTGGCCGCCCCAAAGTCAATTTCTAGCCCCAAGTCCTTACGTCTCCTTTTTACATTTCTAAAAAGTTCAGGCCCTTACACACGGGCAAACCTGTCAAAAAGAAGGAAGTACAACGCGTGTGCGCAGAGTCCTGCGCGCACGCGTTGGACCTCTGAACCCCTTGGAGGAAATGCCAGTTTCCCGCGCATGCGCTGTGTATGCTGAAATCCGGCACTTCCAATGGGCCCACGCGTGAGTACCCCGTCCGTACTCATGCGTTGGGACCGGAATTACTGGCCCATTGTATTCGTTGCTCACGATGCGGTTTCCTCTACATTGGGGAGACCAAACGCAGATTGGGTGATCGCTTTGTGGAAAACCTCCATTCAGTCCGTAAGGGTGACCCCGAGCTTCCGTTCACCTGTCACTTTAAATCTCCGCTCCACTACCACTCTGACCTCTCCATCCTCGGCCTCTTACACGGTTCCAACAAAGCTTAACATAAGCTCGCAAAACAGCACCTCATCTTTCGATTAGGCACTTTACAGCCTTCTGGACTCAACATTGAGTTCATCAATTTCAGACCATAATCTCAGCCCCTATTTTTTTACATGGCAACTGTTGATGATTCTGCCATTCCCATTTACCTCTCATCTAGACTAATCTTTTGTTTCTTAACTTGTCCCATTACCATCTCCTTTTGCCTTGCACCATCATCCCTTTTGTCTCTTAATCTCTCCTGCCTTCCACCCTATCACAGTCCTTCCCTTTTGTTCTTTCCTCCCCTCCCCCCTTTTCGTGCCCCTGCACTTGCTTAAAATCTGTTACATCTCTAACTTTTTCCTGTTCTGACGTAAGGTCATCGACCTGAAACGTTAACTCTGTGTCTCTCTCCACAGATGCTGCCGGACCTGCTGAGTATTTCCAGCATCTTCTGTTTTTATATCATTTATATTCTGCTCATCTAATAGACAATCATTACTGTTTTTTGTGGCAGAGTCAACAAACTAGAGACCAATTGACGGATAATCTCACCTTCATTAGTTTAACCATTGACCCCACAGCCCCACTGTACCAGGGCTGAATTGATTGTTGCTGCACTGCAGAACATGAGATGTTTGGTGAGGATTTCTCCAATCTCACACTGAGCCACTAAATCTCAACTCTGCAATTTAAAGAGTTGCAACTTCCTCATTTATAATCTAAATAACAGTTAACCATTAATTTGCAGATGATTTTAAAAGTTGTGATTGTTTACAAAATGACTCATCATGCTCTTTGCTAAAGATGTAAATATTAATATTTTAATACAAGTGAAAAGCAAGTCAACAGAATTGTTGCTCGAGAGCAAGTCAGATGAATCATCGCTCGAGGAGTCTTCAAACGTAATTATAACCTGGGACTTTGTGTCGGATAATTGTCTTCTTGATCATGATTATCAACAACAATAAAACACTGAACTCTGTTCAATTCTGTTGATTCTGTTCACTACAGGAACACAATGATGATTCAAGAGCCTGACACTAACCATGAATGAAACTTCTGAAAGGCCGAGCTTGGTGTGAACACAAGAAGACCTCATTCAGATTAAAGAAGATGTGATCAATTGTACTTTACTTGTTCATATATAAGGGGGGACCTGGGGATCCTGACTGTACATTTTACTGTAACTGGGAGATTCTATAGTTTGTAAATGTTCTGTCTTTTGGTGTGTATTGTTGTCTTGTATTCTGTGGATCAAATTAAAAATATAAAGAGAATATTTCCTGCTGTCCTTCAAATGTAATTTCTCACTTCACTGATCAGATGGGAGTTCAGACAGACACAGTGCTCAAACCAGCCTATCATACACTTGTGACAAGTTTCCTCAGTCTACTGGTAGCTGCTGGTGAACTGGGGCGTTGCTGCTTGAAACCTGGTATCTGAAGGTGAGCAAGTGGGACTGTATCAAAATTGTATACTTCACACAGGTGGAGGTTGGAGTCTTTGGGTTGCCTAATACCTGTACTCAAATCCACCATTTTCTCGCTGCTTTCCGGGAGGCCTACAGTGTTTGTGGGCCTGTAAGTCAATGGGTGAACTCCATTGCAACGACTGAAGATCATCTCTGATAAGATCTCTTTTATCTGTATGATAGGGTCACCAGAACGTCACCCCCTAGCAAATCTGGATTTAACTGTTTAAGATTTTAAGGAATTATAATTAATTTATTAAAAATTCCAAAACCAATTATTTATCAACTAATTATCTTGTGTCGAATATGCAAGACCCACTAAAAGCTGGCACAATTACTACACATAGTTAAACACTTTCAAGAGTAACCATTGGGAAAAGATTAATATTACAGAGAACGCAGATGCAATAATTTCATTAACTATTAAAAAATCAATAAACCTAGTTAATAATCGGGTGGCAGGTAATAATGATGTAGCAAGTACAGCAACTGTTCTGTACATAGCCTACAGGTTCATTCCGTTCTTCCCAGTTCCCCTTCACTGCAAACAGGAGACAGACGTGACCTTCAGCCTCCTGCTGACCTTAGTGCTGGAAAGAGCTCGTTACATGAGAAAATCAACTCCACGCTGATGTTAATTAGCAGGCAGCACCAAAATACCAGCACTGCTTGCACTCTCTCGGCGGGCGGCCATTATCATTGGTCATCGCTGTTACCAGCAGGATTCCAGCGTACTCGAATTTTTAGCCCATGGGTCTAAATGGAGCAGAGGGATTTGGGGCTACAGATACACAGATCACTAAAAGAATTGGCACAGGTTATTAAGGCCAGAAAAATAGCAAACAAAGCACTGGGGTTCATTTCTAGAGGGATAGAATTGAAAAGCAGAGAAGTTATGCTAAACTTGTATGGAACCTTGGTTAGACCGCACTTGGAATACTGTGAGCGGTTCTGGTCTCCATATTATAGAGGCACTGGGGAAGGTGCAAAACAGATTTACTAGCATGACACCAGAACTGAGAAGTTATACCTATCAGGAATGATTGAACAGGCTGGTGCTCTTTCTGCGGGGTGACCTGTTGAGGTCTACAAGATCATGAAAGATTTTGATAGGATAGACGTAGAGAAGATGTTTCTACTTGCAGGTGAGACCAGAACTCGGGGTCATAAATATAAGATAGTTACTAATAAATCCAATAGGGAATTCAGAGGAAACCTCTTTACCCAGAGAGTGGTTAGAATGTGGAACTCAATATCACAATGAATCGTTCAGGTAACTAGCAAAGATACATAAGAACATAAGAAATAGGAGCAGGAGTAGGCCAATCGGCCCCTCGAGCCTGCTCCACCATTCAATAAGATCATGGCTGATCTGATCCTAACCTCAAATCTTCTATCACTGTGCATCCACCCGAACCCATGTGATCTCCCGAGAGAGGCAAAAAACCAGATAAAGACCCAATGGCCAATTTGGGAGAAAAAAATCTGGGAAATTCCTCTCCGACCCATCTAGGCGATCGAAATTCTTCCAGGAGATCACTCTGTCCCTATATTTTCTACAGTACTTACCTTCTGTAAAGGCGATCTCCACCCCAGCCAGGAACAGGAATAAAACCATCTCCTGAAATCTAACACAGAATTAGAACACAGTAGGAGCAAAACCAGACTACACGGCCCCTGGGCCCACTCCACTACCCACAGGGCCATGACCATTCCGAACTTAGACTCATGTCCAATTTCCTGCCCGCTCCCCGTAACCCTTAATGCCCTTTACTTCTAGGAAACTATCTATTTCTGTTTTAAATTTATTTAATGATGTAGCTTCCACAGCTTTCTGGGGCAGCAAATTCCACAAACCTACCACCCTCTGAGTGAAGAAGTTTCACCTCATCTCAGTTTTGAAAGAGCAGCCCCTTATTTTAAGATTATGCCCCCTAGTTCTAGTTTCACCCATCATTGGGAACATCCTCACCGCATCCACCCGATCAAGCCCCTTCACAATCTTATATGTTTCAATAAGATCGCCTCTCATTCTTCTGAACTCCAATGAGTAGAGTCCCAATCTACTCAACCTCTCCTCATGTGACCACCCCCTCATCCCCGGGATTAACCGAGTGAACCTTCTTTGTACTGACTCGAGAGCAAGTATGTCTTTTCTTAAGTATGGACACCAAAACTGTATGCAGTATTCCAGGTGCGGTCTCACCAATACCTTGTACAACTGCAGCAATACCTCCCTGTTTTTATATTCCATCCCCCTAGCAATAAAAGCAAACATTCCATTGGCCTTCTTGATCACTTGCTGCACCTGCATACTAACTTTTTGAGTTTCGTGCACCAGGACACCCAGATCCCTTTGTACAACAGTACTTTCCAGTTTCTTGCCATTAAGATAATAACTTGCTCTATGATTTTTCCTGCCAAAGTGCATAACCTCACACTTTCCAGTATTGTATTCCATCTGCCAAATCTCTGCCCACTTACTTAGCCTGTCTATGTCCCCTTGCAGGTTTTTTATGTCCTCCTCACTCACTACTTTCCCTCCCATCTTAGTATCATCTGCAAACTTTGATATGTTACACTCGGTCCCCTCCTCCAAATCGTTAATATAGATTGTAAAGAGTTGGGGACCCAGCACTGACCCCTGCGGAACACCACTAGTTACTGGTTGCCAATCTGAGAATGAACCATTTATCCCAACTCTCTGCTTTCTGTTAGAGAGCCAATCCTCCACCCACGCCAGAATATTACCCCCAATCCCGTGATTTTTTATCTTGAGCAATAATCTTTTGTGTGGCACCTTGTCAAATGCCTTTTGGAAGTCTAAATACACTACATCCACTGGTTCCCCTTTATCCACCCTGTATGTTACTTCCTCAAAAAACTCCAGCAAATTTGTCAAACATGACTTCCCCTTCATGAAACCATGCTGAGTTTGTCCTATTAAATTATGTTTATCCAAATGTCCCGTTACTGTCTCCTTGATAATGGACTCTAACATTTTACCAACCACAGGTGTTAGGCTAACAGGTCTATAGTTTCCAGCCTGCTGCCTACTACCCTTTTTAAATAAGGGTGTTACATTAGCAGTTTTCCAATCTGCCGGGACCTTTGCTGAGTTCAGTGAGTTTTGGAAAATTATTACCAATGCATCCACAATCTTTACCGCTACTTCCCTCAAGACCCTAGGATGCAAGCCATCAGGTCCAGGGGATTTATCCGCCTTGAGTCCCATTATTTTGCCAAGTACCACTTCCTTAGTGATTTTAATCGTATTTAGTTCCTCCCCCCCTAGAGCCCCCTGTTTGTCCAGTGTTGGGATATTCTTAGTGTCCTCTACTGTAAAGACTGATACAAAATAATTGTTCAGTGTTTTTGCCATCTCCATGTTTCCCACCATTAATTTCCCGGTCTCATCCTCAAAGGGACAAAGGGACCAACATTTACTTTAGCCACCTTTTTGCTTTTTATATAACTATAGAAACTTTTACTGTCTGTTTTTATATTTTTTGCTAATTTACTTTCATAATCTATCTTCCCTTTCTTAATCAATCTTTTAGTTATTTTTTGCTGTCTTTTAAAGACTTCCCAATCTTCCATCCTCCCACTAGATTTGGCTGCCTTATATGCCCTTGTTTTTAGTCGGATACTATCCTTAATTACTTTACTTAGCCACGGATGGCTATCTTTTCTTTTACACCCTTTTTTCCTCAGTGGAATATATATTTTTTGGAAGTTGTAAAATAACTCCTTAAATGTACACCACTGATCATGTACCGTCTTACCCTTTAATCTATTTTCCCAGTCCACTCTAATCAATTCCGCTCTCATACCTTCATAGTCTCCTTTATTCAAGCTCAGCACGCTTGTTTGAAATCCAACCTTCTCACCCTCTAATTGAATATGGAACTCAACCATGTTATGGTCACTCATTCCAAGGGGATCCTTTACTAGGACATTTTTAATTAATCCTGTCTCATTACACAGGACCAAATCTAAGGTTGCTTGCCCCCTTAGATAGACACAAGGGAGAAAGGAATATGTTGATGGGATTAGATGAAGAAGGGTGGGAGGAGAGTTGTGTGGAGCATAAACACCAGCATAAACTAGTTGAGCCAAATGGCCTGTTTCTGTGCTGTAAATAGTAACAGTAAGAACGCTGTCAGAGAATTGGTGCATGGCTGGTCTTTATCTTAACTCCATCTACCTGCCTTGGTTCCATAACACGTTATACCCTTGCCTAACAACAAAATATCAATCTCAGTTTTGAAATTTTCAATTGATTTAGCCTCAACAGATTTTGGGGGAGAAAGTTCTGTTTCTCCCCCCCACCACGCCCCCCCGCCCCACCCCGCCTTAGTGTGAAGAAGTGCTTCCTGACAACATCACTGAACAGCCTGGCTCTAATTTTAAGGTTGTGCCTCCTTGTTCTGGACTCCACCACCAAAGGAAATAGTTTATCTCTATCAGCCCCTTTAGTCATCTTAAACATCTCAATTAGATCACTCCTTAATTTTCTATACTCAAGGGAATACAAACCTAGTCTATACAACCTGTCCTCATAATTAGAAGTGTAGTTGGATCAGATAAACAGACAGGGACCTATAAAATGAGTTCAATAAAATCAATAACTGGGCAGAACACTGACAAGTGAAATTTAATCTATATTAGTGTAAATTACTGAATACAGAAAGGTAAAATGGATGACGTATATAGATTTAATGAATGGTGTAAAAATAGATATGGGTGAAGGTAATAGAGATGTTAACAGGTAACAGAGATCTAGGGGTGTTCGAAGATGCTCCACTGAACATATCCAATTACTGTGGAGCAGCAAACAACACATCAAATGGAATATTATTATTTCCACAGAACAGAGGAGTACTGAATTAATATTTGTACCCATAGTTAACTAAAGGAAGTTCTCTGACTGTTTCCTCTCAACTGGAAATATTTGCATGATTGACAGCAGGTTGTGTATGAAAATGCCTGGTGAATACAAACCACATGTTTTGATGATCTGCAGTCCCTTCTGACTTGTTACCACCTGAAATCAATAAGAAACACCATAAGTATCAAACAAACCAAGTCATGCTTGAACTCTGTGTGCATTTCTGGTCACTAAGGCATAAGTGAAGCATTCAAACTCCGGAGGCTGTGCAGGGAACAATCATTAAACTGATCCCTAGTGTTGGGGGACTGAATTAAGAGTCTTTTCCAGCCTTCTATAGAGTGGCCAAGTTTGGAACTCGTAAACATATACAAGACTAGCTGAAGTGCCCGGCGGTGCCGAGGCTTTTTCGAGGGCATGTTATTGTTGGAAGAGAGAGAGAGAGAGCGACTGGGGGAGGGGAGGGAGGGGAGGGAGGGGAGGGGGGGAGGGAGGGGGGGAGGGGGGGAAGGGAGGGGAGGGGGGAAGGGAAGGGGGGAGGGGGGCAAGGGAAGGGGGGAGAGGGGGGAGGGGAAGGGGGGAAGGGAAGGGGGGAGGGGGGGAAGGGAAGGGGGGAGAGGGGGAGGGGAAGGGGGGGAAGGGAAGGGAGGGAGGGGGGAGGGGGGCCCCCCGAGGGTCGCGCCCCCCCGAGGGTCGCGCCCCCCCGAGGGTCGCGGCCCCCCCGCGAGGGTCACGGCCCCCCCGTGGGTCGCGGCCCCCGCAGGGGGTCGTGCCCCCCCCCCCCGAGGTGAAGACCGCCGATTGCGGCTGTGCGAGACGGCCGGGGGGCCGGTTGCCAGGGTAACGCTGGACGCTCAGCAAGCCCTGCCCCCCGGCCGAGCCAGAGAGAGACGCCACGTCTCAGCTCCTGCTGCGCGCGCACCCTAGCGGCGCTGGGCTGAGGCTCAGCCCTCCAGCCTTCGAGTGGGGCCGGGAGGTGCCTAGCTCGGGCGTGGGTGCGAAGGAGAAGCCGAGGCTTCGAGGCCTACCTGGAAAAACGGGGAAAGGTAGGAAAATTAATGAGATTAGATAAGTTAATTCGTTTCTAAATCATTCTTTTTAAAACAATATGTGTTTTAAAAGCAACGTTTTTTTTTAAAGACGCAGAAAGCGGGAAAAAGAAAGGAAAAGTTTGGAATCAAGATGGCGGCGACTCACCTCGGTTCAGAACGATAAGGCCCGCCAACACACGCACCGATTGGCCTGGCCGCATGCGGAAGCAAGCCACCGTACGATTGGTCGAGCTCGAGGTCACTCTGTCGCTAATGAGCGGATAATGAGATGCTAATGAGCGGAATGTTAAGGTTTTTCGGATACCGCGGGCGCGGTTTTAGCCCGGCTGAAACGTAAATACGCTTAAAACCGTCTCAGAAGCGTAAGCTTTCTTTGGAGGTAACGGGCCCTGTAACTTTCGAACGCATACCCGACAGACGCACACGCGATGACAGACAGAAGGACAGAAGGACAGAAGGACAGAAGTACCGATTTATATATATAGATAGTAGATGGTATGGAAAAAATAAATCTAGAATCTTAAATTAAATTATCATGGGATGAGAGCGAATGAACACAGGATGAATGCTGGACAGGCTGAATTAGGACAGATGTCAGCAGGTTCTCCAAAAAGGTGATCAGCGATTAGAATGGGTTTTTGGGTAGGATCGTGAAGACAAAAACTCTGGAGTCATTGAAAACACAACTGGATGCTGTCAGGGATTGAAGCTCTCTACATGGATGAGCTAGGAGAGATCGACTGGCCTTCTTTATCAATATATATCCTGGGATCTCTCAGGTGTAAATCCAATGTCACGTCTTCATATGGCCGCATCATTTCATCCTTTGCTGACAATCCTGAGCTCTTTCCAGCTCCTGTTGGTCTGCGACACACACACAGAGGGATGGGACAGTGCAGCAGTGAGTTCTTACAATCCTCACTGATAACCATGATCACTTAGAGCTGCCACCATGCGAGAAAACAAGGATCAGCCTAATCTGACAAAATGCTCAGCTTTTGGTAGGCTGCATTTAGTGACACCACACGATTTGCAATTGTATCAGCAGGAAATGGGAGGACAATAAATACCCAACACATTGTCTGGTATGTGTAATTAGATGCAGTCAACATGACCAAATGGGACTGTGCAAGAGGCCTTACTCTGAGACAATACTAGGGATGTTAACCGTTTACCAATGCCTTCAGGGGAGATGGTGAGGCAATGCCTGTGAGCAGAGTGGGAAGCCGGTACAAATAATGGCAAAGTGTAACGTGTAATTTGATGCAGTCAGGCTGTAGACTGACAGTCCTGCACTGAAATTCTCAACTGAAGTTCTCTACATGGCCAAGTGCAGAACTCAACAATGTATAGCTTGTCAACACAGCACTAACACTCAGGCTGGGCATGAGCGAGTGAGTGACGTCAGCGCATGCATGCCTGTCGGCGGTGTCAATATTCACTCCGTTTTTGATCTTACAACCCTGTCTCACATAACATCCACTGACATAGCAGAAGCAGCTCAGAGTGTCACGCTCACAACCCATGTTTCAATTACACAACTCAAATGGACCCACACCAACTGAAGCAGCCATTTTGTACCTAAACTGTTAGAGTTTTGCTGTCCCGTGCATTCTCAATGTATCATTACTTACAGTCACTAAGGGCTAAAAATTGAATAGCACCCCACTTGGGGCGCCAACTTCACCGCGGCGCTACTTTTACCACCCCGGAAAAACTAGCGCCCCCGTGCCAGAACTTGAGTGGTTGCGCCCCAAAAGGGAAGCGGAGTGCTACTGTAAGCGCCCCGCATCCCTCTTGGGGCACTGTAAGTCAATATTGCGGTGTTACGTGCTGCAGCACCACGCACTGCGGCACATCATGCCGCAATATTGCAGGCCTTCTTCCCCTTCTTAAAGGGGAGGGGCCATGCGCAGCATGACCCGGGGGCCCAGGGGGTCGGGAGTGCCGACAAAAGAGCACGGCACTCAAGAGAAGTGCTGGGATCTTGGATCTTGGATTTTGGAGCGCAGCCAGCACTCCGTGGGGGGTGCTGTTCAGGAGACCGGGGACGGGAGCACAGGCAGGTGCTGGCAGGTGGCCAGCAAATAAAATTGCCGCTCCGCATCTCGTCTTTAAATTGCGCCTCCCTGGCCACAGGTAGCCCCCCCTGACCCCGTCGGACATAGCATCCAGGTAAGTCAGAGGGCGCTCCCGAAGATCGCGGCGGGGGCGCAAGCGGGGTGCTGCACACAGCGATGACGTCATCGGCGGTGGCGCAACGCTGCGGGGCACTACCAGTTAGCACCACTGCTAAACTCCCGCTGAATTTTGCGGGAGGCGTGGGCGGCACCGCGCCCGGGCACGAGTTGTTTTGCACCCTCTTAGGGCGCTAACAGGGCGCAAAGCAACCCAATTTTTCCCCCTAAGACTTTGAAACAAAGTAAACACACAAAGCTCAGTGTAACATAAGAACATAAGAAATAGGAGCAGGAGTAGGCCATTCAGCCCTTCGAGCCTGCTCCACCATTCAATGAGATTATGGCTGATCTTTTGCCTCAACTCCAGTCACCAGCCCTATTGCCATATCCCTTGATGCCCTTACTAGTCAGAAATTTATCGACTTCTGTTTTGAATATACCCAATGACTGAGCCTCCACAGCCCTCCAAAGATTCACCACCCTCTGTATGAAGAAATTTCTTCTCATCTCAGTCCTGAATGGCCTACCCTTTATCCTGAGGCTGTGGTCCCTGGTTCTAGACTCCCCAGCCAAGGGAAGCATTCTCCCAGCATCTACCCTACCAAGCTCTGTAATAATTTTGTATACTTCAATGAGATCCCCTCTCATTCTTCTGAATTCAAGAGAATACAGGCCTAGTTTACTCAATCTCTTCTCATACGACAGTCCCGCCATCCCAGGACTCAATCTCGTGAACCTTCATTGCACTCCCTCTATGGTAAGTATATCTTTCCTTGGGTAAGGAGACCTAAATATAACAAAGTACTCCAGGTGTGGTCTCACCAAGGCCCTATATAATTCTTTACCCCTGTACTCAAATCCTCTTGTAATGAAGGCCAGCATTCCATTTGCCTTTCTAATGGCTTGCTGCACCTGCACATTCACTTTCAGTGATTCATGTACAAGGACACCCAGGTTCCTTTGAGCATCTGCATTCCCCAATCTTTCACCATTTAGGAAATACTCTGCCTTTCTGTTTTTTCTACCAAAGTGGATAACTTCACATTTATCCACATTATACTACCATTAACCACCCAGCCATCTACATCGGCGATTTCAACAGCCACCATTACATATGGGGCTACCAAAAAGTAGACCGAGCGAGTCAACAACTAGAAGACTGGGCACTGGTCTCTGATATCCATCTCGTCTACCATGCCAAACAGCCATGCACCTTTTTTTCTGCTGCTGGCAAAAGGAATGCTCACTGGGCCTCTGTTTCACGACCAGTGACAGCAAAGGAAGGCTGCCCACCTGCTCCTGAAAGATTCTTAAGAACTTCCCCATCTCACAACACCGACCCAGCATCGTACATGTAGGGAGCGAGGTGCCGATATTTGCCTCAGTCCCGAAACCCAGTTGGAACTTCCGTAAGGCTTCGTGGCCCACCTTCACGAGCATTGTCGAGGACACAATCCAGAGAATACCGCAGTCCCCAAACAACTACCACCGTTTTGCTCGACTGCTGAAAGTGGGGCCCGCCAGAAACATCCCACATGGCTACAGCAAAGAATACGTATCATGCTGGTCCCAAGAAAGTGAGAGATTGCTGGCAGAGTTCAATGTCACTAAAGACCTGGATACAGCAACATGGATTTCCGAGATGAAGGCAGATTGGCGCGACGGCGAGAAACCACTGAAAACCTGGATTTCTCACACTCCAGCAGGAAAACCCTGGAACCTGCTCTGCCAGCTTGGGGCCGCCTCACTGCCCCCACGTGGGATGCCAAAGGTCACTGCAGATGCCATTGTGGCCTGCCTCCTATCCAACTCAAAGGTAACGACTACCACCAAAACAAACGCAGAGTGAAAAAGCTACTTAAGCTTTCTCTGCAAAAAGTCGCTCCATACACCACCTTTGCGGCAACCTTCACCACTGAAGAGGCGGACACAGCGCTGACAGACACCAAGTCTGGGAAGGCCACCTGGATTGATGGCAGCTACCCAGAAGTCCTCAAGAACCAGGGCCCAAATGGATGCATGTGGCTTGCCAAACTCGCCTTCAACATCCTTGATACTGGGATAATCCCAGAAGTATGGTGCCATTCCAAAGTCATTGCCACCCTAAAGCCAGGAAAACCAGCCAACAATGCCAAAAGCTACCGCCCCATCGCCCTTCTGTCTACAGTCTACAAAGTGGACAAATGGCTTGTCTTTAACCAGATAAAACCAGCTTTTGAAGGCACCCTCTCAAACGAGCAGGCAGGCTTCAAAGACGGAAGAAGCTGCTCTGACCAGGTCCTTGCACTCACTATCAACACTGAGGCAGGATTCCAGAAGCAGTTGATGATTGGAGCTGCCTTCATAGACTTGTCATCGGCATACAACACTGTCTGGTGCGAAGGCTTGCCACTGAAGTTTTCAATAATCATCCAATGCTGCAAGATTCTCAGGCTTATCAATACCCTAATGAGCAACTGTAAGTTCTGCATCTATCTTGGTGACAAGACCAGCCGAACACGTGAAGGGAAATTTCTAGTCCTAGCCCTTTTCGGGCTACCCCAGATCAGACGGATTCCCCAGACGTTCACCTTCAACTAAAGTTAGAGATAGCTGAATTCGATAAGATGCTTAATTGGGTCTAAAGGTCCAGGCTATCTCTTTCTAAAGGAAAGGGATGACCTGAAGATATTACCGTCCTCCAAATAACACTTTTAATAAGTTTAACTAGACTGTAACCTTCTGGATATTATGAGGGTCCGGAAACCCCCCCCCCCAGAATTCTGCAACTCCTCACAAAAGAGTGTACAGAAATTGAGTTTGTGAGTTTGATACAGAAATACTACTTGAGACAATTCTAAAAATATATAGATTTATTTAAGAGCCGACATACAGTTAACAGCTGTTGAGTTAATCACAACTTTAACAGTTCAAAATACGAATAGCTTACATTTCTTATTCTCGGAGATCCTTATTCTCAAATCTTAACTTCATACATTTTTACATTTATATTATTCTTAATCCAGAATATCCACCAAAATCAAATAAGAGTACCTTTTTGATCCCCGAGACTCAAAGAATTAAAAACTTACAGAGCATGCCCCTTTCCAGTGACTTCTGACTTTCCATCTGAAAAGCTCTATTTTTATACCTTTTTTAGTGATTTATTCTTTGAAGTTTTCTGCTCATGTAAGCTAATTATCTCTAGTCATTCTTTCGGTTGACTTTTCTCTATCTTACTGTCAGTTCAGCTGCGAACTCTCAAAATCCTGTCTGCTGTATAGGTGTTTCAAAACTTATCATAAAAAACAATATGACAGTAGTATTTATTTGACGTCATTCTTACGAAGTTCTTTCATTCAATTTCTAAATCACCTCTGCTGTTTGAAAGCAGATGTCATGTCTACTAACTATTCCATTTTCAATACAAACACAATGTGATTGCTTAGTGTCATCTATTGAAGTCATATTTTCAAAGTCTTCTGTAGGTATCTTTTACAACATGTAAATCAAAACCACTTCAACCGAGTATTTACTTGTTTTCTAGCTATCTCAATTGTTGTATATATAATTGTGTTTACTGTTTCTCATTTGATGTTACTTTTACAAAGGCACATGTTTTTTTAATATTCTGTGTTCCTGTTCGAAGTGTTAGATTTTAACACTTTACTTGGGCATTGCTATTGTGTTGGTTCCAATGTTCAGACATAGAGGAACCTCCAACCCTTTGCTTCAATAGGTCCATTGTCTTAGTATTAACAATCAAATCCCATTTCAAAAGCGTGTGTGGTGTTTACAACATTTGTGTTAACACTTCATCTTATCTCAGAAGCCTGTATTGACAGCCTGTGTTGCCGAGGCTTTCCAGACTTTTAAACCCAGCTTTCATGTTTTAATAATATCAGAAATCTGTTCCTAGGATGGTGTATCTCTTGGAATATGGCTATTTCCTTTACACACGGATGCTGAATAACGGTCTGCCACAGGGATCAATGCTCGCACGGCCTTTTTCAACATCTATATGGTGGACGTGCACAAAATCCTGGAAGTTTTCCTATGCAGATGACATAGCACTGTTGACGCAGGCATCAATGCTAGAGGAAGGAAATAGGATGTTCACAAGTGACTGGGACCCACTGGAATGCTACTTCCAAACCTGATGCCTGGGGTTCCTGACTGCACATTTTACTGTAACTGGGAGATCCTATAGTTTGTAAATGTTCTGTCCTTTGGTGTGTATTGTTGTCTTGTATTCTGTGGATCATATTAAAAGTATAAAGAGAATATTTTCTGATGTTCTTCACAACTGTTGTTCATTCCACTCCGGTTTCAGGTATCAAATGTGTATTTGTTGTCTGGGCTTTGACCCTCACATTCTCTGCCGAGATGGCCTGCTCCAACTCCATGTAGCACCCAGATAGTCTACTGATTGACTGCTAAGAACAGTTGGTCAAATGGTCATTGAAAATGATTTGTTTTGCACTTGTATTATACTGCCAATCTGTGTTATTCTTTTTTATGCCATAATACACTATAACTGTATTATTGCTGCAGACACGCTATATTTTCATAGAATGGTTGCAGCACAGAAGGAGGCCATTCGGCCCGTCAAGCCCATGCTGGTTCTCTGCAAGAGCCCTTCAGCTAGTCCCACTTCCCTGCCCTTTCCCCATAGTCCTACAAAAAATGTTCCTTCAGGTACTTATCCAATTCCAAATTTTGTTTTCTTTTAAACAGATGAATAAATGTCTTTTCTTGTAAATAATATATGTTGTAGATTATTCTCATGTTACTGCCTTCAGTTCCAATTCTTTGTTGTGACATTACTTTTTCTACAATTATAGTGGGCAAAATTGAGCACCACAAATATTCCTTAGGGGAGATAATGGATTAACTTAGTACATTAATATGATCACATATAGTATGATGGGGCTATACACTCCTGTAAAAGAGAATGGGCTTGGATCATCTGAACAAGGTTGACAATTTATGAGTCCTTATGGAAATTTACCTCTAGATTATGCATAAAATGCACTTGCGATGTGGCTAGTTGGGGAATTTTATGTCCGGAACCAAAAGTAAATATGTGGGGCAGCCATCTTCTTTAGGATCCCACCACCCCTGATGTGACATTATAAATATGACCATGGATTATAGAGCAAGTGCAGATTATTTGAGAAATGCTGTTTTATGTGCTGAAAAAAATACAATCTTAATATATTCCAGATGGTTAGCAATTGAGGTTGCATGTTAATTTATTGTAACCAGTCTCTCCTAGTTACTCTGCTTGAATAAAGTGTCTGACAGCATTGAATACAGCAAAAATTAAGCCAATTTAGCAATGATGTGATTTGAAAATCATGGAATATTGTCAGTGGAATCAATCAAAATTTATGGTGCAAATCTTGTTTCCATAGTGATGGCGGAAACATATTTTCCTTGGCAGTTTCCTGCCCGCACCCCCTCAATGTGTTACCCCTTTGCTGGGGTATGGTTCCACAGGCATATGCCAGACTCCAGTATCTTGCCCAAGTGGCCATTATTCATATGTGAGCCTTGACAGAGAATTGGCAGGCTATTCCATTGCAGGGGGTGTGTCAGAACGTGGCCTCACCCTGTCCTCACCTGAAATCTGCACATTCATATTTTCAGCAGGATGGATGTAGGAATTCTGGCCTGTTGCTGACTGGATAACCTTGCGGAAGCCCAAGGCTGATAAATATAAGTAGCCACGCTCTGTTAAACAATAGCTGAGGGGAGATGTCGCACATTTCCCACCATCCAGTAGCTGAACCTAATGGTTTCCTGCTCAATTGTTCAATTGCAATCATGAGAAAGGACTGTGGCACACATTGCTGGATGTCAGATCCTTGCTGTTTAAGCAGCGGTGTTGTTAAGATAGCATCAGTTCGACGGGAGATGGATTCTCCCCTCAGGGGCAGAGCTGCGGCAAGTCAGGCCCACTTGCTGCCCATCCGACTTGGCGTCAACTCTGATCCATTTCCTGGGTCAGGGGTCATTGTAAATGCACGGCAGGTTCCTGGAGGGATACCCGCCACCAAAAATTAGTCCCCCAGTGCACAAAATCCCAACACTGGTGCAGAACCATAAGAGGCATTTAAATAGAGCAGGAGTTCCAAAGATCAGGAAATTGGCAGCCTGCTAGGCCTCAGCCTAAACAGGAAGGTAAGCGGAGGCCAGATTAGATTGAGAGAAGGTTGCTATGAGGCTCTCCCCTCCATTGTGATCCCTTGGGGCCTTTGTTACTACTTCCCAGGGCAGCAGCATCATTGTACTGCCACCTTTCACATGGACATGGCAGTACTTCGGGTGCATGCCAGAAAAATCTACTGGGGAGCACAGTGGCATAGTGGTTAGCACTGTTGCCTCACAGCACCAGGGACCCGGGTTCGAATCCAGCCTCGGGTGACTGTCTGTGTGGAGTTTGCATATTCTCCCTGTGTTTGCGTGGGTTTCCTCCGGGTGCTCCGGTTTCCTCCCACAGTCCAAAGATGTGCGGGTTAGGTTGATTGGCTATGATAAATTGACCCTTAGTGTTAGGGGGATTAAATACGTGGGGTTACGGGGATAGGGTGGGATATGTGTTGGTGTAGGGGTTACGGGGATCGGGTGGGATATGTGTCGGTGCAGGCTCGATGGGCCGAAATGGCCTCTATCTGCACTGTGGGGTTTCTGTGATTTCTGTGACCAGGCCTCACTCCATTCCCCATGTGTGTGGTGGTGAGGAAGGGGCAGCTAGTGGTGATTCCGGCAGGAGCAAGGGGAGCGAATCCAGGTTGAGCTGGTGAGGTGGCAGTAGGACTCACCACCAGATTTTGCGTCATCCTCTGGCAACCCCATTTTGGGCGGATTTGTGGAGAATATTCCAGCCCATGGTCTACTGCACTTATGCAACTATTGTTTTAAAATGAACTCAATACTGGAACCGTTAACTTCACGTCTTACTGTAAACTTACGAGCGACTGAGATCATTCACAATCGTGTTTGAACCCAATTCTACCTGAATTTTAAACAGTCTTTGACAAATTGTTACTTCCCAGTACAGTGGAGGAGCTTTGGAGGTTTTATGGAAATCCATAAAGTTTATACTTAATTCCAAATTGCTTCAATCAACTGATCTTCGACAGCAGTTCCCAAACCCGCGATCTCTACCACATAGAAGGAAAAGGCAGCAGGTGCATGGGAACACCACCACCTCCAAGTACCCTCCAAGTCACACACCATCCTGACTTAGAAGTATATCGCCGTTCCTTCATCATCAATGGGTCAAAATCCTGGAACTCCCTCCATAATAGCACTGTGGGAGTACCTTCACCGCACAAACTGCTGTGGTTCAAGAAATCGGCTCACCACCACCTTCTCAAGAACAATTAGGGATGGGCAATAAAAGCTTGCCTTGCCAGCGATGCCCACATCCCGTGAATGAATAAAAAAAACTAATAATTCAATCTTTTTAGCACTAATTTCCCACTTTATTGTGTTCTTTAAATTGCTTAATTCAATGATTGGGTCATTCAATTTATTTTAGAGCAAAAAATAATTTTAAATTTACTCTGCAAACCCTGTCTTAAAGAATTCATCCTGTGTAGTCCTATGTACCTCATTCCTGTCTTTATATCAACTGACTGTTTACTTACAGTCAATAATGGGCAGAAGTGAATAATTCACTCATATTTAGTTTTGTATGGTTTGTCCACACTCCTTTAGAGGGTAGGGTGTATCTCCCAGTATTTCTGAAAGCAGGGCAAAGCTGTGTTGATGATAAGGAGCCAGATTTAAATGTTTGTTGTTATTTATCCTCATACCTTCTTATCTCCAGCCTACTGTGAATGTGAATAAATGTGAAATTATCCACTTTGATTGGAAGAATACAAAATCAGAATATTTTTTTAAAAGGTGAGAGACTAGTAAATGTTGTTATTCAGAGGGATTTGGGGTCCTTGTACACAAATCACAGAAAGTTAACATGCAGGTGCACCAAGCAATTTGGAAAGCAAATGGCAAGTTGCCTTTATTACAAGGGAGTTATAGGGGGTGATTTTCACTCAGAAGTCAGGAAGGAGGTTTTGGGGTTGTAGTCCCGCCTCCATCGAGATGCGGCCAATCCACGCAATTTTAACTTGATTGACCTTGTTGAGCCCGCCCAGCGGGCTCAGCGGGCCAATTAAGGGCCACCCGGCAACAGGTGACGTCACAGACTGAAATTTCATCTGTCAAGACGTTTTGACAGATGAAATATCAGTTTTTCACAGCTGTTTGAAGCTGTCAAACACTGACAGTCTTACTTCTAACCTGAGTCATTCTACAGAGACTCAGTTAGAAATCTCTCCGGCATTTAACCTTCTTTACACACTTTAGACACACCAAACACACTTACCTTTGCACTCATGCACCCATCACTCACCTGAACACCGAAATCTCGGCCCCTCCAAGTCCTTCAACCCGACGGCCCGACTCCTCTAACCTGGTTTGGAGCAGCCGGGAATCCCACAGTTCAAGATTAAAAATAGGGACGAGGATAAAAACTGCCTGTTAACTACCTGTTAACAGGCAGTTAATTGTCACGAATCCCTTCCCGCCTCGGGTAGGCGGGTCCCAGTGCGGGGCGGGGCGGGGCGGGTACCCTCCTCCTTTGAAACTTACATGGAGGCGGGTTTTGGGCGGGATGGTGTCAGGACCCACGAATTCGGGGCTTTATCCCCCCGCACGCCTCCAATCCCGACTCCACGGGTCAGTTAAAATCGAGGCCATAGAGTCATGGGGTCGATTTTAGCTCAGGTGCGGGGAATTGGCAGGTTCCCCAAATTTAGTGATTCCAACACGATTGTAAATGGGTCTGTGAGATTGATGCAAATTTAACACAATTGGCCAATTGATTTCCAGCATGTGGGAAGCCTTGGCAATTGAGTATTTCCACTCAGAAAGTCGCAGAATATGACGTCATCATTGCTGCTGCTCTTAAAGTCCACAGCAAGCCTTGCTTCCTCTGCAGGCTTCCAACCTTCAACCTTAAGATGGCACAGGAGCCTGCAGGAGGAACGGCCAGCGGGAGGGCCACATCTGCCCCCAAATTTGATGAGGCTTCACTACAGGCATTACTGGATGGTGCTAGGGCCCACAGGGAGGTCCTCTTCCCTTCCTCAGGGAGGAAGAGGCCTCCCAGCCAGACCAAGGCTGTGTGGCTAGAGGTGGCAGGTCAAGTCAACTCCTTGGGGCTTTCACGAAGAACGTGGTTGCAGTGCAGGAAAAGATTCATGACCTTCTTCGCACTGGAAAAGTAAGTACTGTATGAAGTTTCCATCACCCTCAATCTGTTCCCCATTGCCTTTCCTCACCAGCACTCAGCTTTAGCAATCTCTTCCTCCACATCCCACTAGACACTCACATCCATGCACCCTTAGCCATTCCCTCTCTCTCTATGCTCACATTCACAGAACTATTCCACCATGCAGCCCTCACACTCCCTCTCACTCTGATGCTTTGAACACAACTGACTACACACAGGGAGGGCCCTTGTTCTTGCAACCTCACTTCATCTTTGTCTCCTTCTAAGTATCTATGCTATGCAATCTCTGCACTCACTCCTTCATTCTCACTCAACCTCCACTTGTCTCCCTCATTGCAGGAAAAGAGAGCTCACAACAGGAGAGAGTGAGCCAGTACAGGAGGAGGGCCACCCTCATTAGCCCAGCTCACCCCCTGGGAGGAAGGTGTCCTGGAGATTGTCAGGGCTGACCGCGAAGCGGAAGTTGGGGAAGGACAGACAGGAGCATTCCCGCAAGGTGGTGACAGAATAGTTTTCCCTCTCTCTCATTGGCATTACATGAGTCGCTGATAATGATTCTGAAGCTACATCATATGGACGTATGATCATCTGCAAAATGCAATGTGCATGTAACCGTGGCATCACATCTCTAACTTTTTCCTTGACTCCTCCACAGGACCATTGAGAGCCCCCGTCCCCACTCTGCAGGAGGAAGAGCCTGAGCAGCCAGACTCCTCAGAGGAATCTGCAACCTCTGAGGGCAGAGCGTCATCAGAAATAAGCGCACCCAGCACAAGCGCAGACACTCACACCTCGGTGGGACCTTCGGGACATAGAGTAGTGTTGTCACCTGGTGTATCACAGCTCACAAGTGAGCATTAGCAGATTGTGGAGACAGGGACAGCAGTGGAGAGTCCTCGTCGGTGGGCGCAGGACTCTGCCAGCTCGGCTCAGCTGCATGTCGACCCTCTGCCTCTAGGTACATCCGTAAGATCAGAGGTGATGGAACTCCAGGCACAGATGCAGGAGTCTCTGGCAGGTTTTGTCTCCAGGGTTGCTGCGAGTGAGTATAGCGAACATGAGCAGAGCCTTTGTGGAGTCAGTGGTGCATGAATGCATCAACACGGAAAGGATGGCTACCTACGTGGAAATGATTGCTGCCTCCGTGGTAAGGCTGGCTACGGTAGAGGAGAGGTGGGCTACGGCCATGGAGGAGGTTAGTCACCAGGGTATGGAAAACATGGTGAGTGTTCAGAATAGAATGACATCTCTTGAGGAGCGATGGGCATCTATTGAACAGAGAAACCAGACCTTCATGGAAGTCCTTCTTAGTAGGACTGCCATTGCAGATATGGGTCCCCATGGCCCCCCTGATGTGCAACAAGTTGCTCTCAAACCACTTGCAGGCACTGAGGGGGACCTGACCCATGAGAGGGAGGTTGGTGGCAGACCTCAAGGAAGTGGGGGCTCCTCTCCAAGCGCTCACACTTCCATGCCAGTGCAGAGCCCTCGGTCAGAGCCCCGCCGGAGTCCACACCCAATGGAGATAGATGTCTCAACTCCTGCACAGCTGCAGGAGCAGCAGACTGCTGGCGAGCCCTCACATGCTCGCCACCCCAGAGGACGCCCGCCAAAGGTGTCGAGACAGGAGCAGCAGGAAAGTGAGCAAGGGGCCTCCACATCGCTGAAGCCACAAGGGAACCACTACGTAAGAGCACGCGTAAGAGGAAAATAAAGCGCAAATAGTCACAAGGGTAGTCACTTGGGTGAAATGCTGTGTATTTTGGAAAAATGCCATCAGTTGTGTGCGTTTCATAAAAATTCTGATGGCAACTGCTGCAGTTCTGGCGTGTGTCATTTCGCGAATGGGGCTTTCACATTGAGGGCTTAGGATTACTTGCAGTTGTCAGGATGCTGGTCAAATAGCTCGGAATCCGCAGGGTTTGGCCATTGTAGATGCTCAGGTAAGAAGCTGTGAGGCAAAAGTGCTTGATTTACTAGGCTAAGCAAATCTGGCCAGGATGAGTGCGTTCCTTGCATCCCGGGCAGCAATGTTCTCACGTAATGCTGCCGCTGGTTGATGGGCCTCTGCAGGATGCTCATTCTCGCCCTCCTCCTCCTCCTCCTCCTCCTCCTCATCATCATCATCATCTGAGGAGGGTATGAGAGGAGCCACTTGGTCCTCAGGAATCTGCAAGCCACGACACTGTGCCATGTTGTGGAGTGCACAGCAAACCACGACGATTTTGGAGACCCTGGCTTCTGAGTACTGTAGGGCTCCACCTGCTCTATCCAGGCATCTGAAGCACATCTTCAGCAAGCCGATGGTTTGCTCGATTATGGATCTGGTGGAAATGTGGCTGCAGTTGTAGCGCTCCTCAGCTTTGTTGGCTGGCCTCCTCAATGGCGTCATTAGCCAAGTCCTCAGGGGATAGCCCTTGTCTCCAAGTAGCCATCCGTGAAATTGGTCTGGCAGACTGAATAGCGGAGGCACACTAGACTGGCGCAGTATGAAGGAGTCATGACAACTGCCAGGGTACTTGGCACAAACATGCAAAATCTCCTTCTTGTGGTCACACACCAGCTGAACGTTAAGGGAATGGAAGCCCTTGCGGTTGACAAAAATACCTGGATTGTGAGGGGGTGCCCTAAGGGCCACATGTGTGCAGTCAATGACACCCTGTACCCTTGGAAAGTCTGCCAGATGACCTAATCCAACTGCTCGCGCCGTCACATTTGCGCGATCCCTGGTGAAATGGATGTGGTTGTGCGCGAGGGCAAAGAGGGCATCGGTTACCTGCGTGATGCAAGTGTGTGCGGCCGACTGGGAGATGCCGCTGATGTCTGCTGCTGATCCCTGGAATGAGCCTGAGGCAAAAAAGTTGAGTGCGGTGGTGACTTTGATGGCCACTGGTAAGGAGTGTCCACCTGGCCCTCTGGGCTGCAGGTCTTGCTGTATCATTGCGCAGATGTCAGTCACCACCTGTCGCAAAAGTCGGAGCCGCCTTTGGCACTGCTGCTCAGTCATGTTGAGGTAGCTGACCCTGTGTCTGTAGACCCTGTTTGGGGGGTATCTCCTGCGCCGACGGGCTTCCATGCGCTGGCCCCTTCTGGCCTGTGCTGCTCCTGCTCCTGCTGCTGCTGGTGCTGCTGTTGTGCCTGGTTCTGCTGCTGGCGCGCCTGGTGCTGGAGGTCCTCTAATGCCAAGAAGGGAAGGAACAAAAGACCTCCCATGCTTCTTGTAGATGCCTTAGTTGAGGAAGCGCTGAGTGAGGGTGGCGAGAGGGGTCTCGCAGGAGGTCACACTGGAGAAGTATGTGAAGCTACAACCTTCCACAGGTGTGGCTAGGCCTGGTAAAAGTTCCCCCAGATCTGAGAAAACAAAGTCCTGCCACCTGCAAATGATGACTGATCAAATATCCTCTTTAATTATTATTTATTACTGTTGTTTTTTTATTATTACTGTCTTTCTATTAGTATTTCTATTAGTATTTTTATCATTGTTATGTCATATTTATTCCAATGTTGGGAGGACTCGTAAAAATCAACATTTCATTGTGCAGTACACACGTCTGCTGCATATATGACAAATAAAATTGAATTGAATTGAATAATGTTGGACCTGCAGCTGATAGTCAACAAGCCAATAGTGTTCACGCCAGGTTTCACAGGCGTCATCCCCACCAGACGTGTTTTACGTGAGAAAAGGGTTAAACAGGCAAGGGACTGTTAAAATGGGATTATAAAGGCCAATCAGTGCTGTTTAAGGGCCCTAAAGACCAATCCCGCCTGTTGCAGGCGGTACTGATTCGGGTCAATCAGACACACCTAAGTTAAAATGGCGTGGAGGTGGGAACCAGGCGGGGGGGTCGCGACCCCTAGGTTTTGCAATTTTAACCCCCTGCACGCCTAAAAGCCCACCTCACGGCCCAATGAAAATCGAGGCCATAAAGTCATGGGGCTGGATTTTGATTCTGGAGGCGTGTAGGAGGCGGGACTACAGCTTTCGGGGTTGTAGTCCCGCCTCCATCGAGTTGTGGCCAACCCACGCGATTTTCACTTGATTGACCTGGTTGAGCCCACCCAGTGGGCTCAGCAGGCCAATTAAGGGCCACCTGGCAACAGGTGACGTCACAGATTGACATTCATCTGTCAAGAACTTTTGACAGATGAAATATCAGCGTTTGACAGCTCTTTGAAGCTGTCAAACACTGACAATCTGTACACTAAGTTAATTCCTTCCTCTCAGGCAGATTTAGAGATCTCTCCAGAACAGAAAGCTGAATGCTGCAACTTTTGACAGCTCACGGCCATTCTGCTTTCTGTGCCAGTGAGATGAGGGACTCCCGAGACCTGAAGGAAGGAAGGCTGTAAAGGTAAGTAAAACTTCTTTAAACACTTTACACACACCAAACACACTTACCTCTTCACTCATGCACCCATCACTCACCTGAACACCGGACATCTCGAACCCTCCAAGTCCTTCAGCCCGACGGCCCGCCTCGCTAACTTGGCGTGGTTTGGAGCCGTCGGGAATGAATCCTACACTTCAGCAATAAAAATAGGGATTAGGCTAAAAACTGCCTGTTAACTACCTGTTAACAGGCAGATAATGGGCACTAATCCCCTTCCTGCTTCGGGGAGGTGGCTCCCAGCACAGGTCGGGTATCCGCCTCCTTTGAAACTGGCATGGAGGCGGGTTGGGGGCGGGATGGGTTCGTGCCCCCCGATTTCAAGATTTTAACCCCACATGCGCCTCCAATCCCACCTCCATGGCCCAATGAAAATCCTGCCCATAGAGTTATACAGCACAGAAAGAGGCCCTTCAGCCCATCGTGTCCGCGCCAGCCATCAAGCCCTGTCCATTCTAATCCCATTTTCCAGCACTTGGTCCATAGCCTTGTATGCTATGGTGTTTCAAGTGCTCATCTAAATGCTTCTTGAATGTTGTGAGGGCTCCTGCCTCTACCATCCTTTCAGGCAGTGAGTTCCAGATTCCAACCACCCTCTGGGTGAAAAAGTTTTTCCTCAAATCCCCTCTAAACCTCCTGCCCCTTACCTTGAAACTATGCCCCCTGGTTATTGTATAAGAACAATGAAGTCTTGCTGCAATTGTATAGAGCTTTGGTGAGACCACGCAGTTTTGGTCTCCTTACCTAAGGAAGGATATACTTGCCTTAGATGGGGTGCAACCAATGTTCACTAGATTGATTTCTGGGATGAGAGGGTCGTCCTATGAGGAGAGATTGAGTAGAATGGACCCACATACTCTGGAGTTTAGAAAAATGAGAGGTGATCTCATTAAAAAGTATAAAATTCTTAGAGGGCTTAACAGGGTAGATGCTAAAGAGGCTGTTTCCCCTGGCTGAAGAGCCTAGAACTAGGGGTTAGAGCCTCAGGATAAAGTGTTGGTCATTTAGTACTGAAATGAGGAGAAATTTCTTCACTCAGAGAGTTGTGAACCTTTGGAATTCTCTATCCCAGATGGTCTTTCGTTGAGTATATTAAAGACTGAGATTGATAGATTTTTAGACACTAAGGGAACAAGGAATATGCAGATAGTGGGGGAAAGTGGAGTTGAGGTAGAAGTTCAGCCATGATCTTATTGAACAGTGGAGCAGGTTTGAGGGGCCTTATGGCCAACTCCTGCTCCTATTTCTTATGTTCTTATGTTCTTACTCAAACTCAGATTCCGATGCCAGGAAAATGCAGCTGCTTGCTCCTGGACCTCTGCCGATGCTCCCTTTGCCGTCAATCGGGACATCACTGGCCAGCTTCCCTGCATCTCATAGGGAGATGCCACAACTCCATTCTGATTCTCTGTCCAGTGTGACTCAGATTGAAACTGACTGTGGGAATGAACGACCTCCCTCCTCCAGCCCGTCTCTGGGGAACAACCATCTGTACTGAAGGCATGACCCATGATGCAAAGGCAGTCACTGAGGATAAGGCACTACTGATTAGTACTCAACAAGAGCCAAGTATTAATTCGTCTTTCAGATAACTATATCAGTCATGTTTACTTCTGCATGCACAAATGTGTTGTATTGGTTTTTGCTTTTATATATACTGTATGTTAGCAGCAAGATCCATATTTTAGCAATGTTTGTCAACAGGGATTTCTTGATTCAAGCAACAAACTTCTCAAGAAATTAACTTTAGATAGCACAAAGTTACACTGAATTATCTTCACAATTTCTGTTGGGATTGCACTGTGTGGAAGGTATTTCCTGGAATGTTACGATGCCTCCGGGTATAAGAAATTACATTCTTTAATGTCCAAGGCCAATCATTCAACTGTTAAATGCAGTGAATGAACTTTTGTCACTGCTGCTCACAGCATCTTTGTCCCTTTTAAGTCTCGTCATGATCCTAACCTCGAGCTGAATCTTCTTCTTCTCACTAAACTGCTTCTCCATCTGAAAAAGAATTGGGGGAAAGAACAAGTGGATCAGAGAATAAATGGAAAACATATCATAAATGAGGAATAGTTAAAGTAAGCGCTGCTCAACTTTCTTTTTGTTGCCCTAATTTTTTGGCTGGAAATTTCCTCGGAACTGCTTCCACTGTGTCGCCAGAAGTGCGGCGGAATCCCTGTTCAAGCACATAGATAGGGTTACCACCACACTCCCTGCGAAAGTACGGTAGCGGTGTAAAAGCAGCTCCGAGGAAATTCTCGGCCTTTCAAGCCTATTATACGTCCTGGAGCAGGGCAAATTGCCACACTGCAGGGGTTAACAGAGTAGATAGCGATTTCTAGAACAAGGTACCAATCACTTTCCAAAACAGCAAAGGCTCTGGTTTAAATACAGGGGTAAAATTTCCATGTGGGTTCTCCTGATCTCTTGCTGTAGCTTTGGGGGACAGATCGGCAGGAACCCACAGAGAAACTTTATGGGCCAGAAATTCCAGGCCAGAAGTGTGAGTACGGTCGGCTTACTCACGCTTCTGGCCGTTGGAAATGCCGGCGTTCAGCATGAACAGCGCATGCGGGGAACGCCGGCATTTCCAGACCTCGAGCGCGTGCGACTGCACAGGCAGCGCTTGCGCAGTGAACTTCGTGGATTTCATTCATGAAATCCGTGAGGTTAAGTCCTTAGAAGTTACACTGAAAAAAAGCAAGTGTAAAGTGGTTCATTGGCTGCGGAGGAAGATATATTTTATCGTGGAGCTTTTGAAATGCAATATTTTTGTTTGGGAAAGGGAGGGAAGTTATTTTAAGAAATTTTAAGTAAGTTTTAAAGTTAAAAATTTTTTTTTTTTTTTAAAGGGTTTTCAGAACGGTAGGTAGAAGGAGCAATTGTGGCTGTGTGAATGGAATGTGAGAATGAGTTATGTATGTATGTCCACATATATTCCTTTACGTATATGTATGTATGTTTTTAATTATGATTTTCCAATAAGTTACTTTCTCTGAAAGTCAAAATTAAATAATACATTCATACACATAAGTAAAGGAATATATACATAACACGCAAAGGAATATATACAGACATACATACTTTCAGAAGCTCCACGATAAGAAATATCTTCCTCCGCAGCCTCTGTAGCAACTGTACCCATGCTTTTTTCATGTGTAAGTTGTAATGACTGGACCTCACTGAAAGCATTAATGAAAGCGGCGAATTATACTGCGCACGCGCTGCATGTGCAGTCGCACGCATTCTGCCTCTGAACCCCTTCGTTCAGAGGACAGGAAATGCCGGTTTTTCCCACATGCACTGTGCATGCTGAAAACCGGCATTTCATCCGGCCAGATGCGTAAGTACCCCGACCGTATTTGGAAGGGAATTATTGGGCCAACATTTTACATGTCAATAAAATAAAAAATTTAACACTTGCACGACTTGCCCCCTTGCATCTGCGACTGAGGGTCCAAGGAGGTGCATTGCGCAAGAGGTCATCATCGGACGTATCCTCACACTGTTCCCTTTGGGGAACTGTATGAAGTGGTGGAAGGATTTATGGCCATGATTAACGCTCATTCCGTGACCGTAACCATCTTTGAACCAGCCATTAGGGTGGTTAGTCCTATGGCGGGAGGGTTTTACGGGCTCCCACAACCCATCTGGGGGGGGGGGGGGGGGGCCACCAACACCCACGGACGCAAGTATCCCGCTGGATGTCCACCCAGAATTTAAAGTTGGAGCTCCGACTCCACTTGCCGGGACTGTCTGGAGTGGGGTTCAAAACCCTACTCCTTCTGGCCCAGCGGCGGGGATGCTTACTGCTACGCAAAAGGCCCACTCCGCACAAAAGGTGACACCCATACGTTTCCTGCGCCTTTTCCCTCCCCGTGACTGGAGCCCTATGCTGCCATTTCACGTTGCTAATCGGATTGGGCGTTTGTCATAGCGGTAGGATCCCCGCCGCTGGGCCAGATCAGGGCTGGGTTTCGAACCCCGCTCCAGACAGTCCCGGCAAGTGGAGTCGGAGCTCCGGCTCTAAATTCTGGGTTGACATCCAGTGGGATATTTGCGTCCGTGGGTGTGGGTGGCCCCCCCTCCTTGTATAGCTTGTGGGAGCCCGTAAAACCCTCCCGCCATAGGACTAACCGCCCTAATGGCTGGTTCAAAGATGGTTACGGTCACGGAATGAGCGTTAATCACGGCCATAAATCCTTCCACCACTTCATACAGTTCCCCAAAGGGAACAGTGTGAAGACACGTATGTCGACGACATTGCTAAATAAATAAATGGAATTTAAAAAATTCTTTTAGGGCTTTTAAAAGTCTTTAAATTGCTTTAATTCTCTTTAAAACTACTTCAGATTACTCAAAATAATGTAAACATTTTAAAAAGTTTATAAAAGTTACCAAAATCTTCAAAAAACTTCCAAAAACCTATTTAAACTGCTGCTTTGCATGTAAAAAAGCAAAGCAGCTTGACAGAAACATTGGGGGCGTGTCCAGTGAAACTGAGACCTCAAGGGGCGTGTCTCACTTACACTGCACGCTCCTGGGTCCGCGCTGGCTGCACTCCTGGGCGGCGTGACGTCATACGCTGCCCGGGAATGTGCTTTCTATTTCTCCAAGTTCAGGCGTCCCAGAAGCTGATCGGCAGGAGCGCGGGGTAAGTGCAAATGCGGGGCTTGCACGCGCTGCAAGCCCCGTTCTGGAATTTCTGGCCCTATATTTATGGTGCTTCTCTGCAGTTTCTGCCGAAGTTACAGTGTAATATCAGGAGGTCCCCCGGAGAAATGTTACCCCAAAGTTTGGAAATTACAACTCTGACTCCTCAAAGATATAAAGAACCAGAGTGGACAGTAGGTGATTTACCAATCCCCCGTGATGTGCATGTACACATCAAACACTGGTTAGGCCTCAGCTGGAGTATTGTGGACAATTCTGGGCACCACACTTCAGGACAGATGCAAAGGCCTCAGAAAGGGTAGAGATGATTGTTGTGTATGTACCTTTAAGAGAATAACTGGTCTCAGACTGCAGTACCGGCAGTGGCCACCCCTGTATAAAAGGCGCTAGAGAGCCTCTGTTGTTTAGTTTCGCTATGGACTTCCACCAGTAAAGATCTGTTTGTTTTCACTCCTGCTGGTCCATGTCTCAATCATTCACGGACTTAACACTGGCGACGAGTAAGAAACGAACTTACCTGCAACTCAGCAGCAGCTCCGACGACGTTGTTGAAGGTCGGAGCCAGAAGAAAGAAAAAAAAAATTAAAAAAATAAAGAAGCCATTGAAACTCGAGAAACGGGCGTCGACCGTCAATCATCGATTTAAAAACTTGCAGGAGAGACTGTCCAGAGCCAGGCTGGGTTCCTCGGTCTGTGGTTTCCCAGCTAATCGGGCTGGTGGCAGGTAGTGCTCTGATCCTTCCTGGGCTGCGGCGGGCTGAAGCTCGATCGGGTGGCTTTTCAACGGGGCCGGGCAGCGAGTCGGGAAGCGAAGAGAGAGAGAGAGAGTGGAGCACACAGGGCGCGGCCAGTGCTTCGAAGCCGGGCAGCGTTCGGACCTAAGAAGAGGGAGGGAAGTGTCCCAGAGGGTTCGCTCCATGACGGGAAAATAATAAAAGAAAAATAATTAATATTTAACGCGCAGGAAACCGTGGAAAGCAGCGCTAACAACAGCGGGGAAGAAGGCAAAGCGCGGGAGGCGCCATTTTAGATTTGCAAGATGCCGAAGACTGGCTGTATCACTGCTTTTGATAATACATTAGAGGACTGGACCACGTATGTGGAAAGAGTCGAGGTATATTTCGAGGCAAACGAAATAGCGGAGGGGAAAAAGGCATCGATATTGCTAAACTTAATGGGCGCTAGAACGGACGGCCTGTTGCAGGATCTGATTACTCCAGCCAAACCGAAGGCGAAGAGTTTTAACGAAATTGTTGCTGTCCTACAGGAACACTTAAACCCTGCACCGCTGTTGATAGCAGAAAGATTTAAATTCCACAGGAGAACTCAGCACAAAGATGAGAGCAATGCTGAGTATCTTACGGAACTACGCAAGCTATCAAAGCACTGCCAGTTCGGAGCAGGACTGGCAGATACCCTACGGGACAAATTTGTCTGTGGACTCCTGAATGAAGGAACACAGAAGAAGTTACTCTCAGAAAAAGAGCTGACGCTAGATAAGGCTTTCAGCGTGGCAGTATCATATGAAGCAGCAGCCAGGGGAGCTGCAGAAATTCAACAAAAACCACAGGAATACGGCACCCACGAAATGACACGGGAATTTGCAAAATGTTATCGCTGCGGCAGAACTAACCATGACCAGAAGGACTGCTGGTCCAAAGACAAAATATGCAGACAATGCGGGAAGATTGGACACATTGCACAAGTTTGTAGGTCTGGGAAGAAGACCAGCGACAACAAAAAGGCTACTAAGGAACCGAACAAGAAAGTACAAAAGATGACGGACAGTAGTTCCGAAGACCAGATGAGCGATAGTGAATCCGGAAACAGGAGACTAAGCTGTCTCAAACTTCACAATGTAATCGCAAAAGAGGATCACCGAACCATTTGGGTCACTCTCACGATAGCAGGGTCCCAAGTTAAAATGGAATTGGATACAGGATCAGCGCTAACCGTCATGAATCGATGAGACTACGAGCGGCTATTTTTACACATACCCTTGAGAGAGACATCCATCGTCTTGACGACGTATACGGGGCAAAAATATACCCCAGAGGAAAAATAAGGGTGCCTGTCGAATACAATGGCAAGAAAATACGGAAATTGTATCTCTACATACTGCCAAATGGTGGACCACCGTTATTGGGATGGGAATGGATCAGGAAGATAAACTTAGATTGGCATTCCATTCATGCAATGATGGTGGACGGTAAAAAAGATGAAGACGTCACTCCTGGGCGATTGTCAACAATCTTAGCTAACGCCAAAGAGGTATTTCAACAAGAACTGGGCACGCTTAAAGGTGTAACCGCCTCGATAAAAATAGAAGAGAATGCAGTTCCCAAGTATTTCAAAGCAAGACCGGTACCATATGCAATTCGCCCAGCCATCGAGGCAGAGCTGGAGAATCTGGAGAAGGCGGGCGTGTTGTCTAAGGTCGACTGGAGCGAGTGGGCGACACCCATCGTTCCTGTCATGAAGAAAACGTTAAGCAATAAGTCCGGAGAGCCAAGGAAGATTCGCATCTGTGGGGATTTCAAGGTGACGGTGAACCCAGTCCTTCACACAGTACAATATCCTCTTCCAAGGATAGAAGACATCTTCGCCTCACTGTCTGGAGGGAAGTGTTTTACAAAAATTGACCTAGCACAAGCATATTTGCAGATGGAGGTTGAAGAGTCCTCTAGGAAGTATCTCACGATAAACACTCACAGGGGTCTTTACCAGTATCATCAATTGGTATTCGGAGTAGCATCGGCTCCGGCGATATGGCAAAGAGCGATGGAACAAGTCCTGCAAGGGATTCCGGGGACTCAGTGTTACTTGGACGACATCCTTGTAACAGGTGAAGATGACAGTGAACACCTTAACAACCTAGAACAGGTGCTCACTAGACTACGGGAACATGGGCTGCGAGCCAACCGCCCCAAGTGCGAATTTTTTAAGAAACAGATATCGTATTGTGGCCACGTGATTGATGAAGAGGGGTTACATAAGTCCCCTGACAAAATTGAAGCGGTTGTTAAGGCCCCAGCGCCTGAAAATGTGTCGCAACTGAGGTCATTCCTCGGGTTGGTGAATTACTATCATAAGTTTTTGCTGAATTTGTCGACAATTCTGCACCCACTGAACGCCCTGCTATGAACGGGGGTAGCATGGAAATGGAACGATGATTGTAAGCGTGCTTTTCAGAAGAGTAAGGACTTAATCACTTCAAGGGAAGTATTGGCTCACTACAACCCAGCACTGCCAATCAGGCTGGCATGTGATGCGTCTCCCTACAGCATTGGGGCGGTACTGTCACATAAATTCCTTGATGGTCTAGAGAGGCCGATAGCTTTTGCGTCACGCTCGTTAACTTCTGCCGAGCGTAACTACGCCCAGATTGACAGAGAGGGCCTCAGCCTAGTGTGGGGGGTGAAGAAGTTCAATCACTATCTGCACGGTCAAAAATTTACTCTACTAACCGATCATCAACCCCTTGTCTCCATTTTCAACCCTCAGAAGGGCGTACCGATAATGACAGCACAACGGCTGCAGAGATGGTGCCTTTTCCTAGGGGCACACCAATATGACATCGAGTACAAAGGAACTAAACAGCATGGAAATGCTGATGGATTGTCACGTCTACCGCTGCCGACGGTGGAAGAAGAAGACCTTGCAGTGGATCCAATGGAGTTATTCCACTCGACCATAGTCGAATGTCTCCCTGTGACGAATGCAAACATAGAAAAGGAAACACGGAATGACCCGACACTATCACGGGTCTATGATTTAACGGTGAAGGGATGGCCAGCACATGGCGAACCACTGCTGCCAGCATTCTCGCCGAGAAGAGAACAGCTGTCAGTATGCAGAGGAACCTTGATGTGTGGATCCAGAGTAGTAATTCCACCTAAGTTGACGGATAGAGTGCTCAATGAGCTTCATGAGGGTCATCTGGGTGGGGTAAAAATGAAGAGCTTAGCCAGAGCGTTTGTGTGGTGGCTGAGAATCGATAGAGAAATCGAAGAGATGACCAAGAGCTGTGCAGGATGCCAGAAGGTCCAAAACGCCCCACCACAAGCTCCTCTGCATCCATGTGAGTGGCCCTCATCTCCATGGCAAAGGGTGCACATTGATTTTGCTGGTCCCTTCATGGACTCGATGTTTTTAATTGCGGTGGATGCACATTCAAAGTGGCCAGAGGTAATAAAAATGTCCTCAACCACCACGGAAAAAACTATCACAGTTTTACGAACCATATTCGCCAGGAATGGGCTGCCTGAACAGATTTGCTCTGACAATGGACCACAGTTTGTGTCTGAAGCGTTCCGGAGGTTCTTAAAGAACAATGGTGTTAAGCATTACACATCCGCCCCATATCATCCAGCCACTAATGGATTGGCCGAGAGGTTTGTCCAAACATTCAAGAAGGCTATCAAGGCAATGTGTAATGAAGATATACCCCTACAACACAAGGTGGACAACTTCTTGTTTGCCTACCGGAATGCGACACATGCGGTTACCAACCAAACTCCAGCCATGATGTTCTTCAATCGAAGACTACGATGCCGCTTGGATTTGGTTAAGCCAAACGTCCGAAGAGATGTGGAGAACAGGCAGTTTCAGAATATGAATGAAAGGCCGACCAGGAGTTTTAAGATAGGTCAACCAGTTTTGGCCCGGGACTACCGCACTGAGAAATGGCAGCCAGGAACGATTTGTACACGACAAGGACCTCTCATGTATACCGTGGACGTTGGGGAGAGCATTGTAAGACGCCATGCTGACCAGATTCTAGAGTCACTGGAAAACGTCAACTCCACACCACGATCTGACACACCTGGTAATGAAATTGGCGTACCAATTGCAGCTACCGCAGAACCGGTAATATTGGAGGCAGATGAACCAAACAAAGACATTGATCCCGACGCAACATTGCCAGAAGAACCTGATACCCCAAAGAGGCGTTATCCAGACAGAATGAGGAAGCCTCCTCAAAGACTGAACTTATAATTGCTTAAACTTAACCAATGTATCTAGCAACAGTAATTGTGATTGTAATTCGTTATCATTTAGTTGTTAAATGAATGTTATGTACCGTTTATCTAAAAGGGGAGGAATTGTTGTGTATGTACCTTTAAGAGAATAACTGGTCTCAGACTGCAGTACCGGCAGTGACCACCCCTGTATAAAAGGCGCTAGAGAGCCTCTGTTGTTTAGTTTCGCTATGGCCTTCCACCAGTAAAGATCTGTTTGTTTTCACTCCTGCTGGTCCGTGTCTCAATCAGTCACGGACTTAACAATGATGTTTACCAGGATGTTACCAGGGATGAGGGACTTCAGTTATAAAGAGAGGTTGGAAAAGTTAGGACTGTTCTCCTTAGAACTATTCCCTCTGGAGAGTGGGTCAATAACTAGAGGTCATAGATTGAAAATCAATGGCAAAAGATCTAGAGGGGAGATGAGGAGGATTGTTTTCACTCAGAGTTGTCGGGATCTGGAACGCTGTACCTGGAAAGGTGGTGGAAGCTGATTCCATAAATAATTTTAAAAGGGAGTTAGACAGGTACTCGAGGATGAGGAACTTACAGGGTTACAGACAAAAGCGGGAATGTGAGACTAAACATGACTGCTCTTTCAAAGAGCCAGCACAGGCACGATGGGCCAAATGGCCTCCTTCTGTGCTGTAAGTTTCTATGATTCTATGAATTTCAAAAGGACTCCCAATCATTTCAGTGAACTTTTGCTTGACAGCCACTAAAAATTACTCTATTTTTTAATTATTTTATATTGTGGCGGAGCCACTAGGGGGACTCTGATCTAAGGTACATAATTATCTTTAACAAATTATTAGCTACAGAATGAATCTGTATCTAGGCCAGTTCGGCCTACAACAGATTGACTTCTTGGGCCACCGCATTACTTCGGAGGGCGCAATTCCGCTGCAGTCAAAGGTCGAAGCAATTACGGCATTCCCAAGGCCGCAGTCCACCAAGGCTCTTCAAGAATTCCTGGGCATGGTGAATTTCTACCACCGCTTTGTGCCCAAGGCAGCACGACTCATGCAGCCCCTCTACGAGGCCCTCAAAGGCAAGGCCGGAAAGGATACAATAGCCTGGACGGTCGAAATGGACAACGCTTTCGACAACACAATAACCACTCTAGCCAATGCAACTATGTTGGCGCACCCTCTGCCAGGTGCCACCATCGCCCTTACCACTGACGTTTCCGACTATGCCATAGGCGCTGTGCAGGAACAGTGGGTCACTGGGACGTGGCAACCACTGGCATTTTTCAGCCGCCAACTCCGGCGCAACGAACGCAAATACAGCACTTTCGACCGGGAGTTGCTGGCGCTGTTCCTGGCCATCCGCCATTTCCGTTTTTTGTTAGAAGGACATCCCTTCACTGTGTTTGTGGATCACAAACCACTGACCTTCACCATGGCCAAGACTGCCAAACCGTGGTTGGCTCGACAGCAGCGACAGCTAACTTTCATTTCAGAATTCACGACAGACGTCCAACACGTAGCTGGCAAGGACAACTTGGTAGCTGATTGCCTATCTCGCGCGACCGTACGGGTGGTCCAGCTGGGCATCGATTATGCCCTCATGGCTACCGATCAGGCATCCGACCCTGAAACACAGGCGTATCGCACCGACACCTCTAGCCTCCAACCGACCGATGTGCAATTCCACGCTGCAGGCACCTCGTTACTCTGCGATGTCTCCATGGGAGATCCCTGCCCGATTGTTCCAGTCGCCTGGCGCCGCAAAGTTTTCGATGCCATACATGGGCTTTCGCATCCTGGCGTGAAGGCATCTCAAAAATTAATGTTGGCTAAGTTCGTCTGGAGAGGAATGCGTAAGGATATCCGTGACTGGGCTAACACCTGCGTCGTCTGTCAAAAGTCTAAGGTGCAACGTCACATTAAGGCCCCATTGGCCACGTTCGCAGTACCAGAATGTCGATTCGACCATGTCAACATGGACCTCGTCGGGCCGCTTCCACCGTCGCAGGGGTTCACACACATCCTCACCATGGTCGATCGTACTACTAGACAACCAGAGGCAGTTCCTCTGGCATCTACTACGTCCGCTGATGTTGCCAGAGCATTCCTCTCCTCGTGGGTCGCACGTTTCGGCATTCCGGTGGACATTTCTTCAGACCGCGGTCCACAGTTCTCTTCCGAGCTCTGGAACGCTGTGGCCCAGGGTCTCGGCACCAAGCTTGACTGCACCACGGCCTATCACCTGCAAGCAAACGGTTTGTGCGAACGTTTCCACAGATCGTTAAAGGCATCGCTGAGGGCCAGCCTCCAAGGCACCGGATGGGTGGATAAGCTTCCGTGAGTCATGTTGGGTCTCCGCACGGCACCCAAAGAGGACCTGCAATCGTCCGCCGTGGAGCTCGTGTACGGCCAGCCACTCCGTGTACCGGGAGATTTCCTGCCGCTTCCAACTGAGCCGTGGTCCGCAGCTGACCAACTCAGCAGCCACCGGGAAACAGCCAGGCTTTTTGCGCCTATCCCAACTTCGCATCACGGCCTTCCATCTTCACACGTACCAGCGGAGCAAAAGGAATGCTGAATTTGTATTCATTCGTCATGATGCCCATAGCGATTCGCTCAAGGCCCCTTACACAGGCCCTTTTCGCGTACTGGAGACAGGCGACAAGAGTTTCTCTGTAGACATTGGTGGTAAACCCGACCACATATCCATTGACCATCTCAAACCAGCACGCCTGGACATCGACTGGCCAGTAGAGACCGCACAGCCACCACGGCGTGATCGACCTCCCGCTGCATCCACGCCAGACCGAAGGCTTCCATCCACCAGCCCACCCGTTGTTCAACAACGTCCACTCCAAGAATACAGGAGTCGCTCTGACAGACTTGTCAGACCTCCTAGTCGATTGACTTTTACTGTTAAAGACAATTCTGGGGGGGCGCATGTGGCGGAGCCACCAGGGGGACTTTGATCTAATGTACATAATTATCTTTAACAATTTATTAGCTACAGAATGAATCTGTATCTTTGTTCATATCATTGCATGTACATAGCGCGGTCCCTTTAAGAATGAGACCAAACGCGATGATGTCATCACGTTGATCACGTGATCCTCCAGCGGCGGGAAAATGTGCTGACGTCATGACGTCAGGCTGGGGAGCCGCCCTAGCCAGTCCTCGTGGAGCCAGCAAAGATACAGACCTGTAATGTAGTTCTCCTGTGTTTTCGTTTTAAACTCTGTTGATTAGTGTTAAACATCGTTTGTTTGATAGACTGACTCGACCTCAGTCCTTTAGTTAGGAATCTAGCCATTCCTACAATATATATATATTTTTACACTTCATCTAGAGCCATCTTTTGTTTCTTAACTTGTCCCATTACCATCTCCTTTTGCTTTGCACTATCTCTTAATGTCTTTTAATCTCTCCTGCCTTCCATCCTATCACAGGCCCCCACTTTTGGTATTTACTCCCCTCCCCCCTTTCCCTGCCCCTACACTTGCTTAAAAACCTGTTCCATCTCCAGCTTTTTCCAGTTCTGACCTGAAACGTTAACTCTGTTTCTCGCTCCACAGATGCTGCCTGACCTGTTGAGTATTTCCAGCATTTTCTGTTTTTATTGTTTATTTTTTATTTAAAATTACTCTAGTTGTTGACAGAGCAGATTGGATCCTAATGGACCTTCTATTGCTTGATTTTATTACAATTTAAGAAGATTTGTTATACAAAGTTGTATTTTGTAATGAATTCTCAGTTTGAGTCAGTAATTTACCGGTGTTCCCTTAAAAGACCATTTAAAAATTGTATTTATATAGCGCCTTACATAAACCTCCGAATGTCTCAAAGCATTTTACAGCCAATTAAGAAGTAGTAACAATTATGAAGTGTAATTACTGTTGTAATGTAGGAAAAGTGGCAGCCAATTCGCGTACAGTAAGCTCCCACAAACAGCAATGAGATAATGACCAGATAATCTGTTTTATTGATTTTGGTTGAGGGATAAATATTGGTGAGTTAACACTAATTAATTCCATTTGTGCTTTATCTGCATGGCAATTAAGCAACTGGTTAAATCCAGGTGACACAGGTAGATCAATCTGCAAGATGAAGTCTGTATGCTAGCAGGAGTTGTTGATTGTAAAGTTGTTTAAAACCTTGATAAATCTATTCCTTTATCACTCAGTGTTGGATTTTAATGAATCTGAAAACAGGTTCAAAGAAAGAACAATACCAAGGCATTCCTGTAATAGTAAAAATTTATGCACGATAAAATTAACTCATGACAGAAGTTTCTTAATGTGGAATCAGGCACAGAAAAATACCTTGAAGAGGCTGCTTACACAAATATATTCAAAATATTTGTTTTAATTTGGAGCAAGTTAGTAATATTACCTTTCCTCCCAGGGAGAGGCCTCCCATTTGATGTAAGGCCTATATAAAGCGGTAGAGTCAAATAAATATGGGCCCAGATATTCCGATCGCAGGCCTCCCACGGGCGGAGGCCGACGATCTGGAAAAATCTGCGCCCTTACCTGAGGGCTCCCAGGAGGCGCACAATTCTGGTGCTGGGCCTCTCCAAACTGCCGGTGTGCAGGGCCCACGTATCTCAGAGGCGCAGGTAGTTTGCAGCGTCCCTGGGGTCACATGGGCCATGGGAGCCAATCACAGAAGGGAATCTCCCTTCATACATTTGACAGGAAGACCTGTCAAATATATGAATGGAGATCACCCCCAAAACATAGTAAAACTTTAAATAATTTTTTTTTTTAAATCACATTTTTTAAATGATTTGAAAGTCCAATAAATTAACTATTTTAAACAAATTTTAATTTTTGAAAAAAATAATTAAAGTTTTTTACGGGACTAAAAATAAACTTACCTTTTTTTAAAGAATTTTTAAATGATAAATCAGTGGAAAAATTTTTTTTTTCCAACTCATATCCTGGTAAAAGCAGGCATTACATCTGCTTTTACCAGGTGCAAGAATTGTAAGGGTTTTCTGCAGGCAGAGGGTCTCCAAAAAACGGAACTATCCGCCCGCAGAGGCCCTTCTCCCGGGCAGCCGGAGGATCTGTCAAGAGCTTTCTTGACAGATCGGAAATGCCGGTTTCCAGCGCATACGCCGTGCATGCCTGAAACCGGCATTTCCGATGTCCCTACACAACGCGTACCCACCCGTAGGGATCGGAATATTCGGCCCATGGTATAATTAATGCCTCATAACACCCTTTATCAGTTAAAAAATATAATCCATGTAATTTTTATTTTCCATATAACGTTTAATATTATGTCAGCTTGGTTCGGTCGGTAATAGCCTCCCACCTCTGAGACAGAAGGTTGTGCATTCAAGAACCACTACACAATAACTTGAGCATATAATGTTGACTGACTCTTCAGTACAGTACTGGGGGAGTGCTGCTTTGTCAGAAGTGCTGCCATTCAGACGAGAAGCTAAACTGATGCTCTTTCTGCCTGTTCTGGTTGCTACATTTACCTACATAACATCAGTGACTGCACTACGAAAGTAATCCAATGGTTGTGAGATGCTTTGGAATATCTAGAGGATGTGATAAATGCAAGTTACTTCTGAGTTTTGGAAAGTTTCAATAAGCAACACAGTTTTCAAAACGAACTGAGTATATCACCATATAATGTTTACTACAATTCATTTCCTTCCCATTTACAGTATAACAGTAATTTACAGTACACTAATATGCTGCATTATGTAACATATAAGAATGCCTGTATGTTTGTATTCTGAAAGTGACTTGCACTGATGTTCTGCAGCCCTGATCCTGGTTTTTAAACAGTCACACTGTTAACACGGATGTTTATCTGCTTGACTCCGAACAGGTTAATATTTTCTTACCAGCTACTCAGGGATTTCTGTATGGATGTCTGAGGATACAGCCCTGCTTGTGGATGAATGTAAAGATTCAGGGCAGCATTGGGGGAAGTACAAATGCCCTCAGTGTCTCTGGGTTAGGGAGGAGACGATCCAACCTGGGTTTGGGCTTCTGATGGCTAAACAATGAATCATGCTGGAATGTATGCATGTGTGAGCTGCGGAAAAAAATTTGATCAAACTTATCTGTAATATCCTTGGAGATTGAATCATCTCCCAATATTTAATGTTTAGGCTCCAGGTTGGAAATGGCAAATAGCTGCTGGCTTATGGAAGTGGGCCCCAGCAAGAATCTACTGGGGTGAAACTGGCCTACACCAGCAGTGCGGAATGGGCTCATAGTGAATAGTGACTTCAATGGAAGAGGAAATTGGTCGTGCTGTAGAACAACTGGTCAATTCGCTATGAGCCCATTTGCACTACTGGAGAACACCAATTTCACCCCCTACATCTTCAGGAGGTGGGAGCAAATTGGGAGTAAATAAGGAACTGAGGATGCAATGTGCTCGAGATATTTTTGCCCAGTAGGTACAAACAAATCTCTGGATTCACCCCTTTTGGATATTTGCAATAGATACTGGGAAATGTGAGTTTCTGTGTTTCCAATGCAACCAACAGAAACACCCAGGTATCTGGTTAGGAAATGTTAATTCCTCAGAGACAAGAAGATTTTGCATCCTTTGAACACTCACCTTTGTTTTAATACTTAACTATCCAAATACCATTTTAAATGTCGTAACTTCTTCCCTTTTATAACTTCATGGATACGAAATTGGCTAAGTGACGGGAAACGGAGAGTAGTGGTGAACAGTTGTTTTTCGGACTGGAGGAAGGTATACAGTGGTGCTCCCCTGGGGTCGGTTCTAGGACCACTGCCTTTCTTGATAAATATTAATGACTTGGATGTGGGTGTACAGGGCACAGTTTCAAAATTTACAGATGAAACAAACCTTGGAAGTATAGTGAACAGTGAGGAGGAGAGTGATAGAGTTCAAGAGGACATAGACAGGCTGGTGGAATGGGTGGACACGTGGCAGATGAAATTGAATGCAGAAAAGTGCAAAGTGATACATTTTGGTAGGTAGAATGAGGAGATGCAATATAAACTAAAGGGTACAATTCTAAAGGGGGTGCATGAACAGAGAGACCTGGGGGTATATGTGCACAAATTGTTGAAGGTGGCAGGGCAGGTTGAGAAAGTGATTAAAAAGCATACGGGATCCTGGGCTTCATAAATAGAGGTATAGAGTACAAAAGCAAGGAAGTTTTGACGAACCTTTGTAAAACACTGGTTCAGCCTCAACTGGAGTATTGTGTCCAAATCTGGGAACTTTAGGAAGGATGTGAAGGCCTTAGAGAGGATGCAGAAAAGATTTACAACAATGGTTCCGGGGATGAGGGACTTTAGTTGCGTGGATAGACTGGAGAAGCTGGGGTTGATCTCCTTAGGTTGAGAGGAGATTTGATAGGGCTGTTTAAAATCATGAGGGGTCTAGACAGAGTAGATAGAGAGAAACTGTTCCCATTGGCAGAAAGGTCGAGAACCGGAGGACACAGATTTAAGGTGATTTGCAGAACAACCAAAGGCGACAGGAGGAAAAACCTTTTTACACAGTGAGTGGTTAGGGTCTGAATACACCGCCTGAAAGTTTGGTAGAGGCAGATTCAATCGTAGCTTTCAAAATGGAATTGGCTAAGTACCTAAAGAAAAATAAATTTGCAGGGCTACGGGGAAAGGGCGGGGGAGTGGGACTAGCTGAAATGCTCTTGCAGAGAGCTCAACAGGCCAAATGGCCCCCTTCTGTGTTGTAACCATTCTATGATTCTCTTTGTTTTCCTAACTTTTGTTCCCTGTAACAGCTATGTCTTATTAGCACAGCACCCATTTAGCACTTGTATTTACCCTTTCATCAAAATAACCCCCTTAACTTTCCAAATATCATTTTAAATCTCATAACCTCCTCCCATTTATAAGTTTACTCTTTGTTTTCACAACTTTTGTTCCCTATTAACTACTCTGGTGTCAGGTGAGAACAGGATTGGTATCGGCTGCGATGTCTCCATGAATGGATATCCTGCAAACACTCGTCCAGCTGCACAGGCACAAAGAATGGCCACTGGGAGGAAGGGCTGTCAATGGCTGCTCCCCCTTCGCCCCTATACTATGTCCCAGCAGCAATCATCCCTTTTTCAGAGACTGGGGAATCAGAGGAAAGGGGGAAAGAAAAAGAAAGATGGATTCAAAGGATTGGAGATGATGACAGGAACACACCGATGGTGCCCATTAGTCGATAAGCTGTGTTATATTTCAGCTCTGCCAAAGTCAGAACTTGCCAAAGTTACTGTCTCGTAGACCTATTTGAAAAGAGCGATGTTCTAGCTGCAGTGATCAGTGTTTTCTGAAAGCAATGGGACCCATGGGCACAGCTCCAGCCATAGTTCTCCTTTCCCATTACAGAGAATCTCTGACAGAACCATTACCTTCTCTGTTCACCTTCTTCTCCTCTGCCGCTTCTTGTGGTAGATTCTCCTGTGAGCTCTCATTCAAAGTGCTCTGTGAGTTCTCAGTGGGTGAGTCTACAGGAGCTGTGAAAAAGAAAAGTATGCAACGGCTGTTTTAGCATTTTAGTCTTCTTAGAAAAACGACCATGTGTGAGAGATGGAAAGGTAGTTTTAATATGTTAAGCCTCTATTTATCTACATTGTACAATTCCAGCTAAGTTTGGTTGCAGCCCAGGGATTGACTGCAGAACTTCTACGGTCTGTATTATTCATAATCAAACTATACTATTAGCCACTCAACCACTAGGGCCACTGATGCAGTCTTTAAGGATGCACAAGCTGTTTGATTGCAGAGGCACTGCTGACAGCAGGTAAGGCCATTCTACCATTGAAGCAGCCAGTATCTCAGACATTACAGCAACCGAATGGCAAATATCTCCTGTACAAACCTAGGAGAACTCTCAGGCGGCCATGCTGTCTTTCATATGTCAGTGGAGGATATAAGGATATATATATATAAATATATTCAAATTACTTTTGCATTGCCCAGATAATTTATCTATTGAATTTAGAATGGTCTACACAAATTACCAGAAAGATTTTCTCTTAAGTCTGTTAAGAGTGTATTTAAGATTTTCCACTTTTCTCCCTTACTCACTTGGCACATATGGTTCCACAACCGTTCCACCGTCAGTCCAGTACCTTACCCTAGTTGTCATTCTTCATGTGTGAGCCTAACCAATAAGTGAGAGAAGGCTAATTGACCTGAGGTAATTGTCATCAGGCTAACTGACCCATAGTGAGCATCAGGCAGGCTTTTCCACCATAAGAGGAGAGCATCACAGCCAACAGTGACCCTCTCCTCAACCAGTGTCCATGTATGCACTTTCCAGCAGAGTTCACTAAACAATAGTCAAGAACAGGAATCCTGGGCTGACTTGTTCGCTCTAACCCAAGGCACTGAGACCAATTGTAACGTCTCAGCTGGTTCAGCATAGATGAAGGCTCAGATCCGGGCTTTCCTGATCGGGGTGGCTCAGTACCACACCGCACGGCATCTGGATATTTTTAGAGTTCAAACCTCAGAAGCATTTACTGATCTTGTTCCCCAGAGTTGGGCTTTTACTGTAATTTTACAGTCGGCCCCAACTGCTCTGAGCGATTAACTGATTTGCTCACTGACATCCAGACATAAGAACATAAGAATTAGGAGCAGGTGTTGGCCATTTGGCCCCTCAAGCCTGCTCCGCCATTCAATAAGATCATGGCTTATCTTCTACCTCAACTCCACTTTCCTGCACTACACCCATATACCTTGATTCCCTTAATATCTAAAAATCTATGCAAATGTTTTTACTTATGCCTTGGGATCGTCGTCGTACGTGTCTTCATACTGTTCCCTTTGGGGAACTGTATGAAGTGGTGGAAGGATTTCTGGCCGCGATTAACGCTCCTTCCATGATCGTAACCATCTTTGTACCAGCCATTAGGGTGGTTAGTCCTATGGCGGGAGGGTTTTACAGGCTCCCACAACCCATACGAGGAGGGGGGGCCACCCACACCCACGGACGCAAGTATCCCGCTGGATGTCAACCCAGAATTTAGAGCCGGAGCTCCGACTCCACTTGCCGGGACGGTCTGGAGCGGGGTTCGAAACCCTACACCTTCTGGCCCAGCGGCGGGGATGCTACCGCTACGCCAAAGGCCCACTCCATGTCTTGGGATAAAGGGTCTTAACTAAAACTCTAGGTCTGTATTTTTATACAGGGCGGAAGAAATGGTTGCACCTACTCTCATTATCTGCTGCAGCCTTTTCTGTTGTCTCCACAGTTTCAGCCTCCAGCAGTGTATCTATAAGGCATCAGAAAACAAAAAGATAAAATATTAAATTCAGTGAGATTCTATTTTGCATTACTTCCAACTCCTGACTCTTCAGCACACTTGGCCTTGAACAGGTACTGATCATTTACTAGTTAACTTTCCACTAAACTGATGCTCTTTCTGCCTGTTCTGGTTACTACATTTACCTACATAACATCAGTGACTGCACTTCGAAAGTAATCCAATGGCTGGGAGATGCTTTGGAATGTCTAGAGGATGCGATAAATGCAAATGATATTTTATTTTTGGAAAATTTCAAGAAGCTTCTTAGTTTTCAGAACAAACAGAGTATATCACCGTATAATGTTTACTACAATTCATTTTCTTCCAATTTACAATATACAGTATGCTGCATTAATGTAACATATAAGAATGCCTGTATGTTTGTATTCTGAGAGTGACTTGCACTGGTGTTTTGCAGCCCTGCTCCTGGTTTTTAAACAGTCACACTGTTAGCATGGATGTTTATCTGCGCACAGGTTAATATTTTCTTACCAGCTACTCAGAGATTTCTGTACGGGTGTCTGAGGATACAGCCCTGCTTGTGGGTGAATGCAAAGATTCAGGGCAGCATTGGGGGAAGTACAAATGCCCTCAGTGTCTCTGGGTTAGGGAGGAGATGAACCAATCTGGGTTTGGGCTTCTGATGGCTAAACAATGAATCATGCTGGAATGTATGCATGTGTGAGCTGCGGAAGAGATTTTGATCAAACTTATCTGTAATATCCTTGGAGATTGAATCATCTCCAAATATTTAATGTCTAGGCTCCAGGTTGGAAATGGCAAATAGCTGCTGGCTCATGGAAGTGGGCCCCAGCAAGAATCAACTGGGGCGAAACTGGTCTACACTAGCAGTGCGGCATGGGCTCATAGTGAATAGTGACTTCAATGGAAGAGGAAATTGGTCATGCTGTAGGTGTCTACGTACTCCTAGCAAAAAATACTGAACTCAGAGA